>NW_016107316.1:16937031-16969322 GCF_001604975.1 Cebus imitator | reverse complement strand
TTTTAGTAGAGACGGGGTTTCACCATGTTGACCAGGATGGTCTCGATCTCTTGACCTTGTGATCCACCCACCTCGGCCTCCCAAAGTGCTGGGATTACAGGCTTGAGCCACCGCGCCCGGCTGTAACAATTTCTTTATAAAGGAAAAAAATCCCTTTAAAAACAAGGCCAGGTACAGTGGCTCACACCTGTAATCCCAACACTTTGAGAGGCCAAAGTGGAAGGATTGCTTGAGCCCAGGAGTTCAAGACCATCCTGAGCAACATAGTGAGACCTCATCTCTACTAAAAAGTAAAAAAGAAAGAAAGAAAGAAAGGAGGGAGGGTGGGAGGGGGGAGGGGAGGGGAGAGGTGGCATGTGCCTGTAGTCACAGCTACTTGGGAGGCTGATGTGAGAGGATTGATTGAATCCAGAAGTTCAAGGTTGCAGTGAGCTGTGATCACACCACTACACTCCAGGCTGGGCAACACAGCAAGACCCTGTCTCAAAAATAAGTAAAATAGCTGATTACATTCAATGTTACCAGTGTATGTGAAAAAACTTTAAGAATTTTCTTTATGAAAAAAAGACGGTTGAATAATATACCAAAAGAAACTAGATAAACTGTCAAAAGGAGAAATAAAGACCCTTTCTCACAGAGACAGGGAAAGGTGACAGTAAGGATCCTAAAAGAATACTACTAGTAACTAGTATTTATTGAGTATTTACTTTGTGCCAGTCATTATTCTAAGTGTTTTGCATATATTAGCTAGTTTATTATTCAAAACATTCTTGTTGAGGAAACTAAACCTCAGAGAGATTAAAAAAAAAACTCCCCAGGGTTACATGGTGTGTAAGTGGCCAAGCTGGGACAGGGATACTGTCCTGTCTCCTAACTACTAAGATTTAACTACTGGAGGTTATAATTTTGGAGATAAGGAATTAAAACTAGATGCAAAGAGTGAGATGGAAGGAGGAATGAGCTGAAGCCAAAACAACAAGATTGTACAAGCATTAACCAGGTAAAGAGAATGAAGTGTATGCCCGGCGGGGTTTTCAGCATATGTAGAGGCCCTGAGGCTGCAGGTTGCATGGCCTGAAAGTTGGCATTGTGGCTAGAGTGCAGAGAACAATGCTGGAATGAAGTCAGGCAGGCCAGCTCATGCAGGACCATGTTAAACAAACCAGTAGATCCATTTTAGAAATGTTTACCAGGCCGGGTGCGGTGGCTCACGCCTGTAATCCCAACACTTTGGGATGCCGACACAAGTAGATCACAAGTTCAGGAGTTCAAGACCAGCCTGGCCAAGATGGTGAAACCCCGTCTCTACTAAAAATACAAAAATTAGTCCAGCGTCATGGCGGGTACCTGTAATCCTGGCTACTGGAGAGGCTAAGGCCAGAGAATTGCTTGACTTGGGCGGCGGAGGTGACAGTGAGTTGGGATTGCATCACTGCACTCCAGCCTGAGAGACAGAGCAAGACTCCGTTTCACAAAAAAAAAAAAAAAAAAAGAAATGTGTACCAATTTATATTTACTTCTTCATAGGGAAATAGAGTTATGAAAGCAGCAAATGGGAATTCTTGCTTTGTTTCTCCCCCAAAAAGTAATTTATCCCTTTGGATTTGTTTAGATTTCAAAATCCTTTCCTTGAAAATCTAATGTCAGCTCAAGTATCTGACTCCATTACAACTCTAAAGGTTAGTTAGTGAAATGGAACAGAAGAGAAGAAAAAGTCTGAGAAAGAAACAGAAAAGTGCTATGTGATTAGTTAAACCTTAGACATGCCCTCCGTCAGTCACAACTGCTCCAGCTATTTTAGAAATTAAAATGTATAAAGTTGTTTAGATGGGCCATGCTGTGGTTGGATTGTAAAACTTAAGTATATTTTATGCCATTCCATAGTCTTATTGACTTTACATAGTACTTTTAAAATGTTGTAAATAAAAGCTCCAAAGCCATTTGACCTTGAAAAGATTTCATTACTCCCTATGCAAACAAGATAAGTCTCTTTACACCTGATAGTTTCGGATGCCAATTCTTTAATTCTCATGAAAATGATCATTGTTAGAATGAATACTGATATGGCTGGGCCCTTTCATCTTCGGTTTATTTTGCAGAGTGTAGTTATCTTACAACCATTGGGCCACTCAGGAAGGATTCTTCTTGACTAGAGTTTTGTTATACAGAAACTCCTAATCCTCTAATCTTACACTGATACAAGTGCTTTGCATAAAGTGGGTGTAGTGCCCAAAAGAATTTATTTATAGCCTGCGAGATAGGCTTTGTATTGATTTTTTTCAAAGACCTTCTTCCACATTGTTAAATAATTTGGGCAGCCAGCAGCGGACCCTGTAGCGTGCTTCAGCGTGCGTGCCATAACGTCTCCCTGGATGGGGAGTTGGCTGCAGAAACCTCTGCAGGCCGACCTTCAAAGAAACACTTTTCATGTTGCTTATATGAGCCAGGAGAGAGAATTTGTTTTCCTGATGTGCCTACCTACATTTCTTTCTTCTCTTGTCTTTTTCTGAGATGGAGTCTTGGTCTGTCACCCAGGCTGGAGTGCAGTGTCGTGACCTTGGCTCACTGCAACCGCTGCCTCCCAGGTTCAAGCAATTCTCCTGCCTCGGCCTCCCAAGTAGCTGGGATTACAGGCACCCACCACCACACCCGGCTACTTTTTGTATTTTTGGTAGAGACTGGGTTTCACCATGTTGACCAGGCTGGTGTTGAACTCCTGACCTCAGGTGATCCACCCACCTCAGCCTCCCAAAGTGCTGGGATTGCAGCCCTAAATTCCTTTTTTAAAAACAAAACTATAATGTGTGTTAAATCATAGTCATAATGGCAAATTCTTAAAGTGTCATTATAAACATCACCAAGATGTAATCAGATGTTTTGTTTACCTCTAAGGTTTTTTTTTCCTTTATAAAAAAATTTAAAACTCGTTATGGAAAACTTGGAAGAAAGGTGAAAGAAAGGGGACACCATCACCCATTGTCATGCTGCCTCACACTTCAGTGTTTCTGAGCAGCTTTCTTTCAGATCCCAGGCTGCATAGCCTGGTCACCTTGTCAGCTGCTCCAGGCATGCAGCATTCAGAAACATCCTCATGGCTTATTATAATTCAAGATCGACAGTCTCCTATGGTGTTATGCACGCACTTAATGGCTCCAAACCTCCCTACATATTATAATCATGTATGAAGTATTTTAAAAATAAATAGATCCTTGGCTTTGCCTCTGACCTACTGAATCAGAATCTCTGGATTTAGGGCCCATCCATCTTTATGGAAAAAAAAGAAAACTCCCAGTCTTCTGATTTACAGTGAATTTGGGAATCACTGCCTTCCACAGCAGATTGAGTTTTTGAGAGAGAGGGTAATAATCCACAGCCCTCTGGATAGTCTAAGGCAGCTTGGGTGATGGGCAAACTTCCCCTGGAATATAAAAAAAGCCTAGTTGATACCAGGCATATCCCTTTGGGACTCATCCTGCCACATTCATAAGACAGGAATCTCCAGTCTCTTTTTAGGAGGCTCCAGAAATGCATGCCCCTGGATTACTGTTTGCTTTCTGAGTTGGCATTCCTTGGCTTTATAACATTTGCCAAGTTTGACTCAAAGTGGTCTTAATTATTATCCTGTATTTTTCAGATGTGTCTCATCTCATTAAGATGATGGAGCTCTGTGAGTCCACCTGAAGCTGAGATAATGCTCATGTGACAGGAAGTTAGAGGCACCTTGTCGTTCCAAGGACTAAAGGGACCTCATTCTCATATAATAGTAAATTGATCCTACTCTGGAACCTTCATTCTCAGATACAGAGCTTTAACTTTTATAATATGGTCCTCTGATCCCTAACTTTTTTGCCTTTCGTTGCTCTGGCCTTAATGCATCCATCCACCCAACCTAACAGTTGCATTCCTTGTTAGGTCTTTGATTACTGTTTCATTTTTAGATGATCCCTCACCTTTGTCTCCTAAACTCATTCAGCTTATACATCTGTGGCACTGAAAAGTCTTTTTCCTCCAGATGTTACCCTGCCTAACTGCTTTGACCTAATAACAGAATGAGAAATAACAGCTACCATTTTGAGAGCCATCTGTATTCATAATCCTATGCTGGATATTTTAGAAATATTACCTCTGGTTCTAAGAGCAACTCTGGAGGATAGATGATTCCTAATGTGATTTTACAAAAAAGGAAACCTAGGCAGAAAAAGGTTAAATCATCTTTCCCAAGGTTCTCCAGCTAGACTTGAGATTCAAATACAGGGTTATGTGACTTTATTTGTAAATGTGGTACCCTTTGAATTCTCTTCTGGGATCACTTTCCATACTCACAGTCAGATATACACCACCAGTGTTTTTGACTTACACACAACCAATGTTTTTGGTATTTGGTGCTAAGTAAATTGTTTTTTTCCTGAAAACAACCAAAATGCAGGAGATGTTCTACAGTGTCCCAGTTTTGCCAGTTTTAACAAGAACTCTGATGCTTAGAGCAGTGCATCGACCTTGGATGCACACTGAAATCACCCGAGAAGGAAGTTTTTGAAACTGCTGCTGCCTAAGCACGCTTCCAGAAACCGATTTAGTTGTTCTTGGATGATACACTCTGAGCACTGAGGGTTTAAAAATCCCTCTAGGTGATTGGAGTGTGTGGCGAAATTTGATAACCACTGACCGAGAGAAACGTTTCCGGACTAGGGATAAGCCAGAGTCACCTGGCATGCTAGATGTGACTCTTAGTTGAAAACCGTTAGTTTTAGATAGAGGGCACAAGGCAATAATTTTACTTTCTCTGTTAATCTATCAGATTCCTCTCTGCACTCTATCTTCTTGGCAAAGGACCTGTACTTTTACTCTTTCAGGCCACGTTTTGCTCTTTAGTAGGGCCCTCATTAGCTCACCTTGAACTAGAAAAGACTAGATGTTGTTGAGACTTTAGGTCAGCTTGCCAAAGACAAGCCAAATCTCTGGACTTATTAAAAGTTCGAAAATCTGAACCCTGAAGTTCTCTTGATTTCTGAAACCTGTTTAGTCCGGAAAAATTTAGAGGAAAAAAGCAATCAGTTTAGGGAAAAGTTGAAAAGGCGCATGTCATTATCTTCTTAGCCAGAATGCACATTCCATACCATCTCTACCCTAATTTTCTAGGAAACCATATTTTCATTTCACAACTTAGGAATGCCTATGATGCCTGAGTGTCTTTGAAAAAAATGTTTCTGGTTCTTCCTTAGGATTCAGGTTTCCCTGAATGAAAACAGCCCTGGCTTTGAGTTTGATAGAGGTTTGCAACTTTTCAGTTTGTAAGTTTTTGTTAAGACCCTGTTAAGTTTTTTGATTATTACTTCAGAGGTGATCAAGAAACTTCTTGAAAGAGCAAATTCTACCTAATGACATGAGACCTCCATGAAGAAATTTATTAGATACACCCCGATTCTCCACTGCCCTCACACACAACACCGAGTTGCTAATGCCCACGTTCAGCACCAGAGGACATCGATGCATCATGTGACGCTGCCTCAGTAAAGCCGTCAGCATAACTTTACCAAACAAGTTACATAACAACAGTGAAGCCACTGGTACAGGATAATATTCAGAATGTGACATTTTAAAATTGCATTAAGTAAAATATACTTGTTATGTTGTTGAACAAAGAAAAAGGAAAGAATTAAAGCAACCCAAGGGCCTAGAAGCGAGTAGATTATCTCTGATATCTGTGAGTAATGCTACTTCAGCTGCCACTGACAGATTGTAGGACAGCCCAGGAATCCATTCCTAGGGTTGTTCTGAGCTCTTTGGGAAATGGTCCTAACAGGATTTTTGCAGTGAACCTGGTTCAATACAGATTGCCTCAAGATGTTCACTGAAAATGTAGGCTTGCCCTGGACCCCAGAAAACATTCGGAGAATCGGGTTGTTACACACATGGTTTCATCTTAAGTATGAAAGGAATAGGTTTGGGGAAGTAAATCACTGAGTTGAAGCTTCAGAGATGTCCTTCCACATGAATCAGGGATCATTCAGGATCCAGGAACCTGTTTGTTTGCCTTAAGATCTCCTGAATTGAAGCAAAGAGAGGGGAGAGGTAGGCCCGTAGGTGAATGACTTGGTGCCCAGTAGAAGTCCAGTTTCCTGAACCAGAGATTGGTCAGCAATCACAAGCTGGCTTAAAATATTTCTGGAGGTGTCTGCTGACGTCTGTAGGGTGAATTGTTTTCAAGAATTTGCATCCAGATACTTCAAAGAGAAACAAAATATGGAATAGATGAAGCAAATGTGTCAAAAATCTTTATAACTGTTTAACCTTGTTTGAGTATATGGAAATACATTATTTTTTCTCCTTTTGTCTATGTTAAAAATATTCTGACTACGTTTTTAAGTAAGTTAAAATAGGGAACCATAAAATGGTACCTTCACATTGCTCTGCATGTCCGCCTGTATATTTGGATGTAGGGCCAAGCCTATTCATTGAGTGTAGGTCCTCTGGAGCTCCAGGTTGTCTCCTTTGCATAAAATGTTCTCCCATGATGCAAGTTCAGCTTCCTTTTTCAGTCCTTTACAATGAAATGAGAACTTAATAGTTCTTATGATCCAAGAGTACAAAATTTCTCTTTATAATTTTTACAGATCTTTACAGCTGTCTCACCTTTAGCTAAGTCAGTACCAATTTATTCTAGAAGCTCATCTCTATGGAGTCTCCAACTCACTCAACTTGGTTTTCCTAGAAATAGAATCCCTCTTTCGTCCTCATATCTCATTGACTTTTGGGATATTTAATTAGATTACATAACTGCAAGTGCAGTCGTTCCAGTGAGGAACAGACAACAAGTCTTGTTAAGCACGCAACTCAACTGATTGTAACAAAAATACATGGAGAGCACTAGAGTATGGGCTGCTAGCCACGAGCCAGGGGCAGCAGTCATTGTTTCCCACGGGAAGTTGAGACCGTTCCGGGATGCCTGCTACATGCACTAAGTTGAGGTCAGTTAAGAGGGCTTCAGCTTTAGGTTTTTTTCTGGGTATCTCTTGCTTTAGATGCTACAACCTCCAAGTTGCTCATTGGACCTGGGAACTTCTTTTGAGTTTTAGTGGCATGAACATAATGCTTTGACTACCAAGATTCTGGGATTTTATTACACTCCAGAACCATATCACCACTGCACTGCAGCCTGGATGACAAAGTAAGACTGTATCTCAAAANAAAAAAAAAAAAAAACTTTTCTAAGTGAAAGAAGATAGACATAAAAGGTCAATATTGTATGGTTCCATTTAGATGAAATATCCAAAATTGGCAAATCCATAGAGACAGATAATGGAGGTCAGGGGCAAGGGAAGAGGGAATGGGGAAAGACTGTTTAGGGTATGCTGTTTCTTTTTGGGGTGGTGAAAATACTCTGGAATTAGATAGTGGTGATGGTTTCATAACTAAATTGGTCCAAGCGTGGTGACTCACACCTATAATCCCAGGACTTTGGAAGGCTGAGGTGGGTGGATCATTTGAGGTCAGGAGTTTGAGACCAGCCTGGCCAACATGGTGAAACCCTGTCTCTACTTAAAAAAAGCAAACAAAATAGCCCAGCATGGTGGCATGCACCAGTAGTCACAGCTGCTCGGGAGGCTGAGGCAGGAGAATTGCTTGAACTCGGGAGGCAGAGGTTGCAGTGAACCAAGATCACACTACTACACTCCAGCCTGGGCAACAGAGCAAGACTCTGTCTCAAAAAAAAAAAAAAAAAGAAAAAAAATCCTACTTAATTGTATACTTTTTAAAAGTGGATTTTATAGTACGTAAATTATATCTTAATTTTCAAAAAACTCACTATTATGAACTTCATACCCACTAGAATGGTTAAAAGAAAAAATGTAAGTAAATAAAACAACAGGTGTTGGTGAGGATGTAGAGAAATTTGGAAATTTCATTCATTATTAATGCAGTTATAAAATGGTGCAGTCACTTTGGAAAGCAATTTGGGAGTTCCTCAGATGTTAAATATAGGTATCATATAATTTAGGAATTTTACTCCTAGGTATTTACCCAAGAGAAATGGAAAATATCTTGTCCTGGGAAAACATACATGGAAAAATACTTGTAAATGAAAGTTCATAGCAGCTTCATTTATAATAACCAAAAGCTGGAAACAACAGAATACTACACAGCAATAAAAAAGAAGGAACTACTAAGCCAGGCATGGTGGCATGTTCCTGTAGTCCCATCTACTCAGGAGGCCAAGGTGAAAGGATCGCTTGAGCCCAGGAGTTGAAGACCGCAGTGAGCTATGATCATGCCACTGCATACTGCATACCAGCCTGGGTGATAGTGCAAGACCTTCTCTCAAAAAAAAAAGGAACTACTAGTTCATGGAACCAACATGAATTAACCGCAAAAATATCATGCTAAGTGGATGCCAGAAACCAAAGACTATGTGTTGCATGATTCCATTTATATGAAGTTTCTAGAAAAGGCAAAACTGTAGACAGAAAGCTGACCTGTGGCTGCCTGAGGTTGGGGGTGGGAGTGACAACTGGTGACAAACTGGCATAAGGAAGTGTTTTGTGGTGATGGAAAATGTTCTAAAACTGGACTGTGGCGATTGGTTGCACAACTGTTTAAATTTACTAAGAATCCTTGAATTGTTCACTTAAAATCTGTGGATTTATGATATGTAAATTATACCTCAAAAATCTGTTTTTTAAAAATCAGTCAATCTAGAACTCTGGGTATATTTGGATCAGAAAAAAAAAAAAAACCAAAATCTTTCTCCCCATTTTAGACTCGTCCTCCCACTGACTTGAGCTTTAACTTTGATGCCAACAAACAACAAAGACAGCTTATCGCAGAACTGGAAAACAAAAACAGGTAAGAACACAGAGGCTGAGCCCATTCTAAAGTCCAGGATTATCACCTGCATGTCTGATTCTCATTTTCCTGGGATACTCGGTGGCTATTGACCCCCCAAGGAAGATCTAGCCTCAGTGAACCTAGGCTAGCCCAAGTCCAGTGAATGTCCTGGGCATTAATTCGTGTCTCTCTGCATGCTGTTAATTCTGGTAGTCCAAAGCCCTGCTCACCCTCCCTCAGGGGACTGCTTTTCCCAGGGCCTCCTCCCACCCATCTGTGTGACCCCCTCTCACAATTGCTTTTCCACTCTGTTTCCCAGCAGCATTTTGCTGTAGTCATCTTGTCCTGATCCGTTATGCTATGTAGGACTGTCTGGTCTCTCGTTTAAAAAAAAAGCGGAGGGGGCCAGGTGCAGTGGCTCATTCCTGTGATCCCAGCACTTTGGGAGGCCAAAGCAGGCGGATCACTTGAGGTCAGGAGTTCGAGACCAGCCTGGCCAATATGGTGAAACTCCATCTCTACTAAAAATATAAAAAAGTGGCCAGGTGTGGCGTGCACATGTAATCTCAGCTACTCAGGAGGCTGAGGCAGGAGATCACTTGAATCTGGGAGGTGAGGGTTGCAGTGAGCCGAGGTTGTGCTATTGCACTCCAGCCTGGGCAACAAGAGCAAAATTCCGTCTAAAAATTATTTTTTAAAAAGCCATTTAAAGGCACAGAGAGCAGACAGCACACCATTATGCACTGAAAGGTGGAAGCCAGGACAAGGAGACCTGACCTAAGGTAACAGGCATAGGTAGAGGGAACACAGCTGTCTATCAGGGCATCAGGAACAGGAGAAGGAAGGGGCAGGGAAGCATTAAGGGAAGTCGGCGCAGGACCTGCATTAGGAGGTTGCAAGGAGTTCCCTTTTCCTCCTCACTTAGTGGAACAGAATAAGTAAAGTATTCTGGCTGTAATTTTCCTTTCATGGAGATTTTTCAGGTCCTTGAGGAGAGTATTTTTATGACTTTTTCCACCACAAAGGATTTCTTTGTTAAGGAAATGTCAGGTGAAGTAGTATTGAGAAGGTGTCCATTTCACATCTTGGCCATTTGGAAGCAATCAGAACAAGAGTGGCAGAGGAGGCACTGCTAGAGTTGAAAACTTGTAACGGGGAAAGAGAGCATGGATGAGAAGCACTGTGCAGCCCCTTTCTGTTCACCCGTCCTCTCTAGAGAGATCCTGCAGGAGATCCAGCGTCTCCGCCTGGAACACGAGCAGGCCTCCCAGCCCACCCCTGAGAAGGCGCAGCAGAACCCCACGCTGCTGGCAGAGCTGCGGCTGCTGAGGTGAGTAGGGATACACGACCACTTCCCACACATAATCTACTACAGTGGGACCTTAGGAAACAAAAGGCAGAATCTGTTCAGTATAAACAGTCCTGGTGAGAGCAAACCACTGAAGAGTTTCCCCATTCTGTTTCTGCTTCAGATGTCTGGGTTCCATTAGAAATCACTCTAGGAATGTCAGTCATTATCACAGAACTTGGTAAATACCAGTCTTCCAGCTCCGGGACCAGCTGGGCAGTGTTTATACTTCTGTGATTGCTTTAAGAAGACCACTGTGCTGCAGTCCCTCTTCTTATCTTGCTAATTTGTCTAACTTTAGACACTTGTCGGGAATGACACTTTGCCTTTCCTTTGAGTACATTCTCCTGGCACTTTACAGTCAGTGCAGGGCTCTGCTGAAGGAGAAGGATGCTTCCTATGCACACCTCTGAGACATGAAACCCTGGCACCAAGACTTCTACACAAAGTGTCTCAAGAATCAGGAAACTGACATAGGATGAGAATGGGAATAGAGAGCAGCGTCAGCACCCTGCTCGATGCTGTCTTGGAGGGAATGGGGAAGACTTCTCAGAAGTGATTTTTATCCATTATTAGGGTCTTATTTCCTATGAGCCTTAGAGGTGTGTGTGTGTGTGTGTGCGCACACACACACACACGTGCTCTTCAGTAAGTTAAGATATTATGGAAACTACATGTAGTGACTTGATTCTTACCAGATCTCTAGATTTTCCAACAGTGGGTTCTTTCTGTTGAGGTTGATTTTTAATTTTCTATCATCTGGGATTTTGTATAGCCTCTTGTTTCTTTTCCCAGAGAATGGAGTTTATTGTTTTCTGTAGATATCCTACTGTTTAGATTTATATCATCAATAAAAATTGTCATAGTAGAATCATAAAGAATTTAAACTGTGCAGATAAAAAAATCATTAGATGTATAGAAATTCTCATTCTCCTAAACACTTATTTGAGTTTCTCAAGGTAGTTAGGCTGAGATTTTGGTTGCTCTGTGGTTCACTGCTGCACGTCTGGGGTATTAGCACAGCTGGTGTACTAGGGAGGATGGGAGCACAAATGCTGCTGACTTGGGCAGAGTGTAAGTCTAGGCTGTTGGCATAAGATGCACCTGTTGTCTAGTGCCTGGTTTTATATCTAGACAAGCAAAAAGGCCTGTCATCCTGAGTCGAACTGTTGCTGAAACTGGGATTGCTAAAAGTGCTCAGTTAAGCTGGAAGGATCTGAAAAATTTCTTAGCTGTGGTAGCAGGGCTGAGTCCAGGGATGTCACATAGGATAGCAAGAAACGGGAATGTAATCTGAGACCAAGGAGGGTCTGAAGGTTGAGAAATCAGAAAGTATTTAACCTCAAAAGCAGTTTCTCTATCGTTGAAGAAAGGAGGGACTGTTGTAAAGTGTGCTGGAGCAGTTGTTTATGCCTGTGTACAAAACATATTGGCCTTCTACCTCACACTAATTACAGAAACCAACACCCGATGGATTAGACATGAATACAGAACTTTAAATCTTCTAGAAAAAAAGTAGGAGAATTTCTTCAGGATTTTGGAATAGAAAGTAATTTCTCAGAATTACCGTGAAAGAAGTTGGTAAATTCATATTTGCATTAATATTAAGAACTTTTGCTTATCAAAAGACACATAAAGGGCAGGATTCACATGTAGGTATCTGACATCCGTCTGGTTTTGATCAGTATGTATGAGGCCAGGGACTGCCAGTACCCAGCTAGTATAATACAACAAGGTAGAGAGCTTCATCTATAGGTGGAGTGGTTATGAGTCTTGACCACCAGGGTTGTCTTTTCTTCCTTTATCACCATTTTTAATGGTATGTTGCTTACAGTAAAATGTATGGCAAATGCGTGTGACAAACGTATAAGATATGAAGCGTAATAGTCAAATGAATACTTAGGAGCCCACATCCTATTTGAGAACTCCTATATAACTAAGACAATGTCATCCATAGAAGTGCCCCTCCCTTACCCCATTTCCTCGTCTCCACCTTCCCCGCTGAGTGACCCTCTATCCAGAATTTGGCTTATCCTTACCTTGTTTTTAAAACAATATTATTGCATTGTCATTATCCTATATAATAAACTGTTTAGTTTTGCTTTTTGTTTTCTAAACTTAATAGAAATATTATACTGATATGGTGGGGGTGGTCTCAGAGGACTTCGCTCTCCACCCCCTACCCCCACCATATTAAGATCCTTCCATATTGTTGCATGAAGCTATAGCTCATTCATTTTCACCTTACATTGTAATTGTTTAGTCACACACAGTACAGATAAAGAATATTGCATCCAGGCTTAGGAGTTCAGGGGAGGAAGTCTTCCTAGAACATTGAATAGATCCTTCTTCTCGAGGGTCTACTGCACTGAAAATTTAAGGTGTATGAAAACCAGAAAACAATGAGGCCATCCTAAAAACTTATAATCCAGCTTTGGAACAAAACATAAAATAATTTGGTAGTTAAATAATATTGTCAACAAACAGTAGGCATAAGAAATCTGCATAGGGAAATATATATAATATAATGTGTATATATACACAAGACATTTTACATATTTAATACCTATGTTATATAATATATATTATATAATATATGTTACATATTATATAATATATAATATGTAACATATAGATATAATACCTATATTTTATATTATTATCTAATATTATATCTAATACCTGTATTTTATAATATTATCCATTATACCTACATTATATAAGATTGTATCTATATCTTTGTGGGTCTAATTTTCCTCTGGAAGCATTTGGACCCATGGAGATGATAGAAGTTGAGCTAGACCATGAAAGGCAGATAATGATTTGGATGGAGTATAGGACAAAACATTTTAGGTTGGAAGTGGGCTTGGGGCTCAGCATGATTCCCGCAAATAATTATGGCACATTTCAGGAAAGGGAAAGAGTCTTGGAACTAAGAATTATTTTCAGTCCTTCATTACATCAATCTTTAGAGTGCCAGTGATAGGAGATCCAATTAGCCAGGCAGTTGAGACCAGCTTCTAGAGAGTCTTAATTGTTAGGTCACTGGAAATCCTTGGAGAGTTTCAAATCATGATTTTGGTAAGTTCAGTAGATGTTGATTGGGCAATACTGGATGCATGATACTTTCTGAATGTTTCAATATATGCAAAGATGAGTAAGGCCCATCCCCTGACGTCAAGGATTTTGCATCACGGTAGGAGTGGCAGTGAGTAAAGTAAATGAAGTGCCACTGAGGAGCACTAATTACTGTAGTGCTTAATCAAGCAGGTCCTGCCGAAGTGACCGGGAGCAGCTTCCTGACTGTGATGCTGAGTCACACGCTAAGGAATGAATAAGATTTGGAAGAGAGGTGAATTATAAAATGATGGAGCCCACTTAGGAAAAGTGAACCATAAGCTGGAGGTCCAGACACAAAGGGCATAAAATAGGAGGCGAGGTGCTAAGGATAGGAATGTAAATGGGCACTAGAGCCTCACTTTCCAATAGAAATATAACGGAGGCTACCTCTGTCATTAAAAATTTTCTGACAGCCTCAGTGAGAAACCAAAAAGTAATGTGTCATTAATTTTAACACTATATTTTACTTAACCTGATATTTTCCAAATATTATCCTTTCAACATGTAATCAGTATTAAAACATGATTGAGGTATTTTGGTTTTTTCTGTACCAAGTCTTTGAATTCCAGTATGTATGTTACAATTGCAGGGCATCTCAATGCAGACTAGCCATGTTTCAGATGCTCAGTAGTCCCATGTGGCTGGTGGCTACTGTGTTAGCATGGGCCTAGATTGTGCAGGGCAAGCGTCAGTGGTGCTAGAGATTCTGTTGAGATCATTATGGGATGATGAAATGAACATAGCTTTGATTTGAGCAGCAGTTTAAAGTTCATAGAACATTCTCATATTTATTAGCTTATATGATCCTCAGAATATTGTTGCTGTTATGTTATTAGTCCCCTTTTAGAGGAGAGAAAATTGAGGCTAAGCGACTGTCTAAGGTTGCATATTTGGTAAATACTGGGGCTGATACTAAACTCTGAGGCTGTTGATTTCCATTCCACTGCTTTTTTCTCACCATAAAAGATGAAAGAGCCAGACGTGGTGGCTCACGCCTGTAATCCCAGCACTTTGGGAGGCAGAGGCGGGTGGATCACTTGAGGTCAGGAGTTCAAGACCAGCCTGGCGAACATGATGAAACCCCATCTCTACTAAAAATACAAAAAATAGCTGGGCATAGTGGCAGATGCCTGTAATCCCAGCTACTCAGGAGGCTGAAGCGGGAGAATTGCTTGAATCCAGGGGGCAGAGGTTGCAGTGAGCCAAGATTGCGCCACTGCACTCCAGCCTGGGTGACAGATTGAGACCCTCCCTCTCTCTCTCTCTCTCTCTCTCTCTCTGTGTCTCTCTCTCACACACACACACACACACACACACACACACACACACACACACGATGAAAGCAGGATTAATCACACTAGGAGACTGTTGCATGCTTGAGGTAAGGAATGCTTAGATAAAGCCAGAGAAACAGGAATAGAAAGGCACTTAAATTTTTCAAGAAAAATGATCTGAATATAGTTATTGATTGACTATAGGATATAAAGAAGACAGTAACAAAGAGGACTGAGTTTTTGAGCCATGACACCTGGAAGGAAAAATAGCAGAGAGAGGGAAATTAGGAAAGAAACCCACTTAGGGAAAAAAGTCTTAAGCCTGGTTTTGGACATACTGAGCTAGAGTAGATGGCATAAAATCTATCCTCAAGGAAAAGTGACTGTTCTTAGACACAGGGAGCCATCCCAACCTGTCACCCTTCTTGACTCTCTCTATTGCCGAAAGTACTTACTACTGAACCTGCTTTCTCTGAGCAGTTTAATATGGTTTCTCCACTATTAATCTAAATTTGGGCTAGTTTTATATATTTTTCAAAAGGCATTGACTTTCTAAAGAGTTTTTAAATCATTCATTCACACTAATAATATGAATCATATCTTTATATGGTAATGTACACTTTCCCAAGCATTCTTACCTATTATTCCCAGAACAGTCCAGGAAAGTAGGTGAAACAGACATTATCACCTAATTTTATGCGGTATCAGAGGCTAAATGACTTGCTCAGAGTCTCATAACTGGTAAGTAGCAGGATCAGGTCTGAAATCCATTTCACCTGGCCTGAGATCCATCTTTGAGGGTCCCTTTATCTGATGGGCTTCTCCTTTTGGACAGGCAAAGGAAGGATGAACTGGAGCAGAGGATGTCAGCCCTGCAGGAGAGCAGGCGGGAGCTGATGGTCCAGCTAGAAGAGCTGATGAAGTTGCTGAAGGTAAGATCCTTTGTCCCACACTCAGCTCTTGTCATTCATCTCCCACCGCAGCCTCAGCTGCTGGCTCCCTGTGGTGTCAGAATAGGATGAGACTAAAGGCTTGACTTTAGCCTAGAATCAGTTTTCAGATAAATTTCCATAAATTTAGTCTAATTGAGTATGAAAGTCATCTAAATTAGTACAGAGCCAGATTATTTAAAAAATTAGTAACTGGAAATAGGATAACGTTCTTGAGCAGTTGCTTTTATGAATAAATGAGAATGTTTATAAATAGGATATTAGCTATGTACCAATGAATAATATTTCTCAATTACTTAAATTTTTTTTTTTTTTGAGATAGAGTCTCGCTCTGTCACCCAGGCTAGAGTGCAGTGGCGTGATCTCTGCTCACTGCAACCTCCACCTCCCGGGTTCAAGTGATTCTCCTGCCTCAGGCTCCCAAGTAAATGAGATTACAGGTGACTGCCACCATGCCTGGCTAATTTTTTTGTATTTTTAGTAGAGATGAGGGTTTCACCATGTTGGCCAGGCTGGTCTCAAACTCCTGACCTCAGGTGATCTGCCCACCTTGGCCTCCCAAAGTGCTAGGATTACAGGCATGAGCCATTGCTCCTGGCCTTAAAGTTTTTGTTAAGACAAGTTTTCAAATATTCTACTTAAATACTTAACAAATATTAAGTGTTCTATTTCAAAAAGTAGTACAGAGGCAACCTGTATTAGGGTTCTGCAGAAAAATGGAACCAGTAGAATATATATAAAGATACATGAGAGGAGATTTATTATGGGAATTGGCTGACACAGACATGGAGGTAAAGAAGTCTCATGTTAATGCCATCTGCATCCGGGAGAGCCAAGAAAGCTGGTGGTGTAATTCAGTCTGTCTCTGAAGGGCTGAGAACCAGGGGCACTGATGCTGTGACTCCCAGTCTGGGAGGTGGGTTGGGAGGTGAGTCATGTTGGATCACTGGTTTAAGTCCCAGAGACCACAGCCCCAAGAACTTGGGGAGCTCACATGTCTGAGGGCATAGAAGATGATGTTCTAGCAAGTCAGCCCTTCCTCTGCATTTTTCTTCTATCCAAGTCTTCAGTGGATTGGATGCTGCTGCCCATGTTGGTGAAGATGGATCTTTACTCAGTCTGATGAGTCAAATGCCAATCTCTTGGAAACACCCTCACAGACACACCCAGAAATTATGTTTTACCAGCTATCTGACTATCCTTTAATCCAGTAAAGCTGATACATAAAAATAACCATCACACAAACCAACCTAATTAAACCATTCTGATCAGTAACTTTACTATATTAGGAATAAGATGGCTTATTAGCTTAGGTTTGGGATATTGGGGAACTTAATACATGCATAATAAGTCAGGTTGCATAATAAATCAGGTCTATCTTGTGGCGTGATTGTAGCTCACTGTAACCTTGCTTGAGCTGGGTTCAAAGGATCCTTCTGCCTCAGCCTTCTGAGTGGCTAGGACTACAGGCACACAAGGTGTATCTATTCTTGTTGAAAGCTGTATTACAACCCATATACCCCAGAGCAAAGGAAGGCGTGCTTGGCATTTGAATGGCCTCCCCTGGACAGTTTTACTGGCGTTGAACAGAAACATCTACCTGGTTACGAGGCAGCAATACCACGGTACTTGCTCCTGCTGTTACTTTCTTAGGTCTCACCCAGCGATGCTGAGAACCCACTGCATTTTGTCGTATACACCAAGTTAACAGCCAGAGAAAATCACAAAGTGTGGAGTGCCCCAAAAGCCAGATGACAGGAGTGAATTTAATCTTGTGATAAAGGGGAGTCACTGGAGGTTTAAAAACAACAGTTCAGGAAAATACTCAGGACAAGTTAGAACAGGGAAAAACTAAAGGATAATAGGAGACTAATTTCATCCTCCAGGCCTGAAGTGACAAGGATCTTAACCCCAGGAGTGGTAGCCCAGGACAATACCAGTTCAGAGACTTTTCTTCAACTTCTCCATTCTAAGTCAGTCTCTTAGTAAAGAAGCTAGTGGGCATTAGCAACTTGGATAAATGTAGCATTTGTGTTTTAAACTGGCTTTTGACTTGCTCAAGACAATTACTGTTTTTCGTCATGAGCTGAATTGTTGGTTGTTGTTGTTGCTGTTGTTTTTTCCCCCCTAGCTTTGGCCCTGAGTATTTGGGTTGTTTTGCATAGACATGTTTCTGCATCAACCCTGTTAGCAGGATTTTTCCTCAGAAATATTTTATGTCTAAATGGGTCTTACTTAAATAAAATCTGATGCAAAAACCTGGCCCAAATCCCTCTAATAGTTGTCAAATATCCATCTGAGCAACCCAGTCCCTCACTCTAAACAGCAGGGATGTACTTAAACATACATGGCCTGTTTAACATCTGTAACCTCATGTGACTTTAAAAGTCCTGCTGCCGTGGAGTTAGTACACCTGTGGGACAGGAGATAATATGGTATCTGGTCAGTCACGGTGGCTCACGCCTGTCATCCCAGCACTTCGGGAGGCCAAGGCAGGTGGATTGCTTGAGACCAGGAGTTCAAGACCAGCCTGGCTAACATGGCAAAACCCCGTCTCTACTAAAAATACAAAAATTAGCCAGACGTGGTTACATGTGCCCGTAATCCCAGCTACTCAGGAGGCTGAGACAGGAGAATCACTTGAACCCAGGAGGCAGAGGCTGCAGCGAGTGGAGATTGTACCACTTCACTCCAGCGTGGGTCACAGAGTAAGACTCCACCTCAAAAAAAAAAGGGGGGGTTCCACTCACCTCTTCCCTGTGTCAAATCTCCCTTTTAGAAAGATGTTCTCAAAGATTACCGAAGCATAGCTGGAAAGCTCCCGGTGCCCCAGTGTGATTTTTGTAAAAGGCAAAGGTTTATGTAAACTGAAGGGAAGTCAAAGTGCCTCTCCCCTGAGTAACCCTGTGCCAGTGCCTTTCAGTTGGATTGTCTTAGCAATCCCCAGAGCTACTGACTCCAAGCCCTATGCATGCCGCTGTGGCCGTCTAGTGTACCACTGATACTTGTATTCAAGGGTTAAGCAGAATGAGCTAATGCCTGGAACTCTACTCCCAAACCCTGAGTTTCTTTATATTTGCAACTTTAATTTCAGTAAAATAAGCAGGACACCGCTGCCCCTGTAAGATCCCCTGCCAGGTTCTTAAATGCCTTACCATTTACCCATCTGACAGGCTAAGGCTATTCAGACTGGGAGGAAGGATTTGCAAACACAAATCCAGGAATGTTGTCTTTTTATCCATTGACTAGAATTCACAGTTGAAAATTTCACGCCCTTAGTGTCCAGCTTCCTAAAAGAATTACCACATAGTCTTAATTTTTGTACTATATGCATATCTAAAAGATCATAAACAGGAATTATTGACTTCTATTAAAATTTCAGTATTTTCCTACTGTTAAAAATACATATTCATCAATCCATAAAAGAACCCTTTAGAATCTTAATTTTAGGCCAGGCACAGTGGCTCACACCTGTGATCCCAGCATTTTAAAAGGCCGAGGTAGGCAGATCACCTGAGGTCAGGAGTTTAAGACCAGCCTGGACAACATGGTGAAACCCTATCTCTACCAAAAATACAAAATTAGCCAAGCATGGTGGCTCGTGCCTGTAATCGCAGCTATTCAGGAGGCTGAGGCAGGAGAATCGCTTGAACCTGGGAGGTGGAGGTTGCAGTGAGCTGAGATTGAGCCACTGCACTCCAGCCTGGACAACAGAGTAAGACCCTGTCGGAAAAACAGCAAAAAAAAAAAAAAAAAAAAAAAAAAAAAAAAAAAAAAAAAAAAAAAAAAAAAAAAAAAAAAAAAAAAAAAAAAAAAAAAAAAAAAAACCTTCTGATTTTGATGTAAAAGGCTTGTTCTACTTTTACTGATTTTTGGTATGCAAGCATTTAATTCTCTCATAAAATAGCAGTTAGTCAAATGGACAATCAAGCCACATGGTCCATATAGTAAATTTCCATGCCACAGAGAGTTCTTTCATTCTGCTGCTTCAGTAAACTACGATGTACTTTATCTTCTATCTGAAAATGATCATTTAAAGAAGCATTCATAAGAAGTGACATCATTGTTAATTCATTCAACAAAAATAATCCTTTTTTTGGAACAAGGCAGGGTAAAAATTAATTTTTTTGTTTATTTAACAAAAAATCTATTGAGTTCCTAAGTGTCACATTAGGTATTTGGTATATCGTGGTGACCAGGCTCAATCCCTGTCACCAAGGTGTATCAAGGACCCTCCTTCTTTGTTTTTTGTTTTTTTGTTTGAGATGGAGTCTCACCCTGTCACCAAGGCTGGGGTGCAGTGGTGCAACCTTGATGCACTGCAACCTCTCCTCCCGGATTCAAGTGAGTCTCCTGCCTCCTGCCTCAGCCTCCTGAGTAGTTGGAATTACAGGCACCTGCCACCACAACTGGCTAATTTTAGTATTTTTAGTAGAGATGGGGTTTCACCATGTTGGCCAGGCTGGTCTCTAACTCCTGAGCTCAGGTGATCCAACTACCTCGACCTCCCAAAGTGCTGGGATTACAGGCATGAGCCACCCTTTATTCTTTTTAATGACATAATGTAGACTGACACTCAGGCTTTCATGTTTCTGTACATATCTTTTCCTTATACTTTTTCACCTGATTAATGAGTATTAATTAATTACTAGCCTCAAAACTTTGTATTTAATCTAGAAGTGTTTATATGTTGGTGTTTCTAATCTATGTTCTACTTCATTTTTCATTTGTCTGATATTGCTTTTGAAACTCATTTACCAGGCCGGGCACAGTGGCTCATGCTTGTAATCCCAGCACTTTGGGAAGCCGAGGCGGGTGGATCACCTGAGGTCAGGAGTTCAAGACCAGCCTGGCCAACATGGTGAAACCCCATCTCTACTAAAAATACAAAAATTAGCCAGGTGTGATGGTGCGTGCCTATAATCCCAGCTACTCAGGAGGCTGAGGCAGGAGAATCACTTGAACCCAGGAGGCAGGGGTCATGGTGAGCTGAGATCACGCCATTACACTCCAGCCTGGGTGACAGAGTGAGACTCTGTCTCCAAAAAGAAAGGAGAGAGAAGAAGAAAAGAAAAAGAAACTCATTTACCAGATGAATTCTACAGTCTTGAGTTTCAACCTCATTTGCAAATGTTTATCTAGTTTGAGTGTAAATTTTTATGTAAATGTCAACAGTGGCTATGCCATTGCTTTAACCACCTTGCCAGACCTCATTCATGTGGAAGAGACTCACATGTTTTTAGGTGACGTAAGCAGTTCTAAGTTTACACTTTACAATTAAGGTATTATTACCCCCTTTTAAATCACATTGGCTCTATCCCTTGTCATCAGTCAATATGTAGTGATCCCAGCTGACTAGTTGACAACACAGAGGTTCCCTGACCTTGGATCTGACCTGTTTACCATGTTGACAGAGCCTAAAAGGCTTTATCTGAATAAGTTTTGTGAGTTTAAATTATACCACACCATCCTAAACAACACTTTGCCAAAGTCCACTCTCTCCTAATACTAGGGCACATGGAAGGCCTCTAAGTCCTGGAAGCACTGCCCTGCCCACTGTCCCCATCCTAGCCTGATCTGTGCCTACTGCAAATTATGATTTCTTTCCTGACAAACTTAAATTGCAGTCACCAGATGTCCAAGTATGAAACATTGCTTTCTGAAATTTCCCTATTCTATTGAACCACAGCAGTGTTCGCTCTAATACCAAACCTGGAGAAAACTGTGAAAGTAGAGAGATGTCTTAGAAACAGTTCTAAGAAATTACATGCTGGTCTTCTGACCTCAGATACAATTTCAGCCTATTAGGATTGCCCCATCCCTCCCCAACCATCACACTTTCCACTTCAACACAGTGCCAGCAATGAAAACATTGTATAATTGTTTGATAACTGTCCTATGAGTGTTTGCCTTGCCTCGTGAATATAAGAAAAGTGTCCTGCCCCGAAGGAAAGTCTGGCAAGGAAGAGAGCTTGCTTCTTAACTGCAAAGCAGGTGCAAAAGCAGAAGTGCTGTAACTCCTCCAAGCTGCCAGAGCCAATGCTCAGTGCTCTGTGCCTGGGCTCCTGTGAGTTTAGCTTTGGTCAGGCTAAAGCATCTGGCTTTGATTGTGAAGGGCACCTTCCTGTGCCGAGTTGGAGTCTCCTTAAGAGATTTCTCAGTGCCCATTTATTTCTACTCCGTCTCTCCCTTGCAGTAATAAAAATTATATTCTCTGTTTACTTACCCTCTCCCTTTTGTAATTCCTTTGCTTTACTGAGGTCTTTCTCACCATTGCACCCAGATCTACATACTGTGTGAGGGCAGGAGCACTTCCCATTCCTAAGACTTCCACATACTTGTTCAGTAAAGACTGGCTGCATGGATTGGTCCAATTTAAATAGCACCATTCCACAGCTTTTAGATTTACATACTAGGCTAAACAGCTGAGGTTTTCTGACTACAGTGATCCATATAAGGCACAGAAAGTTGAAATGAGAGAGACCCATTAAAAGAGTATGCAAATCAATAGGAAGAAAACAGAAAAGACAGGGTAGATGAGTAGCAAAGAACTGAAACGAGAGAAACTTGAAAATGTTCTCTTGATCCTTTTTCCTACAGCATCTAGTAGCACATTCATTTGGGCAGTCAGCTGATAACCAGCAAGTGCCTGCTCTATGTACCGTCATTGTAAGGTTCTAAAAGACAGCCCAACCGGCTGCGGTGGCTCATGCCTGTAATCCCAGCACTTTGGGAGGCTAAGGTGGGTGGATCACCTGATGTCAGGAGTTTGGGACCAGCCTGGCCAACAAAGTGAAACCCCAGCTCTACTAAAAATACAAAATTAACCAGGTGTGGTGGCACGTGCCTATAATCCCAGCCACTCGGGAGGCTGAGGCAGGAGAATCGCTTGAACTCGGGAGGCGGAGGTTGCAGTGAGCCCAGATAGCACCATTGCACCGCAGCCTTGGCAACAAGAGCAAAACTCCATCTCAATAAATAAACAGATGGATAGACAAATAAATAAGTAAGACAGAGACCATTTCTTTATGTTTCTAGTGCTTTCTGCCTAAGAGGTACTAAATAAACCTGTGTTCAATTAATGAAAAACTGAAGTCAAGAATTCTTTTTTGAATGACCTTTCAGGGTCTTCAAGCAGTTTCCAGTTTATTGGGGAAGCGGGTATGTATGGGATTCACTGAAAAAAAAAAGACACTGCCTGAAAGCAAGTAGATGTGGGTACAGTTCCAACATGTTAAGTGTGGAGAGGGGATCAAATAAGAAAAGAACCTGTTGTTGGTAGAATTGCTAGTTGGGAAGTTATTAGAGCAGTGGGTCTCAGACTTAATATGCACCAGAATCAGAGACAAGATTGAAGGCGCTGCTGTGTCCCACCCCTAGAGCTTCGGTTTGGTGGGGATAGGGTGTGGCACGAAGCCTACATCTCTGACAAGTTCCCAGGGGATGCCGATGCTGCTAGTCTGTGTTCTATGCATTGAAAACCACTTGCCTAGATAAATGTACCTAAACACATGTAAATATTGTGAATAATGAAACAGGATGATCACTCAAATTTCAAGTCATGGTTGAACTTCCTCTTTCAGATTCCCCGAAATAGCTGTGGGACCTGAGGCAGGTCAGGCCCTCTAGGCCTGTTTCATCTTCAATAAGAGTGTTGGGCTGGGTGGTTTCTAAGCTTCTTTCCTTCTAGCTCTGAGAGTTAGCATTGAATCACTCGCTGGGCTGAGGCCTGCTGCTTGCTTTGTCCTCTGATGCTCCCTTGGGGGACGGGGACTTTTGCTCTTAGCACCCATGGGCTTGGCCTGGTTTGCCTGATTTTTCTGTCATTTCTTCACAGTGTTTGTGGTGATGGGCATTAATTTCTCTCCTTTTTTCCTCTGCCTTTTTTTTTCATCTTCAACACCTCCAGGAAGAAGAACAAAAGCAGGCAGTAAGTGAACTTCAGAATTTCCCACCAGACTCTCACTCCTTTTGCATGTTCTTTCTTTCCTTATGTAAATGTTTCTCTTCTCCCTGCACATCATCTCTGAAGAGGGTTTTGTGTGTAAAGCCCTCAGTGGTTCTCCCCGTGGTGTTGTAAAATGACCTGAAAGTTCAAGGCATGTTTACCCGGTAGAGCATGTTCTTACTTAATACTAGAGCTTGTAAGTACCCATCTGTTGTGCATATTGAAGTGAGCATGATTAGCCAGGCTACCATTGCATTTTCTGCTCTTTCATTCTCTGTTGTTTTGCATCTGGAGTGATTTTAATTACTTGAAACAACTTTTTGGGGAGCTGGGGTGACCTCATGTCATGAATGAATGTGCATGAAAATGAGGACTTCTTTTGCTAGCTGGAGATGTCCTGCAGCCTTGACTAGGCTTCTGGACATGGGGCTGCGCCAGCCTTCGTAACAAAATTCCTGATGACAACTGAGACGCTGGCTACTTGTAGTGATTTCCTGTTCAGAACCTACTCCAAAGGGAGGTCAGCCTTCTCCAAGCTGTGCGGCTGTTGCATGGTGTTTGGGGGAGGTTTATGTTTCTTTTGGTTTTTCCTGATAGCCACTGACCCGCACAATAAAGTCAATTGCAGGCTTATCTACAATATTAGCACCGTATGTTTATATAACATAGTAAAGTTTCAAAGCATGCATTTTTTTAAGTTGAAGCTGAGTTTTCGTTTACCTTGGAACTTTTTTTTTCCTTTAGGAGAGAAATATAAAATGTTTAATTTTTAAAATTTACTATTTTTAAAAAAAATGCAAATGTATACATGTTTTAGATTAGGAATATAAAACATTATACTTATAATTTCCAGCTAGGAGAGCAGTGGGACCATAGAGTAAAGGGGAGAGGAAAGGAAAGAAGAGTTAGGTGGTGAGGGGAGGAGGCGAGAACAAGGTGTGGAGGAGACAGACTGCCAGAAAGGGGGAAAGAAGATGGCGCATGGTGTCAAGAGTGGCTGACAACCCGGAAATCTAATGGCTTTCATGGAACCAAATTACTCTTGTTTTGGTTTTTGCTAGGTTTGGTTTTGCTTTTTTCTTCATTCACACAGTTTATTGCTTCCATTTCTGGTGCTTCTGCATCAGTAGGTACATTTGGATGGGCAAAGCAGAACTGGATGGCAATAAGCCCAGCCATTACATGCTTCTTCCAGGAAGTGACGCGCTCACTTCCTCTCCATTTCATTGGCCAGAGCAAGTCACATGATCACACTCCACCTCAAGGGGGCTGGAAAGTCTAATCCTCCAGCTTGCCCAGAAGTCCCAGAGAAGCAGATGTTGGAAATACCTCCCCAAGTAGGCAAATGAATGAGACTGTTGGAGGGAGAGGAAGGAGACCACTTATCCTCCTGATTCCTGATAGTCTGATCCCTTGTTATGCAGTATTTCCTTCCTGCTGACCCAGGGTATCATTTGTATTGCTGACCACCAGTGTCCTCTCCTTCTTTTCAGCCCTTCATACCCCAGAGGTGCACTTTGCTACTGCAGCCACTTGCTGCAAACCTACTTCCAACAGTCTGCCTAGACCGGCACAGCATCTCCTGATCTCCCTCCGTGTGTGCCTGCTCCAAGTGAGCACGGACTAGAAACGCCCTACACCTCACCTGAAAACTCTTTCAGAAGAGGGCAGGCATTGTGGATATTTATCTTAGTGGTATTAGTAGCGCTTCCAGTAGACATTTCATTTTTAAAATTTTTATGGATTACCATGTAATCCAAGAAACAGGAATTGCCACTGCTATGATATTAGTTCTTAGGTCAATTTAAAGCTGGCCTCGAGCAGACAGGGGATTAAATCACAACGTGTCGGTTTCAGTGACCTTTCATTCTGTGTGAGATCACCATCCCCTTGAAGCTGGCAAAATGAGAACCTAGACTGCTGAAGCCTGTCTCTAATGAGCCACTGTGGGTATACCTTGGGAGTTCTCCACGGCCAGGGGCCTGAGCTCATGTCCAAGTCCCTGTAGTCTCATAGGACTGTCCATAGCGTGAATTGGTACAATTTGTTTTTTTCCTCAGCTTTCCCCACCATGGTATGAGGTAAGAAGTGCTGCTCTGTTGACTTAGGTGGAAATATCCTTCTGTCGACTTCACAGGTTGAAACTAGACTCATCCAAGTTCAGCTTTGAGGCTCAAATTTGGACTAATGACCACATAATTCAGTGTTTTTCAGATGTACAACTGAAAAGACTATAAAGCTTTAGAACTAGCTTCTGTTTAATCCCTATCATTATTGAATGACAGACAAAAATGTAGGAGTATTTAACACAGAACTATGATATAACCCTAACATTTCCCTCCCTCCCTCCCTCCCTTCCTTGTTCTGACTGGTGTCAGTTAATTTCCTATCAAAATGTCTTACCCTAAATGGGTAAGAAAATAATTGTATAACTTGTTAGCTTGCAATTAGGATTTTTTTTTTTTTTTTTTTTGAGATACAGTCTTGCTCTGTCACCCAGACTGGAGTACAGTGGTTCGATCTCAGCTCACTGCAACATCTGCCTCCTGGGTTCAAGTGATTCCCTTGCCTCAGCCTCCCAAGTAGCTGGGATTACAGGTACCTGCCACCACACCCAGCTAATTTTTGTATTTTTAATAGAGATGAGGTTTTGCCGTGTTGTCCAGGCTGGTCTCAAACTCCTGACCTCAGGTGATCCACCTACCTCGGCCTCCAAAACTGCTGGAATTACAGGCATGAGTCACCATGCCCGGCCAAAATTTTAAAAAGAAAAGAATTGTAAAAGACTTTTAAAATGAAGAATTTACTAGATGTGCTTCCCAAAACTGTCACTGTAAATCCACTATAGAGAACTTTTTGATAGCATCCACCTTCTTGCTTCATTCCCCTTTAGGGATTTGCTATTTACTACCACCAGGATCTCTTTCTACCCAGAGAACACTCTGACACTCTCTGCAGACACCAGCTGGCTGTCCTACAATTTAATTCCATTCTGACGCTACCTGGAGTCAGGGCAGAGCCCACAGGTTAAGGGCTCTGTCCCACAAAACTGCCTAACACTTCAGACACCAATTGCAAGTTGTAGTTCTCCAGGTTACCCACACTTCTGTCCGACTTGGCTACAAATCGGGACTCCCACAACCCCTTCCTCAGGTTCAATAATTGCTGTAATGGTTCATGAAACTCAGAGAAGCACTTTCCTCACTATTACCAGGTGATTTTAAAGGTTATTGTAAGGGCACAGGTGACCATCCAAGGTGAAGATGTACATAGGGCAATTTCCAGAAGGGTCTAGGAGCTTCAGTTCCCATGGAGTTGGGGCATATACCACCTCCTGGCATATACATATGCTCACCAACCCAGAGCTCTCCAAACTCCTCTGTTTAGGGTTTTTATGGAGGTTCTATTCTGCATGCATGATTGATTTACTCATTGGCCATTGGTGACTAACTCAATCTCCAGCCCCTTTCCCCTCCCCAGGACCTGCTGGAAGGGGCTGAAAGTTTCAACCCTCTAATAATGCCTTGGTCTTTCTGGCAACCAGTCCCCATCCTGAAGCTATCCAAGATCCCAGTCATCTCATTAGCATGCAAAAGACACCTACATCACTCTGGAGGCTCCATGAATTTTAGAAGCTCTTGTGCCAGGAACCTGGGATGGAGGCCAAATATATATTCATCATATCATGGTATTACAGGGTTACTTTGGCATTTGGGAAACTTGAGAGAAATGGGCAATAATTGTGACTTTATTTATTTATTTATTTATTTATTGAAATGGGGTCTCGCTCTGTCACAAGGCTGGAGTGCAGTGGCGCGATCTTGGCTCACTGCAACCTCCGACTCCCTGATTCAAGCTATTCTCCTGCCTCAGCCTCCCAAGTAGCTGGGATTACAGGCGCCTGCCATCGTGCCCAGCTAATTTTTGTATTTTTAGTAGAGACAGGGTTTCACCATGTTAGCCAGGATGGTCTCAATCTCCTTACCTCGTGATCCGCCCGCCTTGGCCTCCCAAAGTGCTAGGATTACAGGCGTGAGCCACCGCACCTGGCGTAACTGTGACTTTAAAAGATTGGGTTCTGTGGTTCTGCCTTCAGCCTCAGCCACTTTTGTGGTGCTTTGAGTGGCATCAGTACCCCAACTGACATTCTTCTGCCTTTCCTCTCTCTCTTCCCCACTCCTTCCCTTCTCTTTTCTCAGATCTAAGGGTTATAATGAGGGGAAAACTGCCTGGCTCTTTCAGATAAGACTTCATTAAGTGAGTGTTCAGCCCATGATTTACCCTGCAGTTTAACAGGCTCAGGAATTACATCGCATCAGTTGAGTGTGTGCTGGTTAGGCCTATGATCATCATCAGACTGATTAAAGGGCCATGTCTGCCTTTTTCACTATTGTATCCCTGCCTCTAGCCCAGCCTGCCACACAGTAGATACTCAGTAAATATTTGCTGAATGAAAACCAGTATTAACCAATTTTACAAGACTTTGACTTGCAGACTGTATGAATTAATAATTGTATTAATTATAAGGAACATAACCAGTTCACATACCTATAGCAGTGATTTTCCTCAAGGCATTCCCAGATAGATCCATTATGGAGACTAGATTGCAGCTCAGAAATATCCTTTATAAAAAGGAATCTGATTTCCCAAGAAAGCAAATAATAAAAATATATAAAAATAATTTTTAGTAAAGGAATATGAAAAAATTCAGTATTACAAAAAAAATAGGAACACCAAGCTGATTCGTATTATTATTAACTTTGTTATTTCTGTCTAAAGGAAATACACTGACACGTAGCATAAAATCACTATGTTTAAAAAATACTAATAATCTACAAAATGCAGGATGTCTATAGTTATTTGCATCATTTGAAAATATTTTGAACACTGCTCAGTAAAAGCCCAGTGCCTCCAGTCAGAAATATGGTTGTAGGATTCATCAGCATGTTACAGAGGGCCACTAGGGTCACCACAGACTGATTAGTACCCTACTGGCAATGGTGTTCATGACCATTGGTGCACTTGAGCTATGGGCTACCCTGGTCTTGATCAAACAATATCACAGTCCTAGCCTGGGAAGACTTCAGACATACAAGTTCTTTCTAGGAACCTGTTAGGGTTCCATTTTTCCCAGTGACTCAGCACACCATAAAATGTCACTGCTGGGTCTCTAACACCACAATCACTGAGCTATCCAAGGCAGGGGTTCCGTTTATTCATGAAGGCTGTGTTTCCTCCAACATTTCTCTGATCTCTCCTATTAGAAGTTAGCCATCAAATAATGATCATCTGGCTTAAAGACTGTAACTTTAGACAATAAGAGTTATGTAAGGATAGGAAGCTCCTTCAGGGTGGCCTTGGCCCAGCTTAGGTAGTGGGGTAGTGGTCCAAAGGGTAATATAATTAGTGGAATTTTGGGGAATCAGCTAAGAGAACATTGCCACACTTGGGACCTTTCCTTTTACTTCAGTGAGTTGGGCTATCACGTGGGATCTTGCCATCATGCCCTATCTGATTTCCAAGACCCAGACAAATATCCAGCTACAGCTATACCAAAGAGAGCATGGTTTGGCCTGGCTCCAAGATGCCCCATTTCTGATCACAGCTCTACCAGATATGCCTCAAAAGAAGGTCACTCACTGTTTAGTTAGCAATGGTTGACCCACAAGGGCTCCCATAGACCTCATGAATATTAACTTTGTAAGTAAAGAGAAAGTACTTTCAAAAACAACAAACCTATGCGACACGAAAAAGAAATCTTCTCTTTGGTCATTAAAGAGATTGCTGGTGGGCCAGGCACAATGGCTCATGCCTGTAATCCCAGCACTTTTGGGAGGCCGGGGCAGGCAGAACACGAGATCAAGAGATCAAGATCATCCTGGCCAACATCGTGAAACCCCATTTCTACTAAAAATACAAAAATCAGCCAGTCATGGTGGCAGGCGCCAGTAGTCCCAGCTACTTGGGAGACTGAAGCAAGAGAATCTCTTGAACCCAGGAGGCTGCGATTGCAGTGAGCTGAAATTACGCCACTGTACTCCAGCCTGGCGACAGAGCGAGACTCCATCTCAAAAAAAAAGATTGTTGGTGAACCTCTTGATGTCAGCATGCCTCATGGGTCGTGTTCCCTTCTTAGCCTTTGGATACATCTCACTGGGAAGTGATTCAGATTCGCATGCTTCTGCAATCTTCGGGGCTCTCTGGCTCCATAATCCTCCGAAATAGAAGCCTGAGTCTGTTTCTCAAAAGGCAAACGATTGCCATTCATTTATGTATTTAGCAGTGTTTTACTATACATGTTCCAGGCAATGAGCTTGGCCTTTTGGAGGATAAAAAGAGAAATCTTACACAAATTCCACCATCAAATAGGCTGAAAGTTATTTCATGGATGATATGATGCCCTAAATGCAGAAACACAAGCCAGGTCAGTGGTCTCCTGGGCCTCAGCCACTGCTGCTGGCTTCCTAAATTTACAAACTCACAGATGTCTGTTGGATTGCTGTTCTGTACGTAGGATTGCTGTGCTATACGCAGGACTCTGCCACAAACCTTTAGCCTGGGTCGCCGTCCTAGGATATGTGCATAGACTGTCTGCCAGCACTGGCTCCTGCCCACATGCGGCCGCGAGAGAGTCTTGCAGGGTGTATTCATCCATCAGCCTTGGCACCTGTACTCACTGTAGGGACCTGGCAGTTTGTTGTTTGTTATTTTTTTCCCCAGAAAGTGGAAATATCACTACAATATTAAAAATGGGTTTGTTTTTTCTTTTTTTTTTTTTGAGACAGAGTTTTGCTCTTATTGCCTAGTCGGGATTGCAATGGCACGATCTCAGCTCACTGCAACCTCTGCCTCCAAGGTTCAAGTGATTACTCCCAAGTAGCTGGGATTACAGGCCCATATCACCACACCCGGCTAATTTTTGTATTTTTAGCAGAGACAGAGTTTCGCCATGTTGGCCAGGCTGGTCTCAGACTCCTGACCTCAGGTGGTCCACCTGCCTCAGCCTCCCAAAGTGCCCAGATTACAGGTGTGAGCCACCACACCCAGCCATGGTTTTTCTTTATGATTAAGTATAAGTTTATTTGAGCCCAAAGCTTGAGGATGACCCCTGAGAAGCAAAGATTCAAATTGCCCTGAATATACACTCCAATTAGCAGCAGTTACAATGGGTTTTAAAAAAATGAAAAGGTAGTTCCTAAGTTGTTTACCAAGAACTTACATTAAAGTAACATAAGCAGGGCACGTGTTTTTGCAGGATCTCCTGAGGATTGTGTCACAGGCCAAGTAAGTTTTAAAAAAATAATAACATAGGCTGGGCGCAGTAGCTCACACCTGTAATCCCAGCACTTTGGGAGGCCAGGGTGGGTGAATCACAGGGTCAGGAGTTCGAGACCAGCCTGGCCAACATGGTGACACTCTGTCTCTACTAAAAAAAAAAAAAAAAAAAAAAAAAAGAACACCCCGTTTCTAAAAAAAAAAAAAAAAAAAAAAAAAAATTAGCTGGGCATGGTGGCACACTCCTGTAATCCCAGCTACTTGGGAGGCTGAAGCAGGAGAATTGCCTGAACCCGGGAGGCAGAGGTTGCAGTGAGTTGAGACAACACCATTGCACTCCAGCCTGAGTGACAGAGCAAGACTCCATCTCGATAATAATAAAATAATAATAATACAAGCTATTGATTGTCTATGCATTATTCTTTTTATCACAAATTCCAGGAACATGAAGCTAATGGGTGAGGCAGGTAGTCAGGAACAAAATGCCCTTAAACAACTGCCCCCAGATATGACAGGGTGGTGTGACTGAAATCCCATACCTGTGTCTCTCAAGACCTCAAAAATTTTGAATACCTCATATAAAAATAACTCAGACTGCCCCAAGCACCTAACAGGAGTCCGAGGATACAAGGGAAAAATAGCTTTTGGGGTCTATGCTGCACCCCTCAATATTTTCCATCACTCTCATCAGTGTCAGGCTGAGAGATTTCCTTACCTACTTCTTAAATTTCCCTCCCGTACTATGTATCTATCTTTTCCTTGAATGCACACAGCATATGAAAACCATCCTTCAAGGTCTCCAAGAAAATTATCTCCTCAGCCAACTGAAGAAATTCTTCCACTAGAAGACTATTGAATTCCTAGGACGCACTACCTCCCTCAGAATACTATAGACTGAATCTCAGCAAGGCATTAACAGAAAAGGCTGAAGAAAAAATGGCTTGTAGGTTTGGAGCCTAAGAATCTAGGGAAATAATGGGTGTCATTTACTGAATAAGTGAGAATAGAGACATGACCTGTGTTAGGAGCGGATCTTGATCTGATTTTGGACATGTGCAACTGAAATTTCAGTGGAGTAAAAGGGCTAGCAGTATAGACTTGGAACCCTTCAACACAGAATGAGGATTGAAACCATAAATGTGAGCTTTAGGGAAAACCCATAGTAGACAAAAAGAAGAAAGAGGAGGCAGGAGAAGGACTGTCAGTTCTCCTGGAAGCCCAGGTAGTTGCAAGAAGGAGGAAGTTAGTAAGACAATAAGACAAGGAAACCTGTGAATTTGACAATAAGGAAGTTACAGCAACTTGAGAAAGAAAATGTTCAGGCCGGGCATGGTGGCTCAAGCCTGTAATCCGAGCACTTAGGGAGGCCGAGGTGGGGGGATCACAAGATCAAGAGATCGAGACCATCCTGGCCAACATGGTGAAACCCTGTCTCTACTAAAAAAATACAAAAATTAGCTGGGCGTTTGGCATGCACCTTTAGTCCCAGCTACTCAGGAGGCTGAGGCGGAAGAATCGCTTGAACCCGGGAAGCGGAGGTTGCAGTGAGC
>NW_016107316.1:16931579-16935701 GCF_001604975.1 Cebus imitator | reverse complement strand
TTTTTGTAGAGATAGGGTTTCATTATGTTGGCCAAGCTGGTCTTGAACTATTGACTTCAAGTGATCCAGCCGCCTCAGCCTCCCAAAGTGTTGCCACCATGCCTGGCCAAGTGGTACTTTGTTAAATATTTTTTTATTTCAATTCCTTTTGGGGTACAAGTGGTTTTTGGTTACATGGATGAGTTATTTAGTGGTGAATTCTGAGATTTTGGTTCACCCATCCATCACCCAGCTAGTATACACTGCACCCAATATGTAGTTTTTTATCCTTCAGCCCCCTCCCAACCTCTCCCTTCTGAGTCTCCATGGTCCATTATATCACTCTGTATGTTTTTGCATACTCATAGCTTACCTCCCGCTTGTGAGAACATACAGCATCTGGTTTCCCATTCCTGAGTTACCTCACACCAGTAGCCTCCAGGTCCATTCAGGTTGCTGCAAACAACCTGAATACTCCATTCCTTTTTATGGCTGAGTAGTATTCCATGGTATATATAAATAAAGAATTCCACATTTCCTTTATCCACTCATCGGTTGTTGGGCACTCAGGTTGGTTCTATATCTGCACTTGTGAATTGTGCTGTAATAAACGTGTGTGTGTATGTGTCTTTTTCATATAATGACTTCCTTTCCTTTGGGTAGATACCCAGTAGTGGGATTGCTGGATCAAATGTTAGATCTACTTTTAGTTCTTCAAAGAATCTCCACCCTGTTTTCCATAGTGGTTGTACTAATTTATATTCCCACCAGCAGTATATAAACATTCCCTTTTCACCACATCCATGCAAATATATATATTGTTTTCGGACATTTCAATAATGACGATTCTTGCAGGAGTAAGATGGTATCTGACCATGGTTTTGATTTGCATTTCCCTGATGATTAGTGGCACTGAGCATTTTTTCATATGTTTTTGGCCATTTGTATATCTTCTTTTGAGAAATGTCATGTCAATTGCTAAAGTGGTACTTTTATTATAGTAAGAATCCATGCCAGCTCACCATTTCTCTGCACAGACGGCTAACCATAAACCCTTCAGTGATTTTTTATTATGTATTATTAAATATACATACAGTTATTTATTAATTACTTTCACATTGCACATTTCAACTCCTATTTTTAACCTGCTCAGACCTCAGAAAATCAAGAGAGAATCTTGGAGGCCCTCAGATCTGTAGCCACCCCAGGACATCCCAACTGTGCAGAAGGTACGGCAGTCTATTCTTTGGCCCCTTGAAGGTCTAACTAACGTGAGGCTCCTGGCTGCCTGCCCTTCTTTCTACAGCAGCTCACCACCCGGGAAAATAGCTCTGGGTGGACCATACTCTGTAGGCCGTCACGACTAAGTCGCCCTCAGCCATCCTTCTCTTCCTCAGCACTCTTGACATTTGGGGCCGGATAACTCTCTTTTTGTGAGTAGTTGGCACATGTGTTGTAGAACATTTAGCAGCATCCTTGACTTTACCCACTGAGCACCAGTAGTAGCCTCTACTTTCAGGCCCCTAGCAGGTGAAATTGCCCCCTTTGTTCACTGGAACCCCTGCTCTGAGCCCAGAGAACCTTTCTCTGTGATACCAGTAGCAGCCTCCATGGCATTCTCAGAAACCCTTAATCTGAGATTTGGGTATGGGAAGGGTGGGACCCCACAGATCCCTCCTCTGTACATATTTCCTGCTTCTGTTGATGCCGTTATCGGCACTCTCTGTATCCCTGTCAGCCATCGCCAGCCTCCTGCCCTGCCCTCTCAGTTGCCAACTTCTAGTTGGTTTTCCCTCCCAAAAGTTGCTCTCCCTCTTTCTATTCCTATACGTCATTCCAGCCTCCATTAGCTGTCAGCTGGTTTTGGAAAAGCCTCTTTATTGATAGAACCCCTGTCTCCTGTCTCTTGCTTCTCAGTCCCTCACTGCCATTGCCCAGAGCTAGATTCCTGAGCACAGACCAGACTGGCCACATCCCTCCCCTCCTTAGAAACCTTCACCAGCTCCTCTTGCCTCTGCCTGTAGCAGGAGTCAGTGGACTTTTTCTTAAAATATTAGATAGTAAATATTTTAGGGTTTCCAGGGCAAACCAGTTATTATGTAGGTACTGTATTTTTTTTTTTTTCTTTTTTTTGAGACGGAGTTTCACTCATGTTACCCAGGCTGGAGTGCAATGGCGCAATCTCGGCTCACCGCAACCTCCGCCTCCTGGGTTCAGGCAATTCTCCTGCCTCAGCCTCCTGAGTAGCTGGGATTACAGGCACGCACCACCATGCCCAGCTAATGTTTTGTATTTTTAGTAGAGACGGGGTTTCACCGTGTTGACCAGGATGGTCTCGATCTCTTGACCTCGTGATCCACCTGCCTTGGCCTCCCAAAGTGCTGGGATTACAGGCTTGAGCCACCGCGCCCGGCACAGTTACATATTTAAAATGTAACCATTAAAAAACGTAAAAATCATTCTTAGCTCGTAGTCTGTAAAAAAAAAAGTGGTGAAAAAAATAGAACGTTTTATTAATTTAGTTATTTTGAGATGGAGTCTTAGTCTGTCATCCAGGGTGGAGTACAATGGCTCAATCTTGGCTCACTGCAACCTCTACCTCCCAGGTTCAGGTGATTCTCCTTGCCTCAGCCTCCCGAATAGCTGGGATTACAGGCACACACCACCACACCCAACTATTTTTAGTATTTTTAGTAGAGATAGGTTTTCACCATGTTGGCAAGGCTGGTCTTGAACTCCTGACCTCAAGCAATTTGCCTGCCTCAGCCTCCCAAAAATGCCAGGATTACAGGCATGAGCCACTGCACCTGGCCAGAACATTTTTAATGGTGGTCAGTTGAGCCAGGCATGGTAGCTCACACCTGTAATCCCAGCACTTTGACAAGCCGAGGCAGATGGATCGCTTGAGCCCAGGCATTTGAAATCAGCCTGGGCAACATGGCAAAATTTCATCTCTACAAAAAAATACAATATGGGCACGGTGGCACATGCCCATAGTGTCAGCTACTCAGGAGGCGGAGGTGGGAGGATTATTTGAGCTCAGAAGGTCAAGGCTGTGGTGAGCCGTGATCGCACCACTGCACTCCAGCCTGAGTGACAGAGCAAGACTCTTATCTCAAAAAATAACAAATAAAAAACAATAAAAATAATGGGGGGCAAGTTGGATTTTCCATGGGTTGTATAGTTTTCTTATCTGTGGCCCATTATTTTTATTTTTTGAGATGGAAGTTTGCTCTTGTCACCCAGGCTGGAGTGCAGTGGCACGATCTCTGCTCACTGCAACCTCCGCCTCCGTGTTCAAGCAGTTCTCCTGCCTCAGGCTCCCAAATAGCTGAGATTACAGGCCCCTACAACCACACGTGGCTAATTTTTGTATTTTTAGTAGAGATGGGGTTTCACCATCTTGGCCAGGCTGGTCTCATGACCTCAGGTGATCCACCCACCTCAGCCTCCCAAAGTGTTGGGATTACAGGTGTGAGCCACCTTGCCCAGACCTGATCTGTGGCCTGTTAAACTCTGCAGCTGCTCATTTACGGTTCTGGCTGCTCACCGCCGACACTTCTCCTTTCCTGCTGCAGTTCTTCCCTGCTCCCCACACTCCAGCCTCACCGCCCCTTCTCACCCCCAGTACCCCCTCCTCTCCAGCCCGGTGCCATTGGTCATGCACTTTCCCTGCCTGGTTTGCCCTCCCCAAGCCTCTTCTGCCCATTGCAGTTGTACCCCTTGAGATACCCTCAGCTGCCACCTCTTCTACGAAACTTAACCCTATTCCCTAATGTCAGGCCAGGCTGCTTTTCCTCTGTTCCTCTGCCATGGCACCTGCTTCATCCCATTTGGTGTGCTGGTTGCATACGTGCCTGTCCCTCAGGTTAGGCCTGCTGAGTCGAGCCATTGCCTCAGCTGCACAGCCCCCACCCCAGCACCTTTCAAAGTAGAAACAGATATCACTCTATGGTACCAAGTGTGTGGAGCATTTCATGTTCACCCTCACCAACCTGTGAAGTAGATGTTGTTATCCCCACCGTACATATGAAGAACCTTAGGTGCAGAGAAGTTAGGCCAGGATTTCAAGACCAACCTGGGCAACATAGAAAGACCCCATCTCTCTCTCTCTCTCTCTCTCTCGCTCTCTCTCTCTCTCTC
>NW_016107316.1:16923169-16930789 GCF_001604975.1 Cebus imitator | reverse complement strand
AAAAAAAAACTAGTGGGATACCATTTTCAAATAGGGCTAGGCAAACCAGGAGAAACAAACAGAAAGGAGTTAATTCTAGTCAGAATTTACGAGCTTCTCTATCTAAAACTTTACCTTCCAACTTTCTTTTTATCTACAGGTTTATCTTGGGTTTTAATAGGTTGTTCTTTGTCCCAGAAATTTAATACACCTTCTTCTTTCTACTAAGGAAGATAATTGTACACCTTTCCCCCACTCTTGAAGTCTCAGCAGAAGCTTTGTCTTCTATATAATTTAGTATAACTTGAATAGGAACAGAATCATGAAGATTGAGAAGCGTAACCTTCTGCCGCTGCCAACACCGTGATCACAAATCATCTAGCAGTCCTAGAATAGCTGCTTCCTGTCTTATCTCAGCGTGCCTCACCAGCCATCACAGCGAGTGACAGGTTGTGCGTGAGCCCTGAGGTTCCTGACATGACATGGGAACAAACAGCTGTCAACCCTCTACAGAGGGATCCCACAGCAGACTTTTTGGTGGCCTCATCCTTCCAACAGACACACTAAGGTAAATGTGTGTTCATGGTGGTAAGAGAGACATCATAGAACTCTTCAGCCCTTCTCTCCAGTGTCTGGAAGCCAAGTTCATCCTTAAAAGACTCCACATTCATGCTGACCAGGGGTGCTGAAAAAAATTAATAAAAGGCTCTGTAGCACTTAAGCTTGCAGTTGGGTGCCTCTGCTAAGCAGGGACTGTGTCCAGGTACATTCTTTGGCGGCCTCCTTGCTCACCACCATTTGGCGATGAGCCAAATGGCTCTCCTCTCCTTCACCCTCATTCTCCATGCTCTGAGCGCTTCCATTTCCAGTCCTGACAGTCTTGACTCTTGTCGTGTGAGGCAATTATTTCCATCTCTCAGCAGGATAGGCAGTGCAGCATCAGATAGCCCCGTCGCCTCTCCCTTGCTTCACTCCCGCTTTGATGAGACAGCTGCATCTCCCTAGCACAGTCACCACCAGCACCAGCTCAAAATAGTTATGTGGGGTTTTTAACTTTTTCTTGAAGAAAAAAATGTACAAAGGCTGTTCTCTCCGTACCCCGGTTCTCTATACCTTCCCGGTTGCCCACATTTCAGACTCACAGCAACTCTCTCCCATCATTGTTTTTTGTTTTTCTGACAGGGCCTCTGAAAATCGGCAGCAAAGAGGCCACTTTGTTTAATTTAAATACACTGCAGCAAAATGAAGGTAATTGTCCACACAGGCCATCTGCTACCTGGCAGGTGTCCATGAGTCAGAGAGATAGAAATGGAGACTAAAGTGTCTTCCATTCTGTTACCATGATAACAGCTTAGCTCCGAGTTTGAGTTGGGTGTGCGTGTGAAGGGGGGCGCAGTTACGAATGCTCTGCAGAGGGCATTAACTCCTAAAGTCAGGCTTTTTGCCACAAGCCTCTCTGGTCTTGTTTACCTGACTATAATGTGTACCAGGGGGATTAAAAATTCTTCTTTGTTCCATGAGGAAAAAGAAGAAAGGGAAGTCCTATTTTTGGAGCCCCTACTATGTGCCAAGCATCATGCTGGGGCCACCTAGGCATGGCCAAGAACAGTGCAGTATCATTTTCCTACTAAAGACAGTGCCTTTCTCTCTGTGCAGCTGGTCTCCTGGCCAGTTCTCTCTGCCACAGCATGTGAGTCCCTGCCTCTGTGCTCAGATGCAGAGCTGGTGAAGGATCACCGTGTCCTCAGGGCACCTTCTCTGGCATCCTCTGTACCTGTTTTGGCTCCACTATGAGATTGGTATTACAGATAAAGGATTTTCATAATCCGTGTATTCTTCTTTATCACATTTCCTTACTGGAAGCGAAATTGACTCTCCTCTGGAAAATGATGATCAGTGTCAATCGTCAGAAGTCTTAACTGACCCATGTTCCTTTTAGTCTCAGAAACACTGTGCGGTGATCCCAACATGCTTCGTTTTCTCCTAGCAGTTTGAGGTAGTTGGCAGAGTCAGGGACCAGTCCTAGGCTATCTACTAATTTTGTGTGTGACCTTCTGACCTCCCTTGACCTCAGCCTCCTCAAATGTAAAATGAATGTTGGACTAAAACAAGCTGTTTTCCTGGGGTCATGAACGCTCTGAAATTGTAATTTTTGAACACTTTTCTTGGAACATGATGCATAGCTTTCTCGGGTTCTCAGGGTCTTTGCTGATTTGAAAATGAACAGCCAGCAGTCTAGAGAGCTTATCAGATGGCGATGTTTCACTTGTTCTACATTTGCAACAGAATTGTTTCCAACTCTTATACAAGGGACCTCTGTATTGAGAAAACCTGAGTCACAGGGCATTTATTGTGTTTAGTTATTGGTGAGACACATGATTGTCCTGTGCCTTTGTTACAGCCTGTACCACAACAAGACTCCACTGTCCTTGTATCAGGAAACCTTCAAACACGGAGTAGCACGTTGCAGGGCTTCCCTGGCTTCTCCCGACGGATTGCCCTCTCCCGGCAGCTGAAACCCAGAGGCACAAGTGTCTTTGGTACCCATCAGTGGAAAGCACATCCCCATCACTGGAGCCACCTAACTAGTTCCTCTACCTTTGCAGATTTCTAGGTGTTTCTCAGGTTTCCTATAATCTCAGGGTGCCAACTGCAATGTGCTCCCAAGTCTCCCACCATGCCGTGTATTCTAGGCTGGTTCGTGTTGAGCAGAGTGCTTGGCAGTCTCCATGGAGAAGGGTCTTGCCTCTCTGAACATAAAACACACGTGTACTTTTGAGACGAGGTGCATTTGCACAGTGCAGTGCTCCATCTTGATTTGTGGTGCGTTCGGTCTGGCCTGTGCCTGTCAAGTAAACAGAATGAACAAACTCCAACCAGATTCAGAGGTGACTGTCAGCATGTCAGCAGTGTTGCTGAGCACTGAAGGCTTCTCAGGCTACATGTGTGCCACACACTCCAGTTTGTACTTATTCAGTTAGAAGGACCTTATTTCAAACTCTTTCCTGAGATAGTTCTGTCTTCTGCAGAGTAGCCTGCTCCCTACCCCTCCTCAGCAGCATCATCCACACAAGCCCTAAGTGGGCAGCAGCTATGGTACTGACTCCACTCGTGAGAAAGGAAAGTTAGAAGCAGAATGTGCCATGATGTGACCAGGGTGCTGCCGGGACCCTCAAAAGAGCATTCCTCGTGGACAGAATGGTCAGAACTGAAGCAAAGTGTTGGTTCTTGCCATGTCTGAGATGAGGTTAACTTGGCAAAGATCATAGGTCACAGAATTTTATATCTGAACAATATAGTTTTTATCTAGATGAGTTCCCTCAGCTTGCAAATAAGACCGAGCCCCAGAAAACTTAAAATGCATGTGCTACAGAATCAAAAGAGCCCAGGTCTCCCAACATCTCATTCGATGCCCTTTCCACTGAAGCATGCTGTCTCCTCCGTGCTCACCTGGGAGGTGCTAATAGCCAGGACCCAGTCGCAGAGCCTGCAGCTTCCCCTGTTCTTCAGGGTCATCGAGCTGGAGCTGAGAAATGCCTCTAGGCCCTGGTCATGACGGACAAAGAGAAGAGGCTGAGTCTTTCAGTGTCGGGATGGGCTGATGTGCTCAGGGCCCTCTGCACATTCCCAAATCAGGAGAGTTTTTTTCTCGATTGTATGTTCCTGCCTCTTGTCTCATCTGGAGGCCTCTTTCTTGGGCTCTTTGCCTGTTCCTCTGAGGGCCTGTGGTCCTGGTCTAGCATATCTCAGAACTCCTCCACCCTCTCTCTGTTCATCAAATGTCATCATATGGGATTGATCTAATCATGTATTTTTAAATTTTATTTATTTATTTATTTTGAGACGGAGTGTCACTCTGTCACCCGGGCTGGGTGCAGTGGTGCAATCTTGACTCACTGCAACTCCACCTCCCAGGTTCAAGTGATTCTCCTATATCAGCCTCCTGAGTAGCTAGGACTACAGGTGTGCGCCACCATGCCCAACTAATTTTTGAATTTTTAGTAGAGACAGGTTTCACCATATTGACCAGGCTGGTCTTGAACTGCTGACCTTGTGATTCGCCCTCCTCAGCCTCCCAAAGTGCTGGAATTATACGTGTGAGCCACCACGCCTGGCCCTAATAATGTTATTTTTAAAAATTAGCCTTAGCATATGAATTACCTCTTGCTGCACAACAACCTACCCCAAAATGTAGCTGCTTGGGAGAACAAATATTTACTAATAATCCACGAGTATTATAACCTCACAGCAACCCAGGTGCTGTCTCTCCTGGTCCCTCAGTTCAGTGTCTCGCACAAGGCTGCTATCAAGGCATTGTCACCTCAAGGCCCAGCAGCACATGTGGCTCTTGGCAGGACTCAGATCCTCATGGTTCCTTGGATTCAGGGTCTCAGTTTGGTGCTGACTAATGGCTGAAAGTCACCCTTGGTCCTGCCACAGGGCCTATCCACAGGGCAGCTCGCAGAATGGCAGCTGGCATCACCAGGATGAGGAAGCAGGAGAGAGCGAGAGAGAGGAAGAGAGTCAGAGTCTTCTATAACCTCTCCTTGGAAGTGATATCCCACTTGTCTGATTCATTAGCAGTGAGTCACTAGGCCCAGCCCACATTGAAATGGGGAGACTACACTCAGATATGAATGCAGAGGTGGTTACCTGGGGCCATCTCAGAGGTCTGGTGACCACGTTTGCTTATCTAGCTAAAGTATCTCACATAAAGACTCACTGGTTGAGTGAGTCTCACTCACTCCTGTAATCCCAGCACTTTGGGAGGCTGAGGTGGGCAGATCACATGAAGACAGGAGTTCGAGACCAGCTTGGCCATCATGGCGAAACTCCATCTCTACTAAAAATCCAAAAATTAGCCAGACATGGTGGTGCATGTCTGTAATCCCAGCTACTCAGGAGACTGAGGAACAAGAATTGCGTGAACCCAGAAGGCAGAGGTCGCAGTGAGCCGAGACCACACCACTGCACTCCAGCCTGGAAGACAGAGCAAGATCCTGCCTAAAAAAAAAAAAAAAAAAAAAAAAAAAAAAGTCCAGGCACAGTGGCTCACACCTGTAATCCCAGCACTTTGGGAGGCCAAGGCAAGCGGATCATGAGGTCAGGAGATTGAGACCATTCTGGCCAACATGGTAAAACCCCATCTCTACTAAAAATACAAAAATTAGCTGGGCGTGGTGGCACATTCTGTAAGCCCAGCTGCTCGGGAGGCTGAGGCAGGAGAATCGCGTAAACAGAGGAGGCAGGGGTTGCAGTGAGCCAAGATTATGCCACTACCCTCCAGCCCGGTGAAGAAGCGAGACTCCATCTCAAAAAGAAAAAAGATTCACTGATGACTGATAGATGTATTACTCCCTGGAGATTACTACCTGCTCTAGCACTTCTCCTGTTCTTTTCCACTTTTCATTACAGAAGAAAAAGGGCCAAAAATTTGATGCATTTCATTGTCATTTAACAGGTATTTCTTAAGAATTTACCTGTGCTAAGTGCAGGGATTCAGAGGATGAAATTTCAGAAGCGAGATAGTGCTGTGATGGAGATGCACAGGGTTCTGTGGGAGCATCTCAGAAAGACCTCATCTCATCCTAGAGGAGACGGCAGGGAGACTGATGCCCAGGGGACTAGCAGGAGCCAGCCAGACAGCGTGGGGGAGAGTAGTGCTCCCAGCAGAGAGAATAGCATGAGAGAGCAAGTCCCATCAACAGAGTCAAAGAACCTTTGCCACACTTTTGCTTTTTTGTCAAAACCATCAAGTAGCAGAGTTGGTTGACATCCCTTGCGTGACGTATATCCTATCCAAGATCAGCTCCAGTCTCCCGAACCCACAGCCTCAGGCCTGGCGAAAGCCCATGCATATTGGTGGGCTATCACTTGTGCCTTTGACCCACCCAGGATTGCAAACTGGTGTTACTCTACCCAAACCAGAATTCACAGAGGGCCCTGACAGCTCTGTCCTAGCTTCATTTTCATCTAATATGATCCTAATGCCAAAGGTTGAGGTATAAGACCCATGGAGAAATAACACCTGCCCAGGAATTGTAGCTTTTCTCTTTCAGCTGCTCTGAACAAACTTGTAGAATCTGGTTTTTATCTTTCTCAGAGGGCACGTGCTGGACGATGATATCAGGAAGAGGGCCTGATTATTTCCAGGCTGACGGTGGGCAGGAGGTGTCACTTCCAGATACTAGAGTGTTAGCCACCTGTGGCTGGCCACCCTGCCCACCCCTCTTTCCTCATCCCCCATCATCATGTCAATATCAGAGTATTTACAAAGGTTCAGTGTCATGCTCTTAGAAAGCAACCTGGATGTTCACCTTGGATCCTGTGACTGACTTGCAGTCCTCAGGCCATGGTGCTGGGCTCAGATCAACAGAGGGGCATTCCTGAGTTCTCACCATGTGTTTAATGCTGGCTGTGTCATCTGTCTTACAGTAAAGTATGTTAGCATTTCAGAGATCATGGTCATTCTTTTTTTTATTTTTTTGAGACGGAGTCTCGCTCTGTCGCCCAGGCTGGAGTGCAGTGGCACGATCTTGTCTCACTGCAGTCTCCGCCTCCTGGGTTCAAGCAATGATCCTGCCTCAGCCTCCTGGGATTACAGGCATGTGCCACCATGCCCAGCGAATTTTTGTATTTTTAGTAGAGATGAAGTTTTGCCATGATGGCCAGGCTGGTCTCAAACCCCTGACCTCAGGCGATCCACCCGCGTTGGCCTCCCAAAGTGCTAGGATTACAGGCATGAGCCACCACACCTGGCCCATTCTTTTTCTTTAAGTGGATTTAATTTCCATCTTGAATTCCCACTCTGTCTGAACTGGTCACTTAATCTAGACATTTCCAGGCAAACTCGGAAACCAGTTCCTCAGAGATTCTTATCCCCCTTCCTGTGCCCTGAGGTTTGCCTATTCTGGACATTTTATATAAATGGGATCATAAATATGTGGTCTTCTGTGACTGGCTTCTTGCACATAGCATAATGTCGTCAAGGTTTATCCACATTGTACCATGTGTCAGTACTTCATTTGTTCTTATTGCCAAATACTGTTCCATTCTATGAATATACCACATTTTATTTAAATCATCCATCAATAGATGGACATTTGAGTTGTTTTTACTTTTTGGCTATGTCCAATAACACTACTATGAACATGTGGGGTCAGATTTTTGTGTGGACATGTTTTCATGTCTCATGGATATATACCTAGGAATGGAATTGCTGGGTCGTGTGGCACTCAATGTTTAACCTTTTGAGGGGCTGCCAGTCTGTCCAAAGTGGCTGTACAATTTTACATTTTCTTTTTTGGTGGGGAGTGGTATTTGGTCTTAACTCTATACATGGCTTAAAGAAGTTAAGTTATCTAAAAATCTCAGGACAAATTTATTCCTTTTATTTTATTTTATTTTTTATGCCTTTTATTTTATATTCGATTCAGAAATTGTTGAGATTTCCCTAGAATCGCAGTCTACAAATACATGACCGTGAAGGATTGGGAAGTGGTAATAGGAAAGTCGCTTGGGCGACAAGACAGTGTCTTGTCTCAGATTGAGGTTTCAATGTTAGGAAAAAAGAACATTAGCAATATTGCAGAGTGGTTACAAAGAGCTATCCCTAGCACCAGTCTGGTTTTTTTTTTTAAG
>NW_016107316.1:16897503-16922834 GCF_001604975.1 Cebus imitator | reverse complement strand
ATTTTTAGTAGAGACGGGGTTTCACCATGTTGACCAGGATGGTCTCGATCTCTTGACCTTGTGATCCACCCGCCTCGGCCTCCCAAAGTGCTGGGATTACAGGCTTGAGCCACTGCGCCCGGCCCAATGTGTAGTCTTATCCTTCACTCCTCCCACCCTTTCCCCCAAGTCCCCAAAGTTCAGTGTATCATTCTTTGTTGTTGTTTCTGAGACAGAGTCTTGCTCTGTCTCCTAGGCTGCAGTGTAGTGACTCGATCTCAGCTCACTGCAACCTCTACCTCCTGGGTTCAAGCGATTCTCCTGACTTAGCCTCCCAAGTAGCTGGGATTATAGACATGAGCCACCACATCTGGCTAATTTGTGTATTTTCAGTAGACAGAGGGTTTCACCATATTGGCAATGGTCTCGAACTCCTGTCCTCAAGCAATCCGCCCATCTCGGCCTCCCAAAGTGCTGGGATTACAGACCAGTATATCTTTTTTTTTTTTTTTGAGATGGAGTCTCAACTCTGTTGCCAGGCTGGAGTGCAGTGGTGCAGTCTCAGCTCACTGCAACCTCTGTCTCTCCATTCAAGCGATTATCCCACCTCAGCCTCCCAAGTAGCTGGGACTACAGGTGTGCACCACCACGTTCAGCTGATTTTTGTATTTTTAGTAGAGATGGGGTGTCACCATGTTGGCCAGATGGTCTCAAACTTCTGATCTGCCTGGCCTCCCAAAGTGCTGGGATTACAGGCGTGAGCCACTGCGCCCGGCCCAGTGTATCATTCTTATGCCTTTGCGTTCTCATAGCTTAGCTCCCACTTATGGATGAGAACATACAATGTTTGGTTTTCTATTTGTTCCTGAGTCACTTTACTTAGAATAATGGCCTCCAATTCCTTCCAGGTTGCTGTGAATGCTATTGTTTTGTTCCTTTTTATGGCTGAGTAGTATTCCATGGTATGCATATACCACATTTTCTTTATCCACTCGATTGATGGGCATTTGGGCTGGTTCGGTATTTTTGCAATTGTGAGTTGTCCTAGCACCAGTCTTCAAGAGGGAGGGAGGGAATATTTAATTAGGGCTTCTTATGTATAATTCTTATGTATAATTCTACATTTTTTAAACTTATGCTGTTCATCTTTTTATAATATTCCATATTAGATAAGAGAAAACTAAGATTCAGAAGGATTAATTTATTTACTCAAAGAAAATACTGAAATAAGAATGCAAATTCCATCTCTAGTGCTTTATTCACAACATAAATTTTTACCTAGCTTCCTTGCTCACAGGAAGCTTTACCAATTACATGAGCAATACCTATAAATCAGTTGCAATGATTTATTCATGTATTAATTTGTTTAATCATGATTTTGTCACACAGATTTTGAATATTTGCTATTGCTAGAAACTGATGCTGATGTGGTTAGAGAGATGCATATAAATATTTATATACATAACTATATTTATATATTTATAAATATTTATGTATATTATGTGATTGATATATTTGTGTATATAAATATACATGTATATTATGTGATTTTATATATCTATAAATATGTATATATTATATGATACATAAACTTTTTTAAAATTTTTTAATTTTTTAAATTTCAACTGGTTTTTGGGGAACAGGTGGTGTTTGGTTACATGAATAAGTGTGTTAGTGGTGTTTTCTGAGATTTTGGTGCACCACCATCCAAGCAGTGTACACTGTGCCCAGTGTGTAATCTTTTATCCCTCACCACACCCCACCCTTTCCCTGAGTCCCCAAAGTCCAGTGTATCATTCTTAGGCCTTTGTCCTCAGACCTTAGCTCCCACATATCAGTGAGAATGTACAATGTTTGGTTTTCCATTCCTGAGTTACTTCACTTAGAAAAATAGTCTCCAGTTCCATCCAGGTTTCTGTGAATGCCATTATTTCATTCCTTTTTCATGGCCGAGTAGTATTCCATGGTGTATATATCCCATTTTCTTTACCCACTCATTGATTGATGGGCATTTGGGCTGGTTCCATATTTTTGCAGTCGTAAATTGTGCTGTTATAAACATGTGTATGCAAGTATCTTTTTTGTATAATAACTTTCTTCCCTGTGGATAGATACCTAGTAATAGGATTGCCGGATCAAACAATAGATCTACTTTTAGTTTTTTGGGTTTTTTGGGTTTTTTTGAGATAAGAGTCTCGCTCTGTCACCAGGCTGGAGTGTAGTGGTGCAATCCTGGCTCACTGCAACCTCTGCCTCCCAGGTTCAAGTGATTCCCCTCCCTCAGACCCCGAGTAGCGGGGACTACAGGTGCATGCCACCACACCCAGCAAATGTTTTGTATCTTAGTAGAGCTGGGGTTTCACCATGTTGGCCAGAGTGGTCTCGATCTCCTGGCCTCATGATCCACCCACTTCGGCCTCCCAAAGTGCTGGGATTACAGGTGTGAGCCACCACACACAGCCTACTTTTAGTTCTTTAAGGAATCACCACACTGTTTTTCATAATAGTTGTATTACTTTACATTCTCACCAACAGTGTAAAAGTGTTCCTTTTTCACTGCATCCAAACCAACATCTATTATTTTTTGAGTTTTTTATTATGGCCATTCTTGTAAGAGTGAGGTGGTATTACATTGTAGTTGTGATTTGTATTTCCCTAATTTGAGCATTTCTCCATATACTTGCTGGCCATTTGTATATCTTCTTTTGAGAATTTTCTATTCACATCCGTAGTCCAATTTTTGATGGGATTGTTTTTTTCCTGCTGATTTGTTTTCTTTATAGATTCTGGATATTAGTCTTGTGTCAGACATGTAAATTGTGAAGATTTCCTCCCACTCCGAGGGTTGTTTGTTAACTCTGCTGATCATTTCTTTTGCTGTGGAGAAGCTTTTTAGTTTAAGTCCCATCTGTTTATCTTTGTTTTTGTTGCATTTGCTTTTGGGTTCTTGGTCATGAAATCTTTGCCTAAGCCAATGTCTAGAAAGGTTTTTCCAATGTTATCTTCTAGAATCTTTATGGTTTCAGGTCTTAGATTTAAGGGTTTGATCCATCTTGAGTTGATTTTTTTTTTCCTTTTTTTTTTTTGAGACAGAGTTTCACTCTTGTTACCCAGGCTGGAATGCAATGGCGCGATCTCGGCTCACCGCAACCTCCACCTCCTGTGTTCAGGCAATTCTCCTGCCTCAACCTCCTGAGTAGCTGGGATTACAGGCATGTGCCACCATGCCCAGCTAATGTTTTGTATTTTTAGTAGAGACGGGGTTTCACCATGTTGACCAGGATGGTCTCAATCTCTTGACCTCATGATCCACCCGCCTCGGCCTCCCAAAGTGCTGGGATTACAGGCTTGAGCCACCGCGCCTGGCGATTTTTTTTTTAAAGAAGGAGTTTCACCATGTTGGTCAGGCTGGTGTTGAACTCCCGACCTCAGGTGATCCGCCCGCCTTGGCCTCCAAAGTACTTGGATTACAGGTGTGAGCCACCACGCCCAGCCCAAGTTGATTTTTTATATAAGATGAGAGATGAGGATCCAGCTTCATTCTTCCACATGTGACTTGCCAATTATCTCAGCACCATTTGTTGAATAGGGTGTCCTTTCCCCATTTTATGTTTTTTGTTTGCTTTGTCAAAGATCAGTTGAGTGTAAGTAATTGGCTTTATTTTGGGGTTCCCTATCGTGTTCCACTGGTATATGTGCCTATTTTTATACCAGTACCATCCTGTTTTGGTGACTGAGGCCTTATATAGTATAGTTTGAAGTTGAGTAATGTGATGCCTCCAGATTTATTCTTTTTGCTTAGCCTTGCTTTGGCTATGTGGGCTCTTTTTTGGTTCCATATGAATTTTAGGATTGTTTTTTCTTGTTCTGTGAAGAATGATAGTGGTATTTTGATGGGAATTGCATTGAATTTGTAGATTACTTTTGACAGTATGATCATTTTCACAATATTGATTCTACCTATCCATGAGCATGGGATGTGTTTCCATTTGTTTGTGTCATCTATGATTTCTTTCAGCAGTGTTTTGTAGTTTTCCTTGTAGAGGTCTTTCATATTCTTTGTTAGGTGTATTCCTAAGTATTATATTGTATTTATTTATTTTTGCAGGTATTCTGAAAGGGGTTGAGTTCTTGATTTCATTCTCAGCTTGGTTGCTATTGATGTATAGCAGAGCTACTGATTTGTGTACAATAATTTTTTATCCTGAAACTTTGCTGAATTCATTTCCAGTTCTAGGAGCTTTTTGGATGAGTCTTTAGGTTTTTCTTTTTTTTTTTTCCTTTTTGTGGAGAACAGGGTCTCACTATATTGCCCAGGCAGGTCTTGAACTCGTGGGCTCAAGCTTTCCTCCCATCTCTGCCTCCCTAAGAGCTGGGATTACAGGCATGAGCCACAGCGTCTGGCAAGTCTTTAGGATTTTCTAAGTAGACGATCATATAATCAGCATATGGCAACAGTTTGACTTCCTCTATATCAATTTGGATGCCCTTTATTTCTTTCTCTTGTCTGATTGCTCTGGCTAGGACTTCTAGTACCATGTTGGATAGAAGTGGTGAAAGTGGGCATCCTTGTCTTGCTCCAGTTCTCAGGGGAAATGCTCTCAACTTTTCCCTGCTCAGTATAATGTTGGCTGTGGATTTGTCATAGATGGCTTTTATTACACTAAAATTTTATTACATTAAAATTCCTTCTATGCCAATTTTGCTAACAGTTTTACTCAAAAAGGGATGCTGGATTTTGTCAAGTGCTTTTTCTGCATTTATTGAAATGATCATGTGATTTTTGTTTTAAATTCTGTTTATGTGGTATATAACATTTATTGACTTACATATGTTAAACCATCCCTGCGTCCCTAGTATGAAACCCACGTGATCATGGTAGATTATCTTTTTGATGATGCTGTTGGATTTGGTTCAGTAGTATTTTGTTGAGGATTTTTGCATCTGGGATATTGGTCTGTAGCTTTCATTTTGTTTTGTCCTTCCCTGGTTTTGGCATTAGGATGATACTGGCTTCATAGAATGATTTATGCAGGATTCCCTCTTTTTCCATCCTTTGGAATAGTATCAATAGGATTGGTACCAATTCTTCTTTCAATGTCTGATAAGAGTTCAGCTGTGAATCCATCTGGTCCTGGACTTTTTTTTTTGGAATTTTTTTTGATTACCATTTCAATCATGCTGCTTATTATTGGTCTGTTAAGAGATTCTGTATCTTCCTGGTTTAATCTAGGAGGGTTGTATATTTCCAGGAATTTATCCATCTCCTCTAGATTTTTTTTTTTTAAATGGAGTCTTGCTCTGTCACCCAAGCTGGAGGGCAGTGGCCCAGTCTTGGCTCACTGCAACCTCCGCCTCCCGGGTTCAAGCAATTCTGCCTCAGCCTCCTGAGTAGCTGGGATTACAGGCACCCACCACCACACCCAGCTAATTTTTGTATTTTTAGTAGAGACAGAGTTTCACCATGTTGGCCAGGCTGGTCTCCAACTCCTGACCTCACGATCCGCCCACCTCGGCTTCCCAAAGCACTGTGATTATAGGCGTGAGTCACCATGCTCAGTGTAGGTTTTCCAGTTTATGCTTGTAAAGATGTTCATGGTAGCTTTAAATAATCTTTTGTACTTCTGTGGTATCAGTAGTAATATCTCCTGTTTCATTTCTAATTGAGCTTATTTGGATGTTCTCTCTTCTTTTCTTGGTTAGTCTTGTTAGTGGTCTATCAGTTTTATCTTTTCAAAGAACCAGCTTTGGGGTTCATTTATTTATTTATTTTAGAGACAGAGTCTCCCTCTGTCACCCAGGCTGGAGTGCAGTGGTGCAATCTCAGCTCACTACACCCTTCACCTCCCAGGTTCAAGAGATTCTCCTGCCTCAGCCTCCCAAGTAGCTGGGATTGCAGGCACCCACCACCACACCGTGATAATTTTTGTATTTTCAGTAAAGACAGGTTTCACCATGTTTGCCAGGCTGGTCTCGAACTCCTGACCTCAAGTAAGCCACCCCTCAGCCTCCCAAAGTTCTGGGATTACAAGCGTGAGCCACTGCGCCCAGCCTGTTTCATTAATCTTTTGTATTTTTACTGTGTGTGTTTCAATTTCATTTAGTTCTGCTCCAATCTTCGTTATTTCTCTTCTGCTGTGTTTGGGTTTGGATTGTTCTTGTTTCTCCAGTTCTGTGAGGTATGACCTTAGATTGTCTATTTGTGCTCTTTCAGACTTTTCGATGTAGGCATTTAACGCTATGAACTCTACTCTTAGCACCCCTTTTTCCGTATCCCAGGGGTTTTGATCGGTTTTGTCACTATTATTCAGTTCAAAGAATTTTTAAATTTCCATCTTGATTTCATTGTTGACCCAACAATCATTCAGGAGCAGATTATTTAATTTCCATGTTTTTACCTGGTTTTGAGGGTTCCTTTTGGAGTTGATTTCCAATTTTATTCTAGTGTGGTTTGATAGAGTACTAGATATAACTTTGGTTTTCTTAAATTTACTTAGACTTGTTTGATGGCCATTTTACATTTCTATCAGCAGTATACTAGGATTCTAATTTCTCCACATTCGTGCCCCACTTGTCTTTTTTATTATAGCCATCCTTGCGGGTGTGCAGTGGTGTCTCATTGTAGTTTTGATTTGCATTTCCCTAATGTCTAATAATACTGAGCATCTTTCCATGTACTTATTGGACATTTATATGTCTTTGGAGGAATGTCTATTCAGATCCTTTGCCCATTTAAAAATATTATTTGTCCTTTTATTATTGAGTTGTAAGAGTTCTTTATATATTTTAGCTATAGATCATGTATCATATATAATCTACAAACATTTTCTCCCTTTTTGGGGGTTGACTTTTACCTTCTTGATGGTATTCTTCAAAGCACAAAAGTTTTACTTTTGATAATGTTCACTGTGTCTAGTTTTTCTTTCATAGCTTGGGCTTTTGATGTCATATCTAAAAAGTTATTGCCTAATCCAAGATTAAAAGCCTTCCCCTATGTTTTCTTCTAAGAATGTTATAGTTTCAGCTCTTATGTTTAAGTTATTGATTCATTCTGAATTGATTTGTCCATAGTTGTTTAATGGTACCTTTTGAAAAGCAGAAGTTTGGCTGGGCTCAGTGGCTCACGCCTTCAATCCTAGCACTTTGAGAGGGTGAGGCGGGTGGATCACCTGAAGTCAGGAGTTCGAGACCAGCCTGGCCAACATGGTGAAACCCTGTCTCTACTAGAAATACAAGAGTAGCTGGGCATGGTGGCACACAACTGTAATCCCAGCTACTCGGGAGGCTGAAGGAGGAGAATCAGTTGCACCTGGGGGATGGAGGTTGCAGTGAGCCGAGATCACACCACTTCTTAAAATTTCAGTGAAAGCCAGTTTTTCTGTTTTGTTTTTACATATCATGGTTTGGGTGTGATATCTAAAAAATCGTTGCCTAATCCGAGGTCACAGAATTTTCTGGTGTTTTCTTTGAGACGTTTTATAGTTTTAGCTCTTATAGTTACTATGATCCATTTTCGTTTTAGCTCTTGTAGTTACTATGATCCATTTTGATTTAGTTCATATTTATTTGTATCATGGAAAGATCTCAGAAAGCATGCTAAGTGACCAAAGCAAATTGCAAGGTGATATGGGCAGTACAATATCATTCATGCAAAATTTAAAAGCATGAAATATCATTTATTATTCATAGTTATATATGCACATATAGGTTAAAAGTTTCACACCAAAATCTTTAATAATGGTTGCCTCTGAAGGGATGAGAGGAAAGAACTGATGGTCAAAGCGGTCCTCAGATTGCTCTGCAATCTTCTTAGATTGAAATACATTTGACAATATGAACAGTTACCAATTTGGGGTGGGTGGTTTATTATGTTGTACTTTTTAGTATTCTGTATTTTTTTTAACTTCTGAAAATACACACGCATACACACACACACACACACGATTCAAAGTGAGAACCACAGAGAAAATCCATTTCTGTTGCGTTTGGCGGCCACACCGTTGAAGCACTGCATTGGGATGTCGTGCATCCAGCCTGTCCACCTGTTCAGGGCCAATTCTGTCTGTATGTGGGGTTTCTGAGCTGGATCCCCAGAAGGATAACTATCTTCATTTGAACTCAGTCTCACACTTGGCTTATATTTTTTCCAGTTTTGCTTCCACAAAAAACCCTAGTCTACCTTCCACACGCTGTTCCTATCGTTCTGAAGAGCTGCGGAGCCCACATCTCTTTCGGCGGCCCTTAATCACTTTTCTCCTATTTATTTATTTTATCCCATTGCTCCAAACTTTCTCCACAACTCTAACAGGGCCTCCCAAGGAAAGCTTGGTGTCTGCTTACCACGCGACTTTTCTTACCTTGTCTCCATGGGGCGGCCCTGGACAGCCTTGCTGTGCATGTACAGTGCGTGTGGCAGGCCCTGCTTGCAGCCCTGCAGCTGAGCTTCCCACACACTCAGAGCATGCCCTGGGGAAGTGGGGGCGCAGCCTACAGAGTGTGCACTGCCACCCCCGGAGTCAAGAGCTTCTTCCCATGCCTCCCACTGGCGAACTGTGTGGCCTGATACAACGCTCTCACTCTTTCCATTCTTCTCCTTCTATAAAATGCATATAAAAATATATGCCCTGGCCTGGCGTGGTGGCTCAAGCCTATAAGTCTAGTACTTTGGGAGCCCAAGGCGGGCAGATTGCCTGAGCCCAGGAGTTCAAGACCAGCCTGGGCAACATGGTGAAACCTCGTCTCTACTAAAAATACAAAAAAGCCCACTGTGGTGGTACATGCCTGTAATCCTAGCTACTCAGGAGGTTGAGGCAGGAGAATCTCTTGAACCCGGCAGGTGGAAGTTACAGTGAGCTGAGATCGCACCACTGCACTCCAGCCTGGGCAACAAAGCAAGACTCTGTCTCCAAAAAAGATATATATATACACATAAAAATACGTACACACACACACACACAAACACACACACACACGCATACGCCCTTTCCACTCACAGGTTGCTGGGGCTGTCAAATGAGAAGGTGTACATGAATGTGTTTGCAAATAAAATGAAAGTCGTTTGTGTGTCACTTCCCACTCTGGAAGCCAAGCCCTTCTACAGCCTGGCCCAGCTACGCAGCTCACTGTGTCTTCCTGAGAGCCCTCTGCCCCTCTGTACCAGCCTCTTCTTTCCCTGCCATTCTTGGTCTGTTCTTATGATGTTCTCCCACCAACTGCCCTTCACGCCCTCTTCGTTTTTTTCTTTTCTTCTTCTCTGCAGTCTTGGAGGCAGCCTGACTCCTTCCTTTCAAATATGATCTTGTACCACTGAACTCTGAGGCCCGTTGGCTGGCTCCAGTTGATGGAGAAAAAGGACTTTCTTCCTTCCTCAAAGAGGTCAGGTACTTGCGATAACGTATTTTCTCTTTGAATCTCCAGGCTCAGGCCACAGGGTCACCACATACATCGCCCACCCACGGAGGCAGCCGCCCGATGCCCATGCCTGTCCGCTCCACGTCTGCCGGCTCCACCCCCACCCACTGTCCACAGGACTCGCTAAGCGGAGTCGGGGGGGACGTGCAGGAGGCCTTCGCACAAGGTGAGTTTCTGCAGCAGAGTTTGCTGAGAGCTGAAGGGTTTTGGAAACATGGATGAGATTCCTGCTGAGGCTTTTTCCATTTCTTTTCTGTGCTCTTAGCTTTGAGTGATCAGATTTTCACCGACAGTGTAAATAAGTCAGGTGCTGGCCCCCTCTCGTGAGACGGGCTGGTCTCCAGCGGGAGGGCTGCAGGCTTCCAATGTGTGCCAAGAACAGGCCTCCTGGGGTTCTCTGCCCTTTTTTCTGGATTATGGGAAGTGCTTTGTCCTTTGGGCTTTGTCTCCTCCAGAGGAATTGGATGGAATAATTTGCTGGCCTAGAAGGGACTGTAACAGGCACTGTACCTGGGACCGTGCTGAAAGCACAGTGTGCATGGCATTGCCGGGGCCATCGGAGGAGCTGGTGGCCAGCAGTATTAAGTAGTTGGGTAGGGGTTCAGAGGGAAGTCCTGCGGGGGCTGGGGATGAGAAGGGGAGGTGGTGGTGGTGGAGAGTAGAGCCCCCCACCCCCAGGGCTGAGGAAGACCTTGGTGGGTTGCTTATTCTGGAACCCAGCTCTTAATTGTGTGGTGACCCCAAAGCGTGGAACTGACGGGATACTGCTGCCCAGGTGGAGAGGGCAGAGGGATGGGGACCAGTGGATCAGTGCCTACTGTCCCCGATGTGCCTGGGAGTGGGTGGAGCGGCTGCGGCCCCATCTCCCCTTAGGTATTCCACACCTGTGTCCTCGGGCCTGGCAGAACTGAGGCGTTTGCCTGACCATCTCTTCCCCATGCCCACCCACACTGCATCCCCATCTGCTCTGCCTCTCCTCAGGTACGAGGAGAAACCTCCGCAATGACCTGCTGGTGGCAGCTGACTCCATCACCAACACCATGTCATCCCTGGTGAAGGAGCTCCATTCAGGTGAAACCCAGAGCTCCCACCCAGCTTCCCGGCCTCCCCTTCCTTGCCCATGCCCTTCTCACTTCCTCGCCACCAGCGCTGGCAGAACCTCACCACCCAGCTCACACCACCCCATCTCACTACCCAACTTTGCCTTCTAGGAACACACTGGATGTCTCCACCCAGGGAGCCTCTCACACAGGATCGCATAGGGGCGATTGCACATTCAGGCTTATCTTAGGAGTCATCTTGTGGAACGAGCTGAATTTAGAGAAATCCAGACCTTTAGGTGCAGTCAGGCTCCTTCCTTACTTAACTCATCTTCCGTCTGTGCTTCGTCCACAGCCGCTCTCTCCCTAGGCCTGACCGACCGTCTCATTCTGAAGCTTCCCTGGAGGTCTGGAGCCGAACCAGCCAGGAAAGCTCTGGACCTTCCCCTGCTGCCTTTCTGCTCTCTCCTGTTTCATTTGGTTTTGAAACCTATTCCCTCCTTTTGTCCGTGACCAGGCTCTGATTTCACCTCAAGTTCATGACCTGAGTCTGTCGCCTCTTCTGCACCTTGTGTTCTGCTCATCTGTGACTTCTTTTTTATTTTTATTTTTTTATTTTTTATTTGTAATTAAGACGGGGTTTCACCATGTTGGCCAGGCTGGTCTTAAACTCCCAACCTCAGGTGATCCGCCCGCCTTGGCCTCCAAAGCGCTTGGATTACAGGCATGAGCCACCACACCCGGCCCTGTGACTTCTTTCTCAGTCTCTCCATCACTTCGCCACTTCAGTGACTTCCCAAAGACCTTTACCTCGGGGCATATCACCTTATATAAAAACCAGGAAAGAGAGAGAAAGTAAAAGGCCATTACCGTATCACCCTATCTCCAGGAATCACTAATGATTCCACAGCGGTGGGGTTTCCGCATTTTGTGTTAAACTAGTGGTTTCCCTTCCTAAGCGGGTCACTCACACTGATGGCTCTCTTTTGTTTCTTTCCACCTAATGTAGCGCTTTTAAATACCTTTGAATTAGCTTAACAGGGTTCTTAAATAAAAATGTAAGGCAGTTTTTCCATGGACCATTCAAACACATACACTTATTCAAACACTCTCAGGGAAGGCAAGCCTTGGGCATTTTTCAGCCCTTGGTAGGATAAGGCACACAAAGTTAGGGCTGTCATGGGACCAGCCAGGGCCCCAGCTCTGCTCTCATGTTGGCCTCTTTTCATACAGACAAAAAGGAGTGTGTGGCCCACGCTGGTCTTTCCAGTCAAGGTCAGATGCTGCTTCTCCTGTTTGATGGTGCCACCCTCTCTGTTCTAGCACCGTTTCTCAGCCCCTATCAGAAGTACAACCCCCTCCACACACATAAACACAACAGGTGACAGCCTTCAGGGTGAGCTTACAGGTGACTGGAAGGCACTTTCCCTAACAGAGCTCCAACAGATGCCAGAAATCCCACTTTTAGAGGAAATTTCTTAGGGAATTTTGGGCCATGGAAATTAACCACACTTGTACCTCATGGCCACTTATTAGAGATTATGCAAAATAAGTGGCGTCTGCGCTCATCGTGCTAGGGTGAGAGGTCATCAAATACCATAAGGCACATAGAGACCAAATACCGTCACAAAAATTAAAAGTTGAAAGGAATACTCAGCAGTCTCTCATTGTAGGAGAGGACGGTTTCAACAAAATGATGTAGTGTAATATGGAAGGTACCTTAGAGAGCATATCGTCCAGTCCCTTACTGTAGAAATGTAGCGTGTGCTTCTTAGGAAAGTGGTCTGCCTGAGGTCGTGCAGCTTGAATTGGGAATTCAGAGAAGAATTGGGTCTTCAGAGCATTAAGCCAGAGATCTTACTCCCCTCCAGGACAAGACATCAAAGCCAGAGTCCCATGAGGCCCCTTTCCCTCATGCTGTCCTCCCAGTCACTGAAGCCTGTAGGTAGACATGGACCACAGCCACACGTGGCAGAGTATGCTCTAACATGCAGACACAGACGCCCTTTACATGTGAGGGTGCCAGTCTCTCAATGAATGGAACAGCTTCACCCAACACCAACATGTCTTTACTATCTCCTTGACCGTGACTACAGGTTTTTGTTCCAGTGAGAGGACATATTAAGATTATCTTTACATATATTCTATACAGTGTATACACAGTATATATACATAGCTTGTACTCCTCATATTTATAAAGTTTTTTTATAATGGAATAATGGAATCCTAGAATCGGAAAGAATCAAGGCCAGCGTGGTGGCTCACACCTATAATCCCAGCACTGGGAAGCCGAGGTGGGTGGATCACCTAAGGTCAGGAGTTCGAGACCATCCTGACCAACATGGTGAAAACCCATCTCTACTAAAAATACAAAATCAGCCAGGTGTGATGGTGGGAGCCTGTAATCCCAACTACTCAGGAGGCTGAGACAGGAGAATTGCTTGAATTCAGGATGTGGAGGTTCCAATGAGCACTCCAGCCTGGGTGACAACAGCGAAACTTCATCTCAAAAAAAAAAAAAAAAAAAGAATTGGACAGGATCTTAGAAGTCATTTAATCCAACTTGCCACCCAGTACAACAGTTCCCTGAGTATTTCCAGCGAGTTCATTCATGACCAACTCTAGTCACTGGAAAGTTCTCTTAGTGGGGAGCCAAAATCTGCCTTTCTGTAACCGATTTATCCTGTCCCCTCCTCTAAGGCTACCCAGGATAAGCCCAGTGGCTCCTCTACAGGCTCACCTTTCATGGGTTGGATGGCAGATGACATGACCCTCCCTAGACTTCTCTTTAGACAGCTACACCCAATTCTTCAGCCTTCCCAAACATGACATGGTTTACTCTTCCCAGCCTGCTTGATCACACCAGGATGTGGCCATTTTCCAAGGCCCCTATTTAAAGTGCACACCCAGGGCTGGGCACCCTGCTCTCCATCACGGGGACTCCTTTCCCTGCAGACCACAGGGCATCTGTGACACTCTGGAGTGGGCGCCTGGAAAAGCGCCTTAGACAGCATTAGTGTTTCCCACGTCGCCACTCTGCACTGTGTGGTCACTGTACGTTTATCATCCACTAAAACACCTGGATTTTTTTTTTTTTTTTTACAGAACCCCGTGGTGATCTAGGTATTCCCCACAATATATTTTATGGTTGCTTTCTTAAACCTGAATACAAGACATTAGACGTCTCCCTGGTTGTCACCACCTGAGGACAGACAGGCATAGAACAGAGGCACACGCCCCCCCACCCCCGCCCGGTCAGGAAGCTGAGTGATGTGACTGCATTGCTCCCTGTGGGCTCCCGGCTCACCGGCTCCTATTCAGCAGTGCTGGGCGTGGGCCACGCAGGTGCAGACTGCGGAGCGGAAGCACCCTTGGGGGCCTGCAGCCAGGAGCTTAGCTAGGGTTTCCTCCCAAGCCTCAGCAGTTGCTTTGTTCCCCGTCCTTCTGTACTTGCACTGTGCTGAAGGGTCACTGGCCTCCTTGGACTTGTTTTCACAGCAGAGGAAGGTGCAGAGGAAGAAGAGGAGAAGATGCAGAATGGGAAAGACAGAGGTAAAGGCAGCTCAACAGGACTCCTAGTTTGAATGGGGAGCCAGAGCCCATGGATGAACTGCCCCCCAGTTTGTTTCTACATTCCTTCCTGCCACCGCCTTTCCCAAAGCTTCCAGACCCAAGTTCCCTCTGCCCACTTTCCTCATCTGACAGGTTTCACCTTCCAGGTGGTAATGTCAACTCATCAACAAAAGCTTCCTGATTTCCTCATCCTGGGATAGGTTGTTGGGATACAGAAGTAGATACAAGTAAAACATAAAACGTGACCCCCTTGACTAGAAGTTTATGATCTAGTTAAGAAAACAAAACTAAAAATGCAAAATAAATAGTAGATAAAATGAAGTGACAAAAAAAGCTAATCACAAAACTTATATGCTGACATATAAGTATAAAAAGTGTTTCTGAAAAGGAAGAGATTCTTGTTGGCCAGAATAGCCAAACGGTTTCGTGGCTTCATGGAAGAATAAAAGCAAGAAGGGAAGGTGTCAGCAAAGGACAGTAATTCCTTCCTTGTTCCATTATGTATCAAACCTGTTTCATACATGACATCTGGGAAGACGTGCGCGGAATGATTTTCATGTGTGATGATATCATCTAATCCTCAACAACACTGTGAGACATTTCCAGTATCTCCATTTCACCCATGAGGAGACAGGCTCAGAGAGATGCTGCTCATGTTCATGTTAAATGGCAGAGATTAGGCCGGGCCCAGTGGCTCACGCCTGTAATCCCAGCACTCTGGGAGGCCGAGGCGGGCAGACCACCTGAGGCCAGGAGTTCGAGACCAGCCTGTCCAACGTGGTGAAACCCTGTCTCTACTAAAAATACAAAAATTACCCAGGTGTGGTGGTGCATGCCTATAATTGCAGCTACTCAGGAGGCTGAGGCAGGAGAATCCCTTGAACCCGGGAAATGGAGGTTGCAGTGAGCCGAAGTTGCACCACTGCACTCCAGCCTGGGCAACAAAGAGAGACTGTGTCTCAAAAAAAAAAAAGGCAGAGATTAGGCTTGAACTGGGTCTTTCTGACTCCAGACTTCCTGCTCTTAATCTTCATCCTTCTATGTTATACTGAACAGAAAACAAGATTCTCTTTGGGCATTTGAGGGTTAGATGTTCATTCTGCCATGAGTTAATATGTTGGTTGCTGGATTCCTCCTACATGCCAGCTCCCCAAGGCAGAGATTTTAGTCTGTTTTGTTCATGTTGTGTTCCCACTGCCTAGAACTGCACCTGGCACTTAGTAGGAGGTCAATTAGTAAACAGAAATAAATGGGGTGATGAGACAGTACCTTATGGGGAGAGAAATGGAATGGCTGGTCACCCCAAGGAGGAGAAGGTAGGGAAAGCAGAAAGGATGAGGAGGAGCCGACCCCAGCCCTCCCACGGAGGAATTCTGAACAAGGCTCAGAGGGTGAAAGAACCTGCCAGGTGATGATGGCACAGCCTGAGTTTAACTCCAGTGCCCGTACTTTAGTCTGAGCAGAACTAGCAGACAAAGCGAAGCAGAGTGGTCTAAGAAAGGGTAGAAAGAAGTCAAGTGGGAGAGGCAGGTAAGGAAGCTGTGACAAGGAAGGGAAACCCCTGGGACAGGGGTCTGGAGCGTTGGCCCATTGGGGCTGGTGTGGCTAAGAGAGGGAGGTCTTTGGAGTCTCAGGGGGCAAGGAACTTGTCAGCAAGGACACTGAAATTGCTGAGGAAGAAACAGAGAAGAGGAAGAATATTCTGCAGATTCTGAAATCATCTTGTGAGTCTGAGCTACACCTGGGAGGAAGTGGACAACAGCACCAGTGAATTGATGAGAATGACGTATTTGGCATGGACGCCAGAAGGTCAGACCAGACTGGGCATGGTGGCTCACGCCTGTAATCCCAGCACTTTGGGAGGCTGAGGCTGGAAGGACTTGAGGCCAGGAGTTCAAGACCAGCCTAGGCAACACAGCAAGACCCCATCTCTACAAAACATAGAAGTAATTAGCCGGATGTGGTAGTACACACCTGTAGTCCTGGCTACTTGGCAGGCAGAGACCAGGAGTTTAAGGCTGCAGTGAGCCATGCCACTTCATTCCAGCCTGCGTGACAGAGCAAAGCCCTGTCCCTAAAAATAAATAAATAAAAGGTCACACTAGAGAGCAGTAGTGTTTCAGACATCCAGAGATGCTTCATAGAAATATACAAACAACTGACTTCCCCACACAGACAAGAAAGAAGGCAGGAGGGCAAGAGGTGAAGAGATACACAGATAAATTTACACTGGTGTAAACACATGCTCCAAACACACGCTCCGAACACATGCGTGCGTGCGCGCGCACACACACACACACACACACACACACGCCACCCAAATCCCAGCGTTGGTGTGGAATGTTCCTGGCTGAAGACGTAACAGCTGCATCTCTGGCCTCCCTTCCCCTGCCCCTCCCTTCCCCAGTGGCTTTTTCCCACTGAGGTCTCTCCTCAGTCTCTTTCACTCCCCCAAAGCAAACCTAGGACTCTGCTTAGCCCCTGAGGCCTGGCCCTGGCCATGAACTCCAGCCCTTATCCTGGTTCCGGTCTGAGTATGGGCCACGCCTCACATGGGGGTCAGACCGCGTTTCCCTTGCCTGGACCCTCCAGGCTCCAGAGCGCTGTCTTTGCACCTGCACTGCCCTGTCCCCATCTTCTGTCTTTCTGTGCCTCTTGCCCTTAGAGCTCCTTGTCTGTCTTTCAGTGCATGTACCAGAATGTCTGTTTGTCTATGTGAAATCTTTTTATGGGAATGCCTGAATTTTTATTTCTATGACTTTCTGGTGTCATCCCTAAAGCCAAGAGTGCTAAGAGTCAGTGGTGAGAGATGGTAGTGTTTTTTATGCTTGGCTCTCCACATTATTTAGGTCCTAGGATATGTCCTTGAAACTACAATGCAGCTCTTACATGGGCATTTTTATAAGACTGTTTTCATGGTGGGCCTTCTGATTCTCTGCCACGAGCTAGGCCTGAAATTTTACATACCTAGAACTGACTGCAGTCACTTGGACACCAGAGGTCTAACCGTCCACTGTAAAGAGAGTGCATTTGCTTCTCTGGGGTTGAAGCCATGCTGACATGATATAAACAGAACTTGGTCGGCACTGTCAGGCAAGCACAGTCTGCTCGATGGGAAAACCGTAAGAGTCAAATGGGACTTTGGAAGAATCTGGACCAAGCTGAACTTCCCCACCATATTCACCCCTGCCTCACGCCTCTCCCTGTTCACCCCGGCTGTCTGGGTGCATCCTGAGGAAATGCTTCTGCTCCATCGGGGTACCCTTCCTCCTTTGCACCTCCTCAGAGAAGTGTAACCAAGACACACAAAAGCACAGACTAACACAACTTCCCTCATAGGACAACATCTCCACCCCTCCAGAGCCTCATGTTATGCTCCTGTGTCCCTCAGAGCCTCCCCTCCCAGGCCCTGCCATCCCAGTGTGGGTGCCATAAATCCAGTTTGCATCCATAAAGAGCCCTGGTGCGAGTCTGGGCAGCAGTGGCCTCCAAGAACGGAGCAGGCTCGGGAGGGGCAGGCAGTGCTGGAGCCTCGGCTGAGCAAGCGCACAGCCCTGCGACCATCTGCAGGAGGGGACCGCCCTCACCCACGGCATAGTCATGTTCCCTTGGGGACCTTCCAGAGCTGCGTGGGCTTTGCCCCGCTAACGGAACTGCTCCCTGGATTGGAGGAGCTTTGGTTCCATTTTTTAAATGTTTTCCTTCTCCTGAGAAGCATCTGTTTGCATGGCTACTTCATGTGGGCTACAGCTGTAGAAAGTAGGACTCTACCCTGCTCTCATACCTGGGTGGGAAAAGTCAACATGAAGGTAACAGGGGAGAAGCCAGGAAGCCCGTGGGGTGGGTGGGTCAGGGAAGCCCCTAGAGACAGTCTGAGGCATGAGAAGAGCCTGGCCGTGACCTCAGTGTGTTGTTTCTGCCCGTGCTGCCGCAGGTTAGCAGAGGAGCAAGACACAGAGGAAGCTCAGGTGAGTACAGAGTCCCTGCCTCCCCACGGCCCTGCCCTCCCTCCTCAGCATCTTCCCTTCCCCTCCCTTTCTGCAGTCACAGCTCCCAAGCCACAGCAATCCTAACAGGTGAAGATGCAATTAGAATTTTCTTCAAAGAGCCCGACTGTACCTTCCCTCTGCCCAGCCCAGCCATGTACCCGCCTTGCCCTATTTCTAGGCTGTGTCCCATCTTGCACAGCACGTCTGCAGGCCTGGTCCTTGGGTATGGGCCTGGCGTCCTCTGTGTTGGGACGGCATTGGCAGACCCAACACCGGCAGCTGAAACAGAGCATGCTGAGCAAGGCCACCTCCCTGGGGAGCACTGCCTCCCATGCCTCTTTTCCGAAGCCACTGGCCACTTCCTTCCTGGGATCCACACCATAGCCAGTGCATCCCTGGATTCTGCCACCCGGCACTGCACCCAGTCACAGCCCCTGAGCCACGGACACTTGATTCATACATGATCACACTGACTACAAGGCTGACCAAGGCGCTCCCCGCGGTGCCTGCAAGCTGCACCTTCTCACTTCCTGAAGAAGCAATGCAGAAAAGTGCAGGCTGCCCCAGCGGCAGATGCTCACTGCCTTTAGGAATTAGTCATTCCCATTTTCCAGCGCAACACCTTAACTCTTTCTAGTCCCAGGGCCAAGATATCAGACTTCTCCATTTGAAAATCTTGTCTTCCCTCCCCCTCCCCCACTTCTTATTTTTAAAAATTAGGCATCTTCCTCCGGTGAAAAAGCCGGAACCCTAGCCCCACAATCCAGAAAATGAGTTTTTTCAGGCCCTCCCAAGTCGCATCATCCTGGAATAGCCTCTGGCCCTCTCTCAGCCCTCTTTCCCCGTCTGAGCCAGGCCCTTGAAGGGCTCTGCCCGCTCGCCGGGGCCCCTCCAGCCTCTGCCTGTGCTGATTCAGGATTATGCAAGCTGAGGGGTGGGCAGCACCTGAGCTACGCACATTCTGTTGCTGCCCTGGAAATCACAGTGCCCCTGGGCCTTGGAAAGAGGCTTCTCCCTGAACTCACTGTACACATTCAGGCAAGGCCCTCTGCCAAGCAAGCCTAGGCCGTGGCAGCCGAGGAGGGAAATCAGGAACTGACTCGCCCTGCAGGAGGCTGCCAGAGCCCCTCTCTCCCCGGGGCAGAAGGAACTGGGGTGCAAGGGAACGTGGCAGGGCCATGCGCCCCACCGCCTTATTGCATATGGAGGAAACCAAACTCCCACACCAGAAGCTCCATGCCAGAAGCAGAATTGGAGGCGGGTCTTCTGCCTCCTAATCCTGTCCTCTCTGACCCACATCGGGGGTGATGAGAAACACCAACAGTCGAGAGTCACACTAAAAGCATAAAACTCTGGCGCCATGGTTCCCTGGATGCCTAGGTCTGCACTGTGCTGGCCTGGAGCTGAGGCTTCCCCTTCCCTATCTGCATGAGCACACCTCAGTCCTCCCTGCCCTTCTCCAGGGCCACAATTCTCAAGAAACCACCCCATGCCAAACCTTGCGTTGTGAACCCAGTTCTTCCGCGGAAACATTTCCTGACCCTTCAGAATGATGGCAGGGGACCCTAGGTACCACCCTTTACCCCAGCGCTGGAAAGGTGCGCAGCATCCTAGCAACCCCTCCCCGCACGGCCTCCCAGTCACAGCAGACTTAGCAGCGTTTGCCCCAACCCTGGTAGTGCCGGTGACTAACGGTGAGTGTGTCTTCCACAGGCACAGAGGACAAGGAGCAAGCTGGCGCCGACATGGCGAAGGCAAGGTCTTCCCCAGAGGCACATTCCTCTCCATCTTTCCACCGCACACCTGGACCAGGCTTGCAGGCTGCCAGACGTCACTCCACCCGCCAGGGAGAGGGGAGGCAGAACCGGTGGGAAGCGGGGAGGGGCTGCGCGGCACAGCTGGTGGGCCTCCCCTGCACAGCCCTGCATGTACTAGCACCTTCATCACTCCCCTCAGGGCATGGGCTCATCTCCGCATCAGGAATTTACCTGGAGGTTGAAAAGAGAAAAGAAAAAGCACCAAGCTCTTGTGTGTGTGTGACCTGATGGAACTCTTTCTGGCGTCTGGCCAGCACGTGGGGTGCTTCCGAACGTGGGGACACAAGTTTCCTTACCTTTGCCCTTTAAAAACCAACAGGTTTCTTCTATCGTGCAAAGAAAGCGTCAGGCCCTGCTCGGCTCTGTAGACATTCACACCCTGGCCGTGGTGCTAAAAATAGCCTCACACTGGTTAGGCTTCCGCCGGCCCCAGCTAAGCCGCCGCTCTGCAGCCCGGGAGGGAGGGGCGGAGACCGCTCCGCGCGCCGCAGCCCGGCTGGGCCTCCTCGGAGAGGGCGGAGGGACTCCCTGCGCCGCGGACTCCGTGGCCGCCAGGGGGCGCGCCGCCAGGGGCGCTGCTCACAGCCTCTCGCTTTAGGGGGTCCATTCGGCTCGGGCACACGTGATCAAGTCCCATTCCCGGTGATTTTCATTTATTTTTTCCTCCTCCCTGGGCTCCAGGATGTTATTTTTAGCAGAAGAACTGCTATAAATATTTATAAAGGGCAGCGACTGTAATGAAGCGAGAATCCCCACAGCTGGCTCCCCAGCGTCGCCCACCCACCTCTGCAGACCCCTGCCCTTGGCTTTGAGGAGGACTGTGCAGAGCCGGTGGGATCAACTCCTGGCCGCACACAGATGGAGTCCCAGGGAAGCCTGGCAAGGAGCAGTCAGGATAAAATAAAAGGGCCAGGTGTTCACTCCTTCCATCCTTTCTTCTCCACCTGTCTCTTCTCCATCACAGCTCATCTTCCCACTGGTTGGCACTGTGTCCCCCCAAACTTCCCATGGGGTTCCACTCACCCTGGCCCTCTCCGGCCTCCAAGCAAGCAGGGATCCCTCTTGCCAAGGGCATGGGGCCCTTTTCTCTGCCCGAGCCCCTGCTGACTCTGCAGGTCTTCAGTTCTGGGGCCAGCATTCAAGTACCAGGTACATGCTGGTGATACCGGTTCCTGCTAAGGTTGATTTCTAGGAGAGCTAGAATACCCACCATTACCTAAGCCCCGAGCTCCTTTGTGACTATTGGCATCTGCTTTAGGACCCAGATCCCTATCAGACATTTGGAACTGGATCGCTTTCCTCAGCCCTGGCGAGGAACACAGGTGTTCATCACAGAAGGAAGATGGGCACTTCCATCTTAATTGCTCTGTGACCACTTAGCAGCCCAATTTAACCGAGGTACACGGTCTTTTGAGAGACTGCAGCATCACTGACTCCTGGGTGACCCAGGCTGCTATGCAGCCACAGGCTAGGCTGGCACTGTTTTGCAGTGCCGGAGACCACTGGAGGACTACCAAATGCATCATGGGTCTTGAGGAAGCAACAGCTCCAATGAATTCTTGTCCATAAGTCCTGGCCACCCTGAGCTTCCTCTTCCCTCCACAGCCCCTCTCATCTGCTGGTGATGCTACATCCACTGGCAGATACTACGCGCTGCTTACTCTGCTTCTGCAGCCCATGAGAGCTTCGGAGGGGTACAGTTGCTATGGCAATGCCTACAGCCATCTGATTCCTGCTGCACCTTCTGGAAGAAAAGAGCTCATGAGGCATTCAGTGGATTCCCAGTCTGGCCTCAGCACTGTCAGGGGTCAGCTGATGGGTTACACACTGGACGAGTGGGAGGTAGGCAGCCTGCCTGCCTTGGGAAGACACTCTAGCCACAAGCCTAGTGCGCTTGGACAGATTCTCCTTGTGTGGATCGGAAAACTAAATGAGGTGTCCTACTCAGGGCTCCTGGGTAGTATACCACACCAGCGGTTCTCAGACATAAGGATGCATGTGAATCCCCCAGAGGACTTGTTAAAATATGGATAGCACAGCCATACCTCCAAAGTCTCTGATTCAGCAGGTCTTGGGTAGAGCCAGAGAATCTGCAGTTCTAACAAGCTCACAGGTGATGGTGGTGCCATTGGTCCAAAGACCATACTGTGAGATCCACCGGTCGACACTTTCATGAACAAGAAAGCAAAGCAGTGCAGGAAGCCCTTGCCCATCAGTGAAGAAAGGCCAGAGTCAGCCGTCTATTTCAAAAGAAGAAAAAGAGCCCTGGGGATGTGTGCTGGAATGTGGATCTCAGCCTAAGTTAGTGTTGGTCCCCAGCAATCAATAAAGACTATCCAACATGAAGGTGGGGCAGCATGGAGGCCAGGCCTGTAAGTTACAGAAGACCAGCATCGTGGAGGCCCAGTAGCTGAGGGGGTCCCTTCTCAGTCAAGAGTCTCAGTGCAGAGGGTGCTGAAGGCCTGCCTGGCTCGGGAGGGACGACAGAGGAGAGGGGGTGTAACAGGCACCTAACCCCCGCAGCCAGAGCTTCCACACCAAGATGCTTTCCACAGGATGCAAATACCATCTTCCTCACAAAACAACATTCAGGCCGAGATGGGCTGCTTCAGCCTACCGGAAGCTCCATCTCCCATGGGTGTTATTTTAACAGGGAAATGATTACTAGAGAACCTAGTAATTTGACGTTACAGGCCTCCCCAGCTAAAGTAGCAGATCACAGGGACTGATGCCTTCTCTGCACCTAACCTCACTTGGGAAACCAGGGCTCTGTAGGTAGCGGACTTGGAATCTCTCCTGCCTCCTCTATGGGTGCATCTGCAAACAGGTGGAAGACACTGGCTCCCTCTTCCCTCTGCCTCCTACTTCCAAGGGGGGACAGCTGGGGTAGGACTATGACATAAAAGAAATGGCTGTCAAATCATTTCACCAATTCCAAAAGCAGGAGTCTACCAGTTCTGTGACAGCTTGAATGGGTTGTGCTTTCATGTTGAAAATTGAAAATCTCTAAGGAGGGTCCCGAGAACTTGCTTGCTGGGGAGGGAGGTAGGGGCAGGTGTTGAGACAGACACCAGGCAGCCATCCTTGCGCTTCTGCAGTAAATGGAGCCTATCATTGCTAAGGGTGGAGATTCAGAAGGGACTCGCAGGCTGGAGGTGGGACTGTTGCTTATTCAAGAAGATGCTTCACAAGCACCAGTTGTGTGCTGGGCATGAAGCCCCTTCTTGAGGCCTTCAGGCCTCACTGGCTGCAGGGTCTTAGCGCTTAAGGCTGGAACCTGGTCTGGAATCGTAACTATAGTGAGGGGTGGGACTGGAGGAACGGGGCTTCCCTGTGCACACGCCAGACCAGGACAGTGGGAGCAAAGGGAGGCACCCAGGGTAGGAAAGCCTGTGCTCTCTACTCAATCTGTTCTAGGGGCTTAGAAGGATGGGTCCTCGGGCTCATGGGTGGGAGAGGAGACTGGGAAGTGGGACCCGAGGAACGCAGGGGTGTGTCCTGTGAGTTCAAGAGTCACAACGAACAACATACAGAGGTTTTACAGTCCCCTGGGACCCAGCTCACTGCTGGCTGTGGAGTTGATTACCACGAAGTCAGTGATGGCCTCAGCCAGCCCCAGCAAGTCCTCAACCAGGTAGCAGAAACACCTGTCCGAAGCTTGGCCCACAGCCATGGCCACACCCCCAGGTGGAGTTCATAGGCCTGAAGCTGGGGGTAGTATAGCGGCACAGGCAGATAAGCGTACCCCGTTTTGGGGAGGGCAGAGCGTCCTCAGGGCACAGCATGGTGTGGGCACACCCTGGCCAGGCCCCTCACCGGGGCAGTGTAGACCACAGCCTCTCTGGAGTCCAGCAAGGCCTCAGGCTCAGCGCCCAACTCAAGACAGGGCAGCTGTCTGCCCCACCACTGCCTTCCAGCCTGAAGGGCACCTGTAACCCATCAGGCTTTCTGTTGAGGCCTCAACACTGTCCTCACCACCATGGTGTGGTCCCGAGACCTTAGTCACCTTGTCTCTTTCCCTCCCCACCTGGAAAGGCCTCCTGCATGCCAGGCACCCCTTGCCCTCACTGAAGAGGTTCAGCCCAGGTCCCATATCTGAAGCATCTGGAAGTCCTCCCCACAGCTCTACCCAATCCCAGGCTTCTTCCTTTCCTGCAGAGCAGGCCCCTCAGCTCCTCTTGCCTCCTCCACAAAACCTGTTGGCCATGGGTGCCAACAAGAAGTATGTCCTTTGCTTCCCAGCTCAGAAACAGCAGGGTGCTGCCCTGGTGAGGACCCTGCCCTCCTTTGCCTTGCTAGTTTGCTCTCCCAGGGCTGCCCTGATGGGCTGGTCTTTTGGAAGAAGGATACACCCTGGGCCACGCATTGAGGACAAAGGCACCCCGGAATCGCTTTGGCCCAAGGACCTGGTGCAGATGTGGCTGTGAGGGAGTCTGGCAGGAGCTCCTGCAGAGACACCCCAGCTTCCTTCGGGACCAGCTCCTGGGCATGAGCCAGGCTGGGGACAGTGGGGTTGGGGGTTAGCAATGAGGCCTCCGGGCTGGGACGCAGTCCCTTCCCCCGTGGGCGCCTCTTTCCTCCTGACTGCTGCTTGGTGTTTGCCCTACTTTCCTCATTGCCTAGGCAACCATCCCGGGCTCACCCTTTGCCACCCAGCCTACCCTGGGAGCCCAGAGCCCAGCTCTTCCCACTCCTGGAGGGAGAGAACAAAGAAATGAGGCAGGCAGAGAACCGCAGGGTGATGCCAGGGACACGTGGGCTGAAGAACCAGGGGCAGAGGAGAGGGAAAGGGGATGAATGGGATGGGAAGACAAGCGGAGCTGGAGCTGAGGGGGAGCTGTGGACACTGGGACACAGCGGACACATGGCAGGTGTGAGGCCAGGGAGGGAAGGAAGGAAGCCGAAGACCTGGGGGAGGAAGCCGGGAAGGAGGCAGAATGGAGCCACATCCTGGGCTTGTGGGAATCGTTCCTTTGTCCCGTTGTTGCCACAGCTCATTAGCCCTGGATTTTACCCTAATTAGATCCCCACTTGCTTTCCACCAGGATATCCCATTAGACCCATTAGACAGGGCCAGGGCCAGGGCTTCGGATGACCTTCCCCTCCGATCCCACCCCCTCACCCGGCGCCTACCCCAGGCGTGGGCCTTGGCCTCACTGACAGCCTCCTCCACCCCAGAAGGCTCTTATCGCCCCAGCCCCACCCTCCTTCCCCCATCCCACCCTTACCCCAGCTGAGTCTACAGTGCTCTGGGCGGGTGATGGAATTTCCCTGGGGGTGTCGGCTTCCAAGAGTCCAGCTTATCTTCTGCCTTCGGCCATCATGGTTGAGTCCAGAGGAATGAGATTGGGGTCATTGGGAGGCCTTTGGAGCCGAACTGCAAACCGTGGGGTTTAAAGCCAGGGTGGAAGCCGGGCGCGGTGGCTCACGCCTGTAATCCCAGCACTTTGGGAGGCCGAGGCGGGTGGATCACGAGGTCAAGAGATCGAGACCATCCTGGTCAACATGGTGAAACCCCGTCT
>NW_016107316.1:16879859-16897245 GCF_001604975.1 Cebus imitator | reverse complement strand
TTCAACACTGTTTACTGAGGCCTCTACCCTGACGCCCACGCCCCCTCACCCAGCCGCTCCTTACCTGCCCTCATTTTATGGTAGAGCCTGGGTCTTGATTCCCCCTCGCGCTCTGTTAAGGGGGCCGGCTCCCTGGACGGGGTCACTCCCTCACTGTGTTGTGTACACACAGCTCCCCACCTCAAAAAAAATGCCTTTCAACTCAGCACACTCAGGCACACCCAAGGCAGGAACTCCTTTCCAGCAGGAGTCTGGGGATCTTAAGAGCTCTGCTTGGGGAAACCAGAGGGCAGAGCTGCTTCAAGACAGGTAGGAGGGAGCGAATAAAGGAAAGCACTAGAACCGAAAGAACAGGGACAGCATGACACGTAGGACAGCATGACACGTAGGACCGCGTGTGGCTATTCTGTAAGCTGCATGCACGTTGGGCTTCTGCGTCGCTGGTGACCAGATGCAGCTGGGTTTCTTCCAGAGGGCTTGGCTCGAGAGAGAAGGGAACAGGTGCCTGTTCAGGGTCTACTGTGTGCCAGCTGCGCTTACACGTGTGGTCTTAGTGTCATCTGCTCAACAAAACTGTGATGTGATGTTATCAGTTCCCAGGGGAACAGGGCCCCTGGAGAGCTCGGGTGTCCTCATGCAGTTAGAAAGGGGAAACCCCATCTGTCTGCTGGGTTCCGATGCTCCTCCCCTTCCCGCTGTCAAGGAAAAGAGTCCAACTCTAAAATATTTGAAGACATCTATTCTGAGCCAAATATGAGTGACCATGGCCCCATCACACAGCCCTCAGGAGGTCCTGAGAACACGTGCCCAAGATGGTCAGGGCGCAGCTTGTTTTTATACTATTTATTTATTTTTTGAGATGGAGTTTTGCTCTTGTTGCTCAGGCTGGAGTGCAATGGCACGATCTCAACTTAGTGCAACCTCTGCCCCCCAAGCTCAAGCAATTCTCCTGCCTCAGCCTCCCAAATAGCTGGGATTACAGGCATGCGCCACCAGGCCCGGCTAATTTTGTATTTTTAGTAGAGATGGGGTTTCTCCATGTTGGTCAAGCTGGCCTTAAACTCCCGTCCTCAGGTGATCTGCACGCCTTGGGCCTCCCAAAGTGCTGGGATTACAGGTGTGAGCCACCAAGCCCGGCCAGTCTTACGCATTTTAGAGAGGTATGAGACATCGATCAAATACATTTAAGAAATACATTGGTTTGGTCCAGAAAGGAGGAACAACTCAAAGCGGGGGAGGGGGTGCGCAGTTCCAGGCTATAGGTGAATTTAAACATTTTCTGGTTGACAACTGATTGCGTTTGTCTAGAGACCTGGGATTCATAGGAAGGGAATGTTCAGGATAAGGTAAAGATTGTGGAAAAAGTTATTTGAAGTCTTATAGTGGCTGCCCTTAGAAACAATAGATGACAAATGTTTCCTATTCAGATTTTAGTTAATCTCTTTAGGATTGGGAGGGTCTGGAAGAAAAAGATCTAGCTACGTTAATAGACGTTCTTTACAGATGCAAAGTTTCCCCCACAAAGAACAGCTTTGCAGGGCCATTTCAAATTATGGCAAAGAAATGGAGGGCTGTTGGGCCCCAAAGGGTCCTGGGGTATCCCTTATGCTGTGCTGAGGTGCAGGAACCAAGAAGTAAAGAGACAGGACACTGAAGAACTGATGAAGAGCATCTGGACTCAGGGGGCCATGCTGCCTATGAGCAGAGACAGGCCAGCCCCGAACGCACAGAAGCGTCTGTATTTATTAGGTACAAGCAGGGGGAAGGGTAGTAAGTGAGGTTATCATCTATAGGCTTAGCGATACGGTATAATCACGTGAATCACAAGCGAGGGGGTCACCTCATTATGTCACCTGGGCAGAGAGGTGGGCCATGTGCAGTAGGGGGCCGTGCCATGCACAGTAGTAGGGGGTTGTGTACAGAAAAAGGGTGTACCCCCATTAAGTCAATGAGGCAAGGAGGTGGGCTGTGTGCAACAGGTGTCATGTGCAACACTTCTTATCTGGGGGCTGGAGACTTCAAAGGATTTTTTTTTTTTTTTTTTGGGGACAGAGTTTCGCTCTTGTTACCCAGGCTGGAGTGCAACGGCGCGATCTCGGCTCACCGCAACCTCCGCCTCCTGGGTTCAGGCAATTCTCCTGCCTCAGCCTCCTGAGTAGCTAGGATTACAGGCACGCGCCACCATGCCCAGCTAATTTTTTGTAGTTTTAGTAGAGACGGGGTTTCACCGTGTTGACCAGGATGGTCTCAATCTCTTGACCTCGTGATCCACCCGCCTCGGCCTCCCAAAGTGCTGGGATTACAGGTTTGAGCCACCGCGCCCAGCCCAGGATTTTTTTTAATAGGCAGTCAATTAATATGTTTTAAGACTATTTAGAGACATGGGAAAAATGTTCACAGCACAAGATGAAATTTACAATGCAATAAAACGTACATGAACTATTATCTTAATTAAATAATAAATACTTTATAATTTGAAAATAATGCCTGGCTAAAAATATTCCAACATATTAATGATTTTATTTCTAAGAAAATGCAAGTTAATTTTTAATTTATAAATCTTCAAATTATCTATAATGTCCATGTTTTATTTTGAGAGCATAAAATTACATTATAATTTGTAAATTTAAAAATACTGCACATTAAATTCTGTATCTCATGCTCTTATAAATAACTGGAACATTTTCACTTCAACTATACTGTATATATATATTATATATAATATATATACATTACTCATGTGAGTAAACTTATTTATAATATATATAGCCTGTGAAAGACATTATAACAATATTTTATCTTTCTATAATTATATTTTCAATTATTTGCATTTAAAAATTCATATTTACTGTCATTTTCAAGAATAAAACTCTTATTTTGTGAGGTTTATCTGAACACCAATGTTTAGGAGACTTTCCCTTAGCTTATTTTGAAGAAAAAATTTGCCAGTCAATTACTAACAAATAGCCACAGCATGGCCCACACAGACAGACCCAGCTCCTCACTCTTGGAGTGCTGGTGAACATCCACCAGGGTAGCTTTACGGCAACACTGTCAAACAGCCTTTGGAATCAATTAGAGGCTTCAGCCCTACAACAGGAAATTATGGCTATCCTACTCCAGAAAGAAGGCAAAGCAGAAGCTTCCGTTATTAACCAGATTATTTTGTAAAAGAAGGAGGAGAACATTTGAATCTTGCTAAAGCTTTTCTAAATAACTACAGGTTATAACTACACTCATCCACAAATGTGGTTGATCTTTTCTTAAATTTTGTCTTAAATTTTCTGATATCTTAAATGTCAGAATTTAAGAAAAGATCAGAGAGACTTATTCTGCATTTTCACTACCAAGAAAGTCAAGCTAACCAGTGGTTACAGTTTTTTTTTTTTGACTTCAAAGTATTTCTAATGGAAGGATACTGTGAGCCAGTGCAGTGGGAGCTGACAGACTTGTGCTCTTCTCTCGCTCTCTCTTTTTTTTTTTTTCTTAAGACAGGGTTTCACCATGTTGGTCAGGCTGGTCTTGAACTCCCGACCTCAGGTGATCCACCCATCTTGGCCTCCAAAGCACTTGGATTACAGGTGTGAGCCACCAAGCCTGGCCTATGCTCTTAAGATATTTATGGAAGGGTGATTTGAGCTAGCACAGAAGCGGGAAAAGAATGACAGGGTGTACAGCCACCGTGACTGGTCACACCAGAGGGGTTTTTCTCCCTCGGTCATTTCCAGGATCTCAGGCCTGAGGCCTACTCTCCACAGGAACTGGATGCAAGGTACTACAACTCCTTTATCAGGAGCAGAGGCTCTTGCTCCAAGCCTGCCATACAGTGTATGCCCTTTCAGGCAGGGACGCCACCGCCTGGGTCTTTGGTTCTTGTCCTGGTCTGGCTGTTTTCCCATGTACTGCTTCTGTTCTGTGACTGCTGTAGGCATTCCTCCTACTATAAACTACTATTTGGTTATATGGAAGGATTCTATAAATCAGCACTAAATGTGTCAGTACAGCTCCAACTACAATACCTATATGATTATATAGAAAGATTATATAGATTTAATCTTTTCCTATATAGATTATATAGTAAGATTACATGGAACTAAGTATGATTATATCTATAAGCTAGATATAGTAAACAGTTATACTTCAGGCACGAATTCTATAAACTAATATATGATTATATATAAAGGATTATATAAAGGAAATAGCTGAATAATAACACTGTAAACTAAGATATTCTTCAGACACTAATTGTGCCTGCGGTCTGGACAGTTCTCCTTCCTCGGTGCCCATAGCGGGTGTTACCCACAAAGAAACATGTTTTGGAGTAAAACATTTTGATTTTCATATCTCATAACATTATGCCAGAGTCAAGCTGGAAAGTAAGTCACAATATCTAGGGTTAAATAAAACCCATCTGATGAGAATTTATGGTTTGTAGCACATGACTCCCCAGACCCCTTAGGAATTTGGGCAAGATAAAAAAATCAGAGTTTAGTCCTCACCACCATGTCAACTTGCTAACGTGATGGAATGGCAGAAACATTGCAAAGAAGAGGAAAAGAATTCCAAGTTTTGGGGGAGAGAGCAGGGGGTGGCTCAGGGAAAGAAGGAGAGTGTTGACTCAGTTAGCTTAATGGGAGCCTGGCTGCCCACTTCGAAAACCGCAATGGAGAAAAAATCACTGGATCTGCTGATACTTTTTCACCGTAAAACATCCTGGGGCCCCTCATCTTGCACCCTGGCTCTGCGGGGCAGGATTGGAAGGTCTCTGGGGGGCCCGCTCCTCTGAAGGACCACCCGCCCCAACTGTCTGTCACATTCTGCCCTGGCCAGGCCTCACACTAAAGAGACTCGTCTGGCTCCACCGACACCCACCCAGGTCGGAGAACCTCCACCCCAGACTTTGTAGGGGGGATCAACAGAAATGGAACCTTTAGCCCCACAGAAAGGCTGCGACATTCCCACTGTCACTTGAGGATTAGGGCAAGTCAGAGAACCATAGAACGTTAAAATATGAAGGAACCATCAGGACACCTCGAGAAGCTGAAACCAAGCAAATCAGATGACCCAGCTCCACACAGGGAGGCAGCGGAGGGGTCCCTGAGGGTGTGCTGCCCCTTCCAGGTCTCCTGTCACCAGAGAAACTGATCCTGCTGCTTAGAGTCATACTAAACCTTCGGATGTGTAAGGACACTTTCCCCTGGAAAAATGTTACATCACTCACTTTATATCCTGGCCTTAGGCCAACGGAGCCTTCACACCACCCTCCTGCCTAAGTCACCTCACCAAGCATCCTCTGGCACTGACGACAGTGCTTTGGCCTGGTTACCAAGCCTTCCTGACCACCTGACAGTAGGGCCGCCCAACGTGGGATATTCATTCTCCCAGAAGCAGGTCCTCCAGTGACTGATCTGCACTCATCTGGCCAAACAGAGGGCATCCTCCTCCTCTCACTGCTTCTTTTAAGTTCCTTGCAAAATGAGTGAGACAAATAGATAGAAGTTGCATGAAAATGAAATACAGTTCTTCATTTGCCGTCCACACCAGGGGCGCGAGGTCCCGGAGGCCAGCTGCGCATTAGATGTCTCTGCAGCCCAAGGTAGGAGGCTGCAGGACGTCCCTGAGAAAGGTACTCGCACAAAGCGAATGTTCACCACTGAACACGGGGGACAGAAGAGTGCTAAGGGAAGAGTCCAACCATCAATACATAAAATGGCAGCAAATATGAAATAACAGAACCCATACTGTCTCATGACTTCCATTCACATGCTCATCACAGCCTATCCAAGGCTGCTTTTAGAGTTTCATTGAGTTCTTCACTGCTTCCTACTCTTGTAAGCTCTTAAATACGCCTGCTCAGCTCCTCTTGCTTCTTTGTTTTTTAAAAACATACTAAAGGAACTATTTTTGCAGCAAAACCTTCCTCCTCGGATAAAACTTCGCTTCACTGGCTCTGGCTTTTGAAGCCAGGCTTTCCCTGCTGTAAGCCAGCGCGCCTCCTCTGAGGTCCCTTTCAGTCTGGAGGCCTGTGGTGATGTCAGTGTGCCTCAGCTGTTTTCAATTAAACCCCTTGCGCTGAGCTGAATAAATGGCTTCAGCAAGCTGATTTTCCAAAGGGTCAACCTTATTTTGAACCAACGTGTCAAAACAAAATCAACTCAACCTGAAACACGTACATTGCAAAAAGATACATCTCTTCACTGATTTACCTTAAAAATGACAAGAGCAGGCCAGGCATGATGGCTCATGCCTATAATCCCAGCACTTTGGGGCAGGTGGATCACCTGAGGTCAGGAGTTCAAGACCAGCCTGGCCAACATGGTGAAACTTCATCTCTCCTAAAAAATACAAAAATTAGCTGGGCGTGGTGGCGGGCACCTGTATTCCCAGCTACTCAGGAGGCTGAGGCAGGTAGAATTGCTTGAACCAGGGAAGCAGAGGTTGCAGTGAGCCGAGATTGCACCACTGCACTCCAGGCTGGATGACAGAGACTCTGTCTCAAAAAAAAAAAAAAATTACAAGGACAAAGCAAGATGCAGAGGGCCTCCCCAGACCCAGCCCACAGCTCCCCTAGGATGAGAAGGAAGGGCTTCAAATTTCAGTGTCCTCAAAGAAGGAGGCAAAGAAATGACAGCACAGCCCCGTGTTCCAGCCTCGGCATGGCTAAGACTGCTCCTGCCTGGGGCCTCCCCGCCTCGGGCCAGGACTAGGTCAGCTGATGAGGAAGCATCACTTTACCCGCTGCCACCTGTCTCCTTGGCCTGGCCCACCGCAGCCCCTGGCCTGGAAGTTGCCCAGCCCTAAAGGATGTCCGCTGCAAAGGCTGGAAGAGTGATACCTCTCAGCCCTGCACCAGGCTGAAACCCCCCTCCATGGCAGGTGCTGGGGACCCCATACTGACATTGGCACTTGCTCCTGCCCTTTTCATTTGCCAGCTTTGCTCTCTGGGAAGGGGCGCTCTGAATGGAGTCCTACCCGAGGGGCCAGACAGGATGGTTTGGACCAAGAGGTGGACATTCTGCATGCTGTTTTGGGTCTAAATTGGAGGGCAGAACAGAGGGTGGCCCGAAGTCTTATTTTGGTTAGCCCAGGAGGCGTTTTCTAAACAATATAATGGGTCGCAAATGGTGAAACGTCGGAAGATTTAACAGAAAAACCCAGATGTACAGTATCTCTGGAAAAGTTTCACTCCCTGGCTTGACCGGTCCCACAGTTGCCCCATGGCAGCAAGTCTGCTGAGACCCACAGGTACCCCAGCCGCTACAATCACCGGAGACGCCTGCCTTCAGCGGCTGCTGCAGGGCAGCCTGGGACTGGCACTTCCCTGCTCTGTGGGGGCATCGTCACATCCTCTGAAGCCTCCAGTGACTGATCTGCACTCATCTGGCCAAACAGAGGGCAACCCCCTCCTCTCTCTGCTTCTTTTAAGTTCCTTGCAAAATGAGTAAGCCAGAGAAAGCCAGAGAAAAGAAAGCCTTCCTTGGCCATTCTCGGGCAGCAGGCGGCCTCCCTCTGACTCGAGAACTAAGAACTGAGACAACTGAATTTCTGGGGAGCATGGATTTGTGGGAAAACGTCCACACCTTCAATCATTCCATCTCCTTTTACCCTGTGGCGTCTGTGGAAGGCTACACAGTTCTAGGACAGAAGAGCCAGAGAGGGGCCTCACTGCTGAGTCAGATAGTCCCCCAGGCCCTGGCCAGCTGTCCCCAGTGTCTGCCGTCACTGTGCCTTCTGCTTCCATCATTCAAGGCCAGGGGAACCCCAGTGGCAAAAGCCCCATGCCCCCAATCTACATGCGGGTTGCATTATTTTGCTCATCAGTGATCAGTGCAAAATGTGCGTAGGTGATTCTCAAGTGCTGGTATTCCTGGCAGGCAGGACACTGGGCCACCCCATAATGATGGTGGGCCTGCTGATGACTGTGCGGGATGGCCCCGGGCTATAACTAGGAAAGCAGAAGTTTTAGAAAAACAAGGAACTGGGGCAGAGTGGAGAGAAGCCCCTTCAACATGGGCACAGTCATGAAGTCAGCATCCACCCCGCCCTGTCACACAGGGCCTTGAGTCCCAGAGCTTTTTTCTTTTATTTACTTTATTTATTTTTTTTGAGACAGCATCTTGCTCTGTCACCACCGGGCTGGAGCACAGTGGTGTGATCATGGCTTACTGCAGCCTTGACTTCTCAGACTTAAGCAATCTTCCCAACTCAGCCTCCCAAATATTAATAGCTGGGATTACAAGCAAATACTATGACACCTGCCTAGTTGTTGTTTGTTTGTTTGTTTTAATAGAGTCAGGGTTTTGCCATATTGCCCATGCTGGTCTTGACCTCCTGAGCTCAAGCAAGGGGCTGGTCTCAAACTCTTGGGCCCACCTCGGCCTCCCAAACTGCCGGGATTACAGGCGTGAGCTTCCGCACCTGCCCCTCCAAGCTTTTTCACGTGTGCTCGTCTTGTCTTCCTGAACCAACTGTAAGCTCCCTGAAGGCAGGGATAGTGACGTACACCTTCAGGTCACTCACAGTATGTGAATACTACGTTCTCCAAGATCCCTGGTGACTAAAATGAGTGCTTATGGACAAATGCCTAACATGCAAATGATTTACTAAATATATAGAGAGATCATGCAGATAATTAATCAACACTCATGAAATGCTAGGATAGTGTCTGAACAATGTTTACAAATAATATTACTATTTTGTTGCTTTAAAAAAAAATTCACCTGTCTTTCTGAATGACTCACCACCCACCTCACCCCAGTTCAAAGCTAAAGCATCATGAGACATGTTCTCATGCAAAGAAGCGGGCCTGTCTGCGGGTTCTGGACAGTCAGCTTCAGCCTGGAGGCACTTCCTGGCTAGGGGCAAGACAGTCCAGTCACCATGGCCCACAGGAAGCAATTTTTCCCTCTGTGCCAGTTACCCCTGAGATCCACTTGGGAACACCCAGATGAGGTGTAAAATTCCCCCAGACACTTGAAACTTGAAAGCTTCCCACCAACCTGACACATGGGAGCAGGAGCTAGAAGACAGTGCTAAGAACACAGTAAGTGCCGGTTCCCACCAACCTGAAACACGGGAGGAGCTAGAAGACAGTGCTGGGCACACGACCATGACAATTCTGAGTTAGCAAATGACTAATGTATAGTGACCCAGAGGGTGTGCTGGCCTGGAAATGAAGCTTATGTTAGAACCTAATGATCGTGCAGGCTGGCCCTGGATGGGGAAAAGACTGCTTTTCAGTGTGGTTCATGAATGTATGCTTTCCGGTGATGCCGAGGGTGGCCATCTGTTTTTTGTTTGTTTGTTTTGTTTTGTTTTTGAGATGGAGTATTTCTCTTGTTGCCCAGGCTTGAATGCATTGGCACGATCTCAGCTCACTGCAACCTCTGCTTCCTGGGTTCAAGCGATTCTCCTGCCTCAGCCTCCCGAGTAGCTGGGACAACAGGCATTCGCCACCACACCCAGCTGAGGGTGTCTATCCGTAGAGAAAACTCAGAGAGGCTAACAGGGATGGGAAAGATTGCACAGTCGGTAAGAGGTGAGCTGAGGTGTGGGTCCAGGACCCACGATTGGTGTGCCCGCTGCCCACCCAGCTGCCTGGAAAAGACAGCACCTGTGTCCCAGCCACTGGCTGTTGTCTGGGGGCTCCCAACCCTGCTCCCTTTCCCATGTCCTGCCTGTCTCCAGCACAGCTCTGTCGGTGCTCTGCCCTCAGCTCATCTGCCTATTGCTGTGACCTGCCCAGCTCCCAGGAGTATTTACATGTGTGACTCCTGCCCTCTGCTCCAACTTTGGTTCCCAAGTTATCCAGTCCTGCTGGGGCACCTCCAGCTGTCCCAGGCTTCCTCCATGATCTCCCTAGACCTGGCCTAAATCTGCCATCTGCTGCCTCAATTTACCCTTTTGAATCTTCTCCCTTTCCCCTTCCTATGAACCTACACCCTGCTGACCCCCTGCTAAGTCTCCTCCTTCTGTCTCCATCTTTGCTCCCAAAGGTCTTCACCAGCGAGGGCTCTGCCTTCTTCTCTGGAGTTGTCTCATCCTCCCCGTCTCTTGGAGGCCTGGCTGGGGCCCTGCTTCTCAGGGAGGTCCCTGAGTGTTCCTGGAATCCCTGGGAACCCAGGCCTTCCTGGGCAGCCATAGGGTTCAGTGGAAAAGCATGGGTTCTGGAGGGCAGGCACATCTGCATTTGAATCCTGACACTGCTCCTTTCTAGAGCATGACCTCAGACAGGTCACTGCCTTACTCTCTGCATCTATAAAATGAAGATAATTCCAACCTATTTAGTTGTTCTAAGGATTATAGTAAAACATGTAAGACACCTGGGGTGGGGCTGGGCACACAGCAAATGAGTAATAGTGGTTGCTTTCCTTTCTCCCTCTGACACCAGTGTCTGCACCACCCACTGGGCACGGCGGGTCAAGCCACACTGAGCCACACTGGCCAGGCCCTACCTGGACTCATAGGCAAGAGGCTACAGTGATGGGGATGGGGAGACTTGGTGCTGCCAGGACCTGAGCCCCACGCCCGGTGCCAGGTGGCTGAGCATCTCTCTAGGCCTGGCAAGGGTGCTCAGGCTTGGGGCGCTGATTTGTCTCCCCTGCCCAGACATGTAAAGGGCCACTTAAAGATGTCGAGGGGTGGAGTCCAGAACCCTGAACCAAATCTCTGCCCGACTGCAGCCCTCAAGTCATGGGAAAAACCCACTTCTGGGGTGGAGGCTGGTCTTGGAATGCAGGTAAGGACCAGGAGAGGATGAGGAGGACCACCTCACAGACCTCACACTCAGCACCAAGTATACACACACTTGCAACTTGCTTGCCCCCTCAGTGGGTGGGCAGTTTTTTCAAGCCTTTGAAACACTAAGATCTTGTCACAATTTTCTCCCAGCTACTCAGGAGGCTGAGGCAGGAGAATCACTTGAACCCATGAGGCGGAGGTTGCGGTGAGTCAAGATCGTACCATTGCACTCCAAGAGCAAAACGCCATTTAAAAGAAAAAAAAAGAAAGAAAGAAAGCTCTCTCTGGACAATTATTTATCCTTTGCCAGAGATACTGAGCTCTGTGCAAGCTCTTAGAGAGAGGGAGCTTTCTCAACCAATCAAGGAGCATCTGCTTCACTTATTCACTTAGCAAATATTTCTTGAGCATCTACATGTGCCAGGAATATTCTAGGGGAAACCAAAGAACAAGACAAGGTACCTGCCCTCAGGAAGCTGACATTTGAGTGCAGGAGACAATAAGTGATCGTGTAATGTCAGGAGATGGAAAATCCTCTGGAGAAAAGGCGTGCTGAAGATGTAGACAGTTCTAGGGGAGGGCGGTGGGGTCTCTTTGGAATTCTCAGTCTCTGCCCCACTGTGCAACAACTGGCAACTTCTTAGGTAAACAAAGAGGAAACACACAACTTTATCTGGCAGGATACTTCTCTCTAGGTCTCCAGTTCAGGACAAACATTTTTGCCCTAGCGATGAGGACCTCTGTGTCATGTCCCACGGATCAGCAGCCACCTGGCCAGACTCTCCAAGCAGCAATCCTGATCCCCTTACCCCATCTTCCCTCTGCAGCCCATACCCGTGCTCTGCTTCACACAGCAGTATGTTTGCTACCAGCCTGTCTGTGGCCACCTCCTCCAGTGACAAAGTGAAAATGAAAGCATCCACTCCCACAGATGGCTTGCTTGCTTTTTCTTTGTTTCTTCCTTCCTTCCTTCCTCCTTCCTTCCTTCCTTCCTTCCTTTCCTTCTTTCCTTCTTTCCTTTCTTTCTCTCTTTCTTTTCTTTTCTTTTTTCTTTCGAGGCATAGAGTCTGACTCTGTCACCCAGGCTGGAGTGCAGTGGTGTAATCTCAGCTCCCCACCTCCTGGGTTCAAGCAATTCTTCTGTCTCAGCCTCCTGAGATTATAGGCATGTGCCACCACACCTGGCTAAATTTTGTATTTTTAGTAGAGACGGGGTTTCACCATGTTGGCCAGGCTGGTCTTGAACTCCTGACCTCAGGTGATCCACCTACCTTGGCCTCCCAAAGTGTTAGGATTACACCGCGCCCGGCCCTAGAGATGGCTTTCTATACGGAGCAAGAAGGATATATTCTGGAAGTTACACTCTCCAATGCTTTCCTCTCCACCAACTGGACAAAAGACCGAAACCTACCAACCTGCCAACGATGGCAGAGTTATTCGGGGCGGAGCCGCCGAGGGGCTGTCCTAGCGCTTTTGAATCTGTTGACTCAGCTGTTTCCAGCTGCCCTAGGGAATCCCCCAACATCTCAACTCTCCTTAGCTCCTTGGGCTTCTGAAATGATATCAACGTGACTTCCGCACTGCGCTTTCTGAGCTAGCAGTTCTGCTCCGCTGCACTCGGGGCCCACTTCCTCTAAATTCCCAGCTCCTCTCCCTGTGGCACTTCAGCGCCCATGGCAGAGTTCCCACGTGTTCCCCTGTGTACAACCTGGATCCTGTCTACGCCTGTCCAGCCTGCCCACGAACTCCCCACCCCTTTTCTTTCCCCCTCACTTTTGATTCAGAGAAACCCCACCCAATGCCAGCCAGATAGCGGAAGCTTAACAATCAGGTGCTAGATGTGCAAATAAAATACAGCCACAGATTGTTACATTGGTAACACCCACACAACATTCAGAGACCATGCAAATGAAAAAAGGGAGGTCTGGAAGGTCCTCACCTTCACCCTTTTATAAATAAACGATGTCTTTATTATCAACAGGTCCCACCAAGGATTTTTCCTGGTGTGTAGATTTATGAGGTGTCTTATGAAGGAATGGAAAGTGGAAAACATTAATTATACACTTAACAAATTGCCTTTATTAAAAAAACAAAAACCAGGAAATTAGCATTGTCCTTGAGGAGTGAACACACCCAGGGGCCATGCCACAAATGTTCTCTTTCTGTGTCAAGTGAGCCAACCCCGTCCCCTCTGTCCCCCTCCCACACACACACATTTCCTCTCGTGCAGCTCAGGCACCGGGACTGGGTCCCCTCCCTACCCCTGCCAGGAAGGCGAAAAGAAAGCAAGACCGAGCCCAGCCAATCAACAATCAGCATTTCCAAAGCTCCACCCCCCTCCCCCGCTACAAATATGCGCTCCACCCCCGCCAGCGCCACCTGGAGGTTGAGGAACAAAACGCGGCGCCTGCACGGGGTCCTCCGCCAGTGGAGCCTCTTTGCCGTGGTGGAGACGCGGCCTCGGCTCCAAAACCTGCAGACCGCGGGGGGTTATCCGGGCGGAAATGCCGAAGGGCTGTTGAGTACTTTTGAATCTGTTTACTCAGAATGACTTTCCCCACAACTTTCCCCGATTTCTATTGCATATTATTCCCACTTGACCAAAACAATGAGTTTGATGTGGAAAGTGGCTCAGAAAATGTGACAGTAGTGGTGTTAGATGCGCAATAGCATCTCTTTGGGCTCAACCCCCATTAAGCAAAGTAGATGCCTGGGGTGGGGCGGTGGCACCCTTTTTCCTGATCTCCCCAGTCAATGGGGCAGGAGCTGCAGGCACTGTCCCCACCCCCGGACTAGTGGCCCAGAGATCCTGGAAGGGACCCAGCCTTCCCATGCTGCACCCAGACCTCCCGGATGTAGCCGCCAAGTTGTCCTCGCTCCCCCGCTGAGTGGCCTGATGGGGGTCTCAGTCCCGCTGTCCCTCACGGGGTCAGGACACTAAAACGATCATTTTTTCAGGCCATGCTCCTTGCTCCTAATTTAAAAGGCAGATCATGAAGTCAGGAGTTCGAGACTAGCCTGGCCAACATAGTGAAACCCTGTCTCTATTAACGGAGAGAACAGCGCAAATGCCTCTGAGGTTTGGTTATGAAAGTTCGTCTCTTCGCTTGCCACACACTCTCTCGCTCTTGCTCCTGCTTTCTCTCTGGTGAGGCCAGCTGCCATCTTGGGAGCTATCCCGTGGAGAGGCCCATGTGGCAAGGAGCTGAGGGCAGCATCTGGCCAACAGCCAGCACTGAGCTGAAGCCCTCAGTCCACCAACCTGTGAGGAACTAAATCCTATCAACAACAACCATGTGAGTGAGCTTGGAAGTGGATCCTTCCCCATCAAACCTTGAGATGACAGCAGCCAGACACCTTGACTGCAGTTTGTGAGAGACCCTGAGCCAGAGGACCCCAGCAAGCCACCCACAGATTCCTGACCCATGGAAACTAAGAGACGACACGTGTTGTTTTAGCCACTAAGATATGGGCTACCTTGTTACGCACAGTGGATAACAAATGCACTCCTTCATCCTCGGAAACCCTAAGTCCCTTTGTCTTTGGCCTTCATTCATTCTTCTGGCTCCCCTTGCCTCCCTGAGCCTCATTCTCTCTCCTTTGTCATCATCTCTTCCAGCCCCAGGTCATAGCCTACCCCTGAACCTCTGGTCTCCACACTCCCCAGAGGGCCCACCCCTTCATGGGTGCAGTGTGAGTAGTGTCACACCGATGGCGCTGTTCCTCCAGTTATTCACCACTGCACCCGCTTCTCTGAATTCAGTGATACTTCTCCTCTGGCCCTTGAATACATGTTTGATCTGGATGCTCCTAGAACAATGCAAATCAGCTGCTACGTCCCTCCTCATCTGTTTTCAGTCAGCAGTAGATATTCCCTTTGTGTGTTTGTTTTTTGAGACAGAGCCTTGGTCTGTCACCCAGGCTGGAGTGCGGTGGTGCAATCTCACCTCACTACAACCTCCGCTTCCCAGGTTCAAGCAATTCTTCTGTCTCAGCCTCCCAAGTAGCTGGGACTATAGGCGTGCACCACCATGCCCAACTAATTTTTTTGTATTTTTTGTAAAGATGGGGTTTCACCATGTTGGCCAGGCTGGTCTCGAACTCCTGACTTCAGGTGATCCACCCACCTTGGCCTCCCAAAGTTCTGGGATTACAGGCATAAGCCACCATGCCCGGCCAGATGTTCCCTTCAAAAGGGGGCTTATGGCTTCCCCATACCCATTGCCAGAGCTGGGTGCAAATCTCCTGGCCTCCCTCCAATTCAGACTCAGCTTCTTACATATCATTTTCAAGGCTTCAGATTATCAATGACCTCAAGTCTTCATCTATCCCATTGAACCTACCTGGTCTGTTTCCCACCTGTCATCCCATGTGAGTCTAGCAAATGGACTGGGGCTGAAATGCCAGCTGGGCTGTATTCTTCCTGTGTGCCCTGGTGCACTTGCTTCACTCCCTTGCCTCAGTTTTCTAAGCTGTGGGTAGAAATTAAAAATTCTGCAGATGTCCTTCAGCAGGTGAAGGGTTACACAGCAGCATATCCGAACCATAGACAGTTATCCAGCAATACAGAGAGATAAACTAGTGACACAGGCGACATTCTAGATGAATCTAGAGGGTTATGCTTGGTGAAAAGAGCCAATTCCAAAAGGCTATATGCTGAACAAGTTCATTTATTTTTTTTGAGACTGAGTCTCGCTCTGTCACCCAGGCTGGAGTGCAGTGGCGTGATCTTGGCTCACTGCAGCCTCCGCCTCCCAGGTTCAAGCAATACTCCTGCCTCAGCCTCCTGAGTAGCTTGGATTACAGGCACCTGCTACCACACCCAGCTAATTTTTTGTATTTTTAGTAGAGATGGGGCTTCACCATGTTGGCCAGACTTGTCTCAAACTCCTGACCTCAAGTGAGCCACCCACCTTGGTCTCCCAAAGTGCAGGGATTACAGGTGTAAGCCACCTTGCCCAGTCTTGAAGGAGTTCATTTCTATAACACTATTAAAATGACAAAATTATAGAAAAGGAAAATAGATTAGTCGTTGTCCAGGGTTAAGGGGTGGCCACCTGGAGGGTAGCATGAGGAATCCTGTGGTGACAGAAACATCCATGTCACTGTCAGTATCTTGGTTGTGACAGGCCACTTCACTGTGAGGCAGTATCATTGGGGAAACCAAGTAAGGGTACATGGGATCGCTCCATAGCGTTTCTCACAACTGCATGAGAATCTAAAATTATCTCTGTAAAAGTTTAACTTTAAAAATGACACCCACTTTATTGAGTTATATAGAACATAACTTATAAATTAGGGAGTACATTACCTAATAAAAGAATACGAATGAAAAAAATCACCACTGCTTTTTACTCACCAAAATGTTTGTATCTGAAAGTAACAGGTCCACAGGTTTCTAATCTTTCATCTTGAAATTAACACATCCCACAGAAAACTGGGCGGATGGTGAGACGTCTCGCTACGCTCCCTGAGACCGTGTTCGGTGCAGATGAAGTGAGATCGGGTTCCGTAGATGACAGCTCCTTCCCTCTTCCCTATGGAGGAGCAGCAGAAATGGGGGAGAACTTAGAGAGATGAAGGGAGGGTGCATAGTTAGGAAGGCTCGTTAAGACAGGATAACCAAGACTGAGGTGTGGGCCTATGGGCAAGGGAGAGAGAATTAAGGGGGAGTGGCCACCAGCATTCCAGGTTCTAGCCTTCATTGTACCTTCCACGTGCTGCCCTCTGAGTCTGACTGCCTTCACCTGCTAAAGCCCAGCCTCCCCTCAGACCCAGCCCAGATCCCATTCCTCAGGGATACTTTCATTCCGACCAAGATCACTTCTTGTTTGAGCTCCACAATGTAGCTCATATCAACTGGCTAACATTGGCTTGGATTTCGTGTAAATTCTTCACTGGCAAAAACTATCCCACCAGACTCCCTGGCACAATGCTAGGCACAGAATACACAGCACAAAAATGATCGATGCCTTATATCTTAGTCAGAGAGACGGCCTTAAGGCTGGGCGCAGTGGCTCATGCCTGCAGTCCCAAAACTTTGGGAGGCTGAGGTGGGAGGATCATCTGAGGTCAGGAGTTCAAGACCAGCCTGGCCAACATGGTGAAACCCCATCTATACAAAAACTAGCCAGGTGTGATGGCATATGACTGTAGTCCCTGGTACTCGGGAGGCTGAGGCAGGAGGTTGCTGGAGGCTGGGAGGTCGAGGGTGCTGTGAGCCATGATGGTGCCACTGCACTCCAGCCTAGGTGACAGTGAGACTCTATCTCAAAACAAACAAACAAAAAACCATCACTAACAACAAAAGCCAAAGGGAGTTTTCTCAATGTATAAAGAGGTCATAAAAATTAAGAGGACAGGCCGGGCGCGGTGGCTCAAGCCTGTAATCCCAGCACTTTGGGAGGCCGAGGCGGGTGGATTACGAGGTCAAGAGATCGAGACCATCCTGGTCAACACGGTGAAACCCCGTCTCTACTAAAAAGCTACAAAAAATTAGCTGGGCATGGTGGCGCGTGCCTGTAATCCCAGTTGCTCAGGAGGCTGAGGCAGGAGAATTGCCTGAACCCAGGAGGCGGAGGTTGCGGTGAGCCGAGATTGCACCATTGCACTCCAGCCTGGGAAACAAGAGCGAAACTCCGTCTCA
>NW_016107316.1:16833101-16879344 GCF_001604975.1 Cebus imitator | reverse complement strand
TTTTTTTCAGACAGGGTCTCACTCTGTTGCCTAGACTGGAGTGCAGTGGCGTGATCTTGGCTCACTGCAATCTCCACCTACTGGGATCAAGATTCTACTGTCTCAGCCTCCTGAGTAGCTGGGATTACAGGCATGTGCCACCAAAGCCAGCTAATTTTTCTATTTTTAGTACAGACAAGGTTTCACCATGTTGGCCAGGCTGGTCTCAGACTTCTGACCTCAGGTGGTCCACCCGCCTCGGCCTCTCAAAGTGCTGGGATTACAGGTGTGAGCCACCACACCCAGACTCAGGATGTTGTTTTTCATAACTACAGTAGAGAAACATCAAAATCAGAAAGCAATATTGATGCATTACTACTATCTAATCTTCAGACCCCATTCAACTCTCTCCAGTTGTTCCAATAATGTCCTTATTTTTTATTTATTTTTATTTTTTGAGACAGAGTCTCACTCTGTCACCCAACTGGAGTGCAATGGCATGATCTCGGCTCACTGCAACCTCTGACTCCTGGGGTCAAGTGATTCTCTTGCCTCAGCCTCCTGAGTAGCTGGGATTACAGGTGCCCACCACCATGCCTGACTAATTTTTGCATTTTTAGTAGAGACAGGGTTTCACCATATCAGTCAGGCTGGTCTCAAACTCCTGACCTCAGATGATCAACCCACCTCGGCCTCCCAAAGTGCTGGGATTACAGGCATGAGCCATCATGCCCGGCCCAATAATGGCCTTTATAGCAAATAAAATCCAGTTCAGAATTACACATTTCGTTTTCATGTGTCTTTAGTTTCTATCAATATGGAACGGCTCCTCAATCTTTCTTTGACTTTCATGACCTTGACACTTTTGAATAATTCAAGCCACTTAAGTCGTGAAACAGCCCTCGTTTTGGGTTTGTCTGGTGTCTCCTCAAGATCAGATTGAGGCGTGCAAGAATGTCACAGAAATGATGCTGCGTCCTTCTGACTGCATCCTGGTGGGTGGTGCACCATTTTGATGTTGCCAATTACTGACAACATTAACTTTTCTTTCAATCACTTGATTGAAATGATGTGTTCCAGGCTTTTCCATTGTAAAGTGACTCTTTTTTCCCTTTGTAATTAATAAGTATTTTGTAGGGAGGTACTTTGAGACTATGTAAACATCTCATTCCTCACTAAACTTGCTATTTTTCCCTAGTTGTTTCTGTCAGTGTGGACTATGGGTTATAATCTATTAGTATCTGTCTTAGTCCATTACACTGCTAGAAAGTAGCCTGAGACTGAGTAATTTATGAAGAAAAGAGGCAGATTTGGTTCACGGTTCTGCAGGCTGTACAAGAAGCATGGTGGCCGGGCACAGTGGCTCACACCTATAATCCCAGCCAATATGGAAGGCTGAGGTGGGTGGATCAGCTGAGATTTGAGACCAGCCTGAGCAACATGGTGAAACCCCATCTTTACTAAAAATACAAAAATTAGGTAGGCATAGTGGCGCATGCCTATAATCCCAGCTACTTGGGAGACTGAAGTGGGAGAATTGCTAGAGCCCAGGAGGTGGAGGTTGTAGTGAGCCAAGATTGCACCATTGCACTCCAGCTTGGGAGACACAGGGAGACAGAAGAAGGAAGAAGGAAGAAGAAGAAGAAGAAGAAGAAGCATAGCACTGGCATCTGCTCCTGGTGAGGACATCAGGAAACTTCCACTCGTGGCGGAAGGCAGGTATGTCACATGGTGAGCTAGGAAGACAGAGAGGAGGAGGTGCCAGGCTCTGTTGAACTATCAGCTCTCAAAGGAAGTAACAGAGCAGGAACTCACTTATTACCTTGAGTGGGGCATCAAGCTGTCCCTTAGGGGTCTGTCCCTATGACCCAAACACCTCCCACTAGGCCCTGCCTCCAGCACTGGGGATCAGAGCTCCACACGAGATTGGGAAGGGAAAAATATCCAAACTATATGAGAACCGTTATTTATTTTGGTGCTCAAATTGTCCCATATCCCACCAGTGGTGGCCCCTTCCATTCCCGTCACTCTATAAGCATGTCCTACTCTCACATGGGACATGTCCTGGCGTTCACTTGTCCTTTGCTCAACCCAACTCTGGAATCTGCTATTTCTCCAGGCAGGTCCAGTGGCTTCCAGTAAAGACTGGTATTTAGAAACCAAGTTCTGGGCACTAGCTTTACTTATGGCTATTGAGGTTTGATTGTGTCTAGGTGCTCTCAGGGGACAGAACAAGAGAATGGATATATTCCTGAGATGTCTGGTGGGGGAAGGGGCTAAGTTAGCATCTAGAAGCTGGGGGACGTTAGTGGAAGTTGTGTGGAAAATCCAACAAGAAAGTAAACACAGTTGGATAAAATATGGTGAGCTGGCACATACAAAACCATACAGAGTGAACTTGTATCTAGGATTTTCTGTGTGAATGAGGATAACGGCATTTCATGGGTTTACAAAGCACTTTTGTATCCACTCTGTTTTGATGCTCACGACGTCTATGGGGCACATGCACAGTCGTCCACCCAGCAGCTCTAGGCCTTTGCGGAGCTGGCTGCTCATCCATGATTCCCAGGAACTGAGCTGGCTGGCAGCTGCCTGTGGTTGTAAGGAAGTGACGCTGCACAGGGACTGCCCAACCTCTGAAGGAATCCCCAGGAAGACGTGATCAGGCCAAGAGGAAGCTTGTCCTTCTCAAAGGGGACTTCTTCCCCTCATTGCTCAGGAGCAGCCACGGACGACACTGAACCAGGGAGATTCTCCCAGGAAGTCAGGCCAGGATCTGGCTCCACTGCCAAGATGTGAGCCCTGGCTGGGCGTCATGGCCACGGACAGGTAGCCCCTGCACACTCTTTCCCTTCTAGCTTCTCCTAAAGCCAGTCTTCATTGTGGATCATCTATTTTCTCTCCACCATTGTATAAATGGTGTTTTGGGGTGGTTGAGTTTACAACTTAACCGCAGGATACAGGATAAGTAGAAGCCATACTGAGATCTCATGGACAGGCATGCACATTACTCAGACATCTTGATCTTAGAGCCGGCCATGACTTGGATTATCTTTTTCACAGAGAGTAAATGCATTTTTAGTTGTGGATGGGGTAGTGGGTTCTTTATATTAGCAGGAGCATTTTTAATGATATATTTTCTATTGAGATGAAATTCATATAGCATTAAATTAACCACTTTAAAGTGTATGATTTGGCTGGGTGCAATGGCTCATGCCTGTAATCCCAGCACTTTGGGAGGCCGAGGCGGATGGATCACTTGAGGTCAGGAGTTCAAGACCACCCTGACCAACATGGTGAAACCCTGCCTCTATTAAATACAAAAAAGTAGCCAGGAGTGGTGGTGCATGCCTGTAGTCCCAGCTACTTGGGAGGCTGAGGCAGGAGAATCGCTTGAACACTTGAGGCGGAGGTTGCAGTGAGCCAAGATCGTGCCATTGCACTCAAGCCTGGGCAACAAGAGCAAAACTCTGTCTCTAAATAAATAAATAAATAAATAATAAAATAAAGTGTACAGTTCAGTGGCATTTAGTCCATTCCCAGTGCTGTGCAGCCACTAACTCTGTCAAGTGCAGGAGCACTTTTGAAAGTGCATCCATGGTGGGGAAAAGTACGCATGGATGCTGCGTGGCCGTCGGGTGGTGTGCGATGTGTTTACCCAGCATCCTTGCTTTGGTGAACAGCCTTGCCCTGCTTCACAGGGTGCTGGCAGGATCTGTTCATCCTAGTGCCACTGGTTGTACCCACTTCCAGGAGAGGCCATGTAATCCATGCGGTCCCACTGGCCACAGAGCCCGGTTCAGGGTGGACTTGTGACCAACACCAGAACAACTGAACTAGTCCCTGGGACTTTTCTGCTAGGGATGGCCCCTTGAGTGAGGGTGACATTGAAGAAAAACAAAAACAGAAACAAAAACCATGGCAATTGTGTGTCTCAGTCTTTGAGGCTCAGAGTTGGGGGTGAAGGGTTGTTAAAAATCCCAAGCTTCATGTCCTGGAGGCAATAGGGGACTTCCTGAAGTCCTTTTTCCTTTCTTGAAGGAAAAGAAAATGATATTCTTCCACTGGGATTCTAAGCTAGGAGCATGTGAACCTAATCCTGCTGGCCGCCATCTTCTAAGGCTGTGTGGAGTTTGTTTAAAGTAGGAGGAAAAGATGCCAAAATAGTGGGAAGCAGTCGTGAGCAATGGAACAAGGGAAGAAAAGGAGAGGGTGGGGAGAGAGTGCACTCTGGAGCTGGCATTTGAACCCCTGAGTTTTCCTATTCCACAATCCCCAACTCTGGGCAATTGTCTCAATTCCAAACAATGGAATCCCTCTATTCAGGCTAATTCAGGCTGGTATTCTATTACTGCAACAGAGAGAAACTTGACTAATATAACAGCCCTACCTGGCAGGTGGGTGGGAGGATCCCCATGTGTTACAGATGAAGAACCGATGGTGATGAGGCCCAGGACATAGTTCTCCTAGTAGGTGTCACGTGGAGGGGATATTAAGATGACTACAGTAGTGAGTCACTGTGGGGGTGGAAGTCACCGAGCATCTGGTAGGTGAGCCAGGTCTGGAAGTGAGGAAGGAGGATGGAAGGTCACCCACTGTGCCAAAGGCAGATGGGATGGTTTGAGGAGGATGGATGGCAAGGACACAAGATGTGTCAGGATGTTGGGGCCAAGGGTAGCCCAACCACCACTTCTCTCTCTTGAGTCAGGAGTGTGGGAGCTAAGCCTTCCGCCGGAGGCCCTGGGTAGAGGATGTTAGAGGAACATGTGACCTGTGACGGGGCTGAGAGGGCCCCTGTGGTAGTCACTAGTGCTAACTCTATCTGGTTCTCGCCACCTTGAGGCCCATGGAGGCATTTACTTCCTGGTCTTTGTAGGTGAATGGAGCTGTGTGACTGCCTCTAGCGACAAGTGCCTTTTGTCAATGGGAACCCGCTGGAACTCTCCTTGAGATAGTGGCTCTTCCGTTGACCAGGGTCCCTGACTATTCAATGAGCAGAGCCCCCTCTGCAAACCTGTGATAGACATGTGACATAGGCAAGAGAAGGAACTTAGCGGTTCTTTGGTAATCCACTGGAAATGTAATATACAGTTGGATTATGCTCTATTTTTTTATTGTGGTAAAATAGACATAACATGGCATTTATCATTTTAACCATTTTGTTTTTTGTGAAATGGAGTTTTGCTCTTGTTGCCCAGGCTGGAGTGCAGCGGCGCCATCTCAGCTCACGGCAACCTCCGCCTCCCAGGTTCAAGCAATTCTCCTGCCTCAGCCTCCCAAGTAGCTGGGATTACAGGTGCCTGCCACCACACCTTGCTAATTTTTGTATTTTTAGTAGAGACAGGGTTTCACCACGTTGTCCAGGCTGGTCTCGAACTCCTGATCTCAGGTGATTCGCCCGCATCGGCCTCCCAAAGTGCTGGAATTACAAGTGTGAGCCACTGCGCCCAGCCATTTGAATCATTTTTGAGTGTATAGTTCAGCGGCATAAGTACAACCACCACCACCATTCATCTCCAGAACTTTTTCATCTTCGCAAACTGAAACTCTATCCCTATTAAACACTGAATCCCCATTCCCCCTCCCCGCAGCCGCTGGTACCCACCATTCTATTTCTGTCTCTGTGAGTCTGACTACTCTGGGGCCTTCATATAAGTGGAATCCTACAATATTTGTGCATTTGGGTCTGGCTCATTTCATTTAGCATAATATCCTCAAGGTTCATGCATTTTGTAGCAGGTGTCAGGATTCCCTTTTTTTAAGGCTGGATCATCTTCTATTGTATGGATAGACTGCATTTTGCTTATTCATTCATCAGCTGATGAACATGTAGGTTGCCTCCACTTTTGGCCATTGTGAATAATGTTGCTATAAAACATTGGTGTATAAATATCTATTCAAATCTCTGCTTTCAGCCGGGCATGGCGGTTCACGCCTGTAATCCCAGCACTTTGGGAGGCCAAGATGGGTGGATCACCTGAGGTCAGGGGTTCAAGACCAGCCTGGCCACCATGGTGAAACCCGGTCTCTACTAAAAATGCAAAAATTACAGGAGTGGTGGTGTGTGCTTGTAATCCCAGCTATTCAGGAGGCTGAGGTAGGAGAATCACTTGAACCCAGGAGGTGGAGGTTGCAGTGCGCCGAGATCGCGCCACTGCACTCGAGCCTGGATGACAAAATCAAAACTCTGTCTCAAAAACAAAAACAAAACAACAACAAAAACAAACAAACAAAATCTCTGCTTTCAGTTCTTTGGACTGAACACCAGGAAGTGAAACTGCTGGGTTATACGGTAATTCTATGTTTAATTTTTTTCAGGTACCGCCATACTGCTTTCCATAGAAACTTTGTGGTTTTAAGTCACTGAGATTTGGAGCTGTTTGTTACTGCAGGACAACCTAGCCTGTCCTGATACTGCCCCATAGTCCAGATAATCTATAATCAGCCAGGATTCTGATGAGGTGTAGAATCTCAAAGGCTAAACCAACCTGAGTTAATCCAGTGTGATATACGGTGATGAGGGTTAGCCAGCACTGGAATTACAGGTGTGATATGCCTCCTCTTGGGACCAAAGACATTAGGGCCAGGGTCTGGAACCAACCCTGTAGCCATATGGTTGTTTCTTAACAAACATAAACCCCCTACATGGTCACCTTGGGCCTCTCGACCCCAGCAACCCATACGTCCAAGGTTACATACTTCAGTGGCTCCTAATAATGTCATCATAAATAGCCCTATTGAATAGAAATTTACATTTGCTGATCATGGCCCTGAGAATTTCAGCTTTTTGTTTTGTTGTTTTGTTTTTTTTTGAGACAAAGTCTTACTCTGTCACCCAGGCTGAAGTGTACCAGTGGCACAATCTCAGCTCACTGCAACCTCCACCTCCCAGGTTCAAGTGATTCTCCTGCCTCAGCCTCCTGAGTAGCTGGGACTACAGGCATGCTCTACCATGCCCGGCTAATTTTGTATTTTAAGTAGAGATGGGGTTTCACCATGTTGGCCAGGCTGATCTCAAACTCCTGACCTCAAGTGATCCACCCACCTTGACCTCCCAAAGTGCTGGGATTACAGGGGTGAGCCACTGCACCCATCGAATTTCAGCTTCTTAAGAGCAACTATGTTTCAAAAGTGTGGTGTGGGCTGAGCATGGTGGCTCATGCCTGTCATCCCAACACATTGGGAATATGAGGTGGGAGGATTACCTGAGCCCAGAAGTTCAAGACCAGCCTAAGCAACACAGAGAGACCCCTATCTCTGCAAATAATAATAATAAATTAGCCAGGCATGGTGGTGTGCATCTATAGCCTCAGATACTCAGGAGGCTGAGGCAGGAGGACTGATTGGGCCCAGAAGTTTGAGGCTGCAGTGAGCCATGATCACTCCACTGTACTCCAGTCTCGGCAACAGAACAAGACTCTGTCTCAATAAAAGAAAAGAAAAAAAAGATGTGGTGTGGGGTGCTTTCATAGTCAAATGGACCCAGCTTTGAATCCTGACTCTGCCACTTCCCAACTGTATGGCTTTGAATAAGACCAAGCCTCAGTTTCTTCATCCGTAGTGTGAGGGTAGTACAAACTACATCACAGGGCTGGCGAAGACTAGGGAAAATGTCATGTCTGGTGCCTGGCACGTAGTAGACACTCAATAAACAGTCGCTGCTGTTTAGGAGCAGTCTTCTGTAAACCCTCAATGAAGGCAGAGGTATCTCAGTCACCTTTCTAAAAATGGTCTTCTCCTTTGCCAAGCTGGGTGCACCATTTAGAGTGTTCACGGATGCCCCTCTTGATGCAGAAAGTGAAGAGCCCAGGAATCTGAGGGTCACAAGTTAATTCCACCAAGCTTTATTGAGAATCTCCTAGCAGCAAGTGCGGGGCTACAGGGATGACAGACACGGCCCCGGTCCTCACAGAGCACTGGGAGTCTCTGGGGATGGGCCGGTGGAGAACATGGACAGCAGGGCCTATCATCAGCAGAGGCGGTGGCCACTTGAGTGAGGGTGACACTGATCACAGCCAGAACTATGGCCTGGAGACTGGTCTCAGATCTTGAGGCACAGGGTGGGGGTTGGGGAGATGGAGGGACCTGGAAGCATTGGAGGATTTCCGGAAAGAAAACCTTCCCTTCTGTATGAAAGGCAGCTCCTGGTCCCAGAGAACTTGGCAACTCCTTTCTGTGACCCTCAAAAGGGTAGCGCTGATGGGGGCTGTGCTGCTTGGAGAGAAGGGAAAAGTAGGACCCGATTCACTGTGAAGTGAGTCCCACCACCAACGCCAGTAGCCCCTGCCCGCAAGTAGGATGGCAGGTCCCTGGGGAGAGAACACACCATGTCCTGTGCCAGGGAGCTCAGGGCACTGTATGTAGCTGAAGGGCTGAGTGGAATTCGGGGTGCAGAGCTGAGGTGGTTGGTGGTATGCAGGGGTACGAAAGGAGGCTGAAGGGGGGGTGGGGGGCCCAGCTCCAAGTCCTAGAGCGGTTGCTGGAGGAGTGAGATGAGCACACAGTGGCTGTGCTAGTGGAATTAGAGATGCCCCAAGTCGGGAACCCGGAGCCCTGAGAGCTCCATGGGGAAGGAGAACAGCCCCCACAGTGAAGGGGTGAGGGCGGAGTGTAGGTATGCACGGAATCTTCCAGCTGGAAGAGACCTTCAATGTCATCTCCTTCAACCTCCCACCTCATGAAATCTTTCAGTCTTCCAGTGCCCAACTGAGGGCACCCAACTCTGCTTGGACACCTCAAGGTACTGGGAACTCACTCCCTTCCAGGCGGCTGATCTCAGAGAGGCCCTGGAGCCTGCGGGACCGCCAGGAGGGCTGTGGCGCTCCGACCTTGGCCCTGTAGAGCGGAGTGGCCTCCACTCCGCGGCGGCACCTGGCTAGGGGTTGCGGCGCGGATGGGCCGGCGCTGCTGTCCCCAGCCCCAGTGCTGAGGCGGGCAGAGCGCAGTGGGCTCTGGCGGAGGTCGGAAGAACTGCAGGGCGAAGGCCGCCGGGGGCTCCGCGGGCTGCGTGGGGAGGCACTTGACACCGGCCGGGGGAGAGGAGGGGCCGCTGTCCCTACGGCCAGTGCTGGATGCGGGGACCCAGCGCAGAGGCAGCGCCAGGTAGCGGGGCGCCCCGCGTGGGGAGGTCTGCGGCGAGGCCCCGGGCTCGGCTCCGACACGAGGGGCTCTGAGTGGCCGAGAGCGCGGCCGAGGCGGGGCGCTCGGGCCCGGCGCCCGGTCAGGGCGGTGCGGGGTCCGGACCTCCGCCTCCCGGCGTGCGGGGACCCCGGCGGGGCCGCAGAGGCCGGGAAGTCGCGCCGAGGGCGCTAGGACCGGCCGCGCGCCCAGGCCGCTCCCGCCGCGGCGCCCCGGGGCCCCCCAGTCGGCGCTGCCTCCCGGGCCGGCTCCGCAGCGCCGGGGCCCTGGCCAGCGCGGCCGCGGGGGGCGAGCGGCGGGCGGAGGCCTCGGCCGGCGGGCGGCCGGAGGGAGGGAAGGAGGAAGGCGGAGAGAAGGGGTGGGAGGGGGGGACCCGGCGGAGGAGGCGGAGAGAGGGAGCGCGACAGCGAGCGGAGGGAGGGAGCGAGCGAGCGAGGCAGGCAGGCGGGCCGGGAGGGAGGGAGGGCGCGCGGGCGGCGGCGGCGGCGAGAGCAGAGGACGAGCCGGGACGCGGCGCCGCGGCACCAGGGCGCGCAGCCGGGCCGGCCCGACCCCACCGGCCACACGGTAATCAGCGCCGCTGCTGGCGGCCCGGGAGGCCGGCCCGGAGGCGGCGGGGAGCCGGGGAGCCGGGTGGGGGGCACCGTAGCGGGCAGTGCCCGGCTCGGGGCAGGCTCCCGGACCCCCGCAACTCCGCGCCGGGCGCCCGCGGGGCCGGGACTGCGGGCGGGGACGGCGGGCCGGGCTGGCCGGGCTGGCCGGGTCGGCGCGAGGGATTTGAGGGTTTGTTTATGTCCCCGCGGGCTCGGCAGGCGCCCCCTCCCGTCCCGCCCGCTCCCGGCGCGGACCCCCCTCTCCGCCCCCGCCCGGCTCCGGGCTCAAGTTCAAGTCTATACAATGCCGCGGGGGGCCCCTCCACCGCCTGCCTCCGCCGCGATGCCCGGCTCGGCGCTGCCGCAGGGGCCCCGGCCGGGCCGCCCCCGCCTTCCGGGCTCTGCCCCGGCCCCGCGGCCCCGCCTGAAGCCCGCGGCCAGGACGCCTGAGGGTGCAGACCCCGACCCAGAAGGATCGGCCCCCGCGGCGGCCCGGGGGAGCGGGGGAGGGGGCGGGGGCCGGGCCCCGCGCAGGCTCCGCGGCGGCGGCAGAAAATGGCAGCCTGGCACGACCCGGCCCCCCGCCCCTCCCCCCCGCGCCCGGCCCTCCTCGGCCCCGCGGGGCGGGGGACCCGGGAGGCCCCCGGGGGCGGGCCGAGGGGTGATTGCCGGGCCGGGCCGGAGAGCGCGGCGCCGCGATCCTCCTCCGGCCACCTGTGGCTGGGGGTGCGGGGCGCCGGCGGGTCCGGGAGGGGCGGCGGGGCGAGCGAGAGCTCCTGTCTGGGGGGCACACCTCCCCGCGGAGTGCCAGCCGCACGGAAGGGGGTCGTAGTGCCCGGCTCCTCCCTGTTCCCCGCGGGCCGTGGGAGCCGGGGCGGCCGCGGTGGCGGCGCCGCAATGTGGGGGCGGGGCGGGGGCGGGCGACGATCCCGGGCCCGGGCCGCGGGGGCCGGAAAACGCGGGGGTGGAAGCAGCGGGGCCGGGCCCGGGAGCGGCGCGTGGGGGGGACGCCTGGGGTCGTCCCTGCAGCCCCCCTGCACACATTCCCACGCACGCGGACACACTCACGCACACGCACCCCGCCGGGCCGGTGCAGACGTGTCCTTGAAAGCTTCGCATCTGCACAGTGAAGGACGAGGCCTCGCCGCGGCTGCGGAGCGGGGTCTTCGGCCCCAGGTTCCCGCACCCCGGGAGACCCCGAGCTTCAGAGCCGCAGGCGGCCGCGGTCCGTGTCCCGCCCTCACCCCGCTCCCCTCCCCCAGGCCGCCCTGTCCTCCCTCCCCTTTGGCGCGGACCAGGCTGGCGCGGGTCCAGGGCCCGCCCCTGGCCTCCCCCAGCCCCTCATCGCTGGGGCCCGCGGCCCTGGGGCTGCCAAACTGCGTTTCGCTTTCCTGAAGCCTCCCTTCTTGGGGGCACCCTCTCCCACCTTAGTCCCCCTCTACCATTTCTCCCCGTCTTCTTATCCCCTCCGTCCTGCCACTCTCTCTCTGCCGCCAGTTGAGGAGGTGTCGGCGCCCTGTGCAGGAAGCGGTGCCCTCTGGTTCCCAGGGGCTGCCTCCTTCGGCTCCTGAGGGGAGCCCCCTGTGGCTGCACCTTGACCCAACATGGCGTCTGGCACCCAGCAGGGCAGCTCTGGCCTGCGGCAGGCGGCAGGCGGGTGGGTGGGCAGGGCCGGGCCCCAGAGTCGCGCAACTCCCCCCGTCCCCGTCTCAAACCATCGGGGACAGAAGCCTTGGGGAGAAGCGCCCTCTGCCCTGTGACCCAACTTGCCCCTCACTGCCGTGCCTAGAGACTGCCATCAGCATCCCTGGGGGCCTGCTCAGTCTTCATGTTTCACCCTAGGCTGCCAGTGGCTGAACCGCCTCCTGGGCGGGCGAAGGGATCCTGGGATCAGGTGCTGCTCCAGTGTCGCCTCCTCTCTCCCTCCCTCCCGGGCAGATGTGACAGCTGCAGCCAGGGGAGCTATTCTCTTTGCTGTTGCCGGGGTATTAGGACTGGCCTGTGGGATTTGGGGAGCCAGGCATCCAGGGGACCCTCTTGGGATGACTGGCAGGGGCCAGCTCCTGGTAGTTTTCTGAGCTGCCTGCCTTTGGAGAGTTGAGTTGTGGGGAGTTCCTGCTGGGTTTCTGAGGCAAAATGGTCCCCCTTTGCCTCCAGGTTACACCTAGGTCCTGGTTGGGCTGTGACAGGTGGCTGTCAGGGTGGGAGTGTGTGTGCACAAGTGCTGGCTGCAGGTGAGGGCCCAGGCCGACCTCTGCAGCAGCCCTGGCACTTGCCTTCCTCCCCTGATGGCTCCCCCTCTTCTATGCAGCCCCTCCCCAGTTAAGCAGCTGCTGGTTCAGGCCCACCAAACTTCCCTTGTTACCCCACCCTGGCACCAGTGCCTTCCATAGGAGACTGGCCCTGAGAAAGGTGAATTCCTTCTAGGCTCAAGTATTGGACTGGTCCACAGGGCCAGGGCTGCCTTCCGAGTCCTGGAGAAGCCTAGGAGAGGACGCCAGCGGCCATCTGTCAGGGTGTCTGCGGACAGGATTCCTCTGTGGGGTGGGGGTTGGACTAGAGCCGGAAGGTCCATTCCAGCTTTGACATTCTATGACTCTCATTCTAGTTGTGGAATTTCAGGCCCAGAAATGGGGACAGAGTGGTCTGTTTTTCGGCACAGGGCAGTAATTGGGGAAGGCTTCCAAAGAGAAGGAGATAGGAGAGAGATCAGGGCCCCAAGGGGTTGGGCCTTGGGAAGGAGAGGCAGTATGGGGAGGGTCCCTGCAAGAGGCGGGTTGGTCACGTCTGACTCTGCAGAGGGTGTAAAAGTACAGCCTCCTTTAAGCCTCGGCACGTGTGTGTCCTGTAGGTTTGTGTATAAATCCCCGTGTGTGGATAATTTGTGACGTTTCCTTTTTGAGCCCAATTCACAGTAAGCTCCTCAGTCCCTTATAGATGTTTTACTATCGCTTTCACACCCACTTCTTCCAGTGGTTCTCAGAAAGCTAGGAAGACAGGACAAGCCAAAAAAATTTTGTCCTGGGTCACTGGAAGGAAGAAGTGGAGCCAGGCCTGCACCCAGGGGAAGGTGCCCCACTCTACCGCGCACCTGTTGGTGCGCTCTCTCAGTTTGTAATATCCAGGGAACAGGGGCCTTGCCTCCCTGGGTCCCGGTTGGACCAGAGGTGAGGCCCCCCAGGGTGTCTGCTGAGTGAGGAGAGTGCTCTGCTGTCTTGCCCTCTCCCTAAGGCAGGGAGAGTGTGGGGCTCCCCCTGCTGCTCTGCTCCGTTCCCAGTGGCCACCGCCTACTTACAGGCCAGCTCCTCAGGCTCTCGCCTACCTGAAAGACCCAAGTTCTTTTCCCAGCAAAAGCCCAGACTCTCCTGAGGCTTCTCTTTTCGGGATCCAGGGAGAGAGAGGACTCTAATAGGTGACTTAAAGCAGACCACCCTCTCCCCATTCTTTGGTCTGAACTGTCAGCATTAGAACCCAAACCTTAGAATTGCAGGCTGGAAGAGGAGTTTAGCTCTGAGAGCTCTTGGAGCTGGGGACAGGGCTGTTTGTGGGAGGTGGTGCTCAGTTCTTCCCAGGGTTGTCTGTGCTACCCAGAGCCTGAGGCCTGCAGGGCCGTTCACGTGCTGGTCACATGCCTCTCCCTGAGCACTTCCTGCTGCCTCCAACTTGCTGGCCTGGAGTCCTGGACTTGGTGCGTGTCCTCCCCACCCTGTACCCCAACTGGGAGTCGAGTGTGTCTCTGGCCTTTAGCAGGTAGGGCCAGAGCGTCTACCCTATGCTATTCCCCATGCTGCGACCCTTGGGGAACAGCTTCCATTTCCGTTTGAATGTTAGTAGATGAGCAGAAAGCCCATCTACAGCCCACCTGGCCCGAGGCTGGGTTTCTGCAGGGACTTTGCTGTTCCTGAGCAGGGCTTTAATAGGCTACTAAAGGTGCCAGATTCCTTTGCACTTTCATTTTGAGGGCTCATTTCCAATCATTTCTCTCTTTGACGATTTTTCCCTAAAAACATGACCAAATTTGAGATTCATGAAGTGTCAGCCTGAGATTTATGTCTGTCCGAGCCTGCCTCCACTTGGCTAAGCATGTGGGCAAGACCAGGTTCAGTGCATGTGTGTGTGTGCATGATGTGCGTGTATGTGGTGTGCTGCTGTGTGTGGATGGGGAGGACTTGCTTCCACATGAGCTAGTGTCAAGGCAGCGTGAGGCCCTCGAGCCACAGGGAGCTGCGCTCTGACTCCTCCCAGCAGCAGGAAGTTGGGCAAGAACTTGATTCCCTGGGCCTCAGTTTCCTCACCTGTAACATGGGAGTGCACGTGGGTTCTGCCTACAGGTGGTTGTGAGGATGGAGTGAGATGATGTGCGTTACAGCCCTAGCAGAGCGGGAGCCCTCCTGCTAGCTGTGTCTGTTTTCATCATTTGGGCGGCTCACGTGGACTGGCGCTGCAGGAAGTGTTCTGAGAAGCCTCGTCCACCTTCCTGTGTCTTTTGCAGAATCTTGGTCAGATGAGGAAAGTGCCAATTCTGATTCAAAATCCTGGGAGGTGGGAGGCTTCTCAGAGCCACTTAGCAATCTGTTGAGTTGAACAAATCACATGTCAACAGGTTGTTTTGCTTCCACCTGAAATCCCTCCTGCTGTAGTTTCAGCTCATTATTCCATTTTGTCTTGAGTGCAGCAGCACTTTCCCACCGTATTCACTTCTACTTTCCAGAGATGTGCTGAGCATTTCCTGGAAGCCATGCCCTGTGCTGGCTTTGAGGGGACACAATGCATTTAGGATGCGCCCAGCTAATGCAGGACTGCAGAGTGGGACCAGGGTCACCAGAGAGGGAGAATAAAGTGCTTAAAGGAGAGTGAGGTCACAACCAGCTAAGGCGATCAGGGAAGGCTTCTTGAAGGAGGTGGCATCTCAGAAGCGCCTCAGAGCACAGAAGTAGGGCTTTGGGGCTTCAGGGAAGAAGCCAGGCTGTCAGGGGCAGGGCATCATTGGGGGTTGGCTATAGTGCCCGGGTGGTGGTCTTGGTCCTGGGTTGTGCTGGATGCCAGGCTGAGGCCCTGCTTTGGTTTGGGGAGGAGGTCTCTGTGCTCCGGGAACTCCTGTGTGACTCATGGAGAATAGCCCTGAACTGCCTGTGTGTGGCGGCCAGTGGGGGGTGGGGGTGGAGAGAGGACAGCAGGGAGGGAGAGGAAGGGGCCAAATGAGCTCATTTGGTGTCAGATCCTGATTCTTTCTATTCTATATACTAGAGCTTAAGAGCTCAGACTTGGAGAGCAACAGAGCAGAGTTTAAATTACACTGACCCCAGGGGTTATGACGATTCAGGGGGAGGCCACGGTCAGGTCTGATCTGTGTCCGAGTGATGGCAGTCATGGTGAGGACGGGGCTGTAGTAGAGGGGTCTTTTTTGTGGCCTCCCCAGAGATCTTCATGTCGCCCCTTTCCCCCTTGCCCACCCCACCAGCCTGAGATGCCTCAGCATCCAGAACATTCCTCCAAGGGACCACCAGTGCCAGGGAAATGGGGGGTGGAGACGTCAGGTTCCTGTCTCTGCAGCCTGACTCCACCCTGCCCCACAACACACATGCACTGGGGAGAACCGAGCTACCAACCCAGAGGAGAGGTGCCCTGCAGGTGGCCTAGGCCCCCAGGCATGAGGGCAGGTGCCTGGCAGCCCCCTGCAAGAACAGTTGGTGGGCAGGGCCCTCTGGGCCAAATCTCCCTTGCTGATCACATCACAGGTCACCAGCCTGTCTGGAGGACAGCAAGGGTGCTTGGTGGGCAGTGAGGGTGGGGGTAAGGGAGGCGCAGACGCCTGGGGCTTTCCTAGCTAAATCCAGTATGGAGTGGATTTTTTTTTGTTTTTTTCAGCAGTAGCTCTGCGTTGCCCACTCCTGTCCTGCTGTGGCCCCCTCTGACCCTTAAGGCTGCCCAGCCTTATTTAGATATATGACCAGGTTCCTATTTTCTCTTTCCTGTGGTCATCGCCCTGCTCACCACCATCCCTATTGATCTTCCCTCCCTGCTTCTGTTTCAAATGTCAAGGTCATTTTTAATTCTCAGCCAGTTATTAGCTGCCCCATCTGAGTGCACAGAGGGGACGGGCAACCATCTCTTACAGCCAGTAACGGGAGAGCTGGGACTTGGGTCTCCTGACTCCTACTCTAGTGCTCTTCTTGCTCTAATGAAAGGGGAGGGGCACTTGTTGCAGATGTTCGAGATCTGATGGATCAGCTAGGTCATGGGTTCCAATAACCCTTCCTTGAAAAGGTAAAAAGATGCTTAGAGAGGAGATTATGGGGCATGGAGTTAGATTTGTGGCTCTCTAAGCTGTTTATTGAGTGTGGGCTGTGTCCTGGGGAATACTTGGGAATGGCCATGGCCTGGGGGCAGGAGGCCTTTGGGTGTCCCTCCCCCTCCACTCCCCAGAGGACCCCGGGAAGCACAGGGGGGTTTGCCTCTGCCCATGCCAGGCCAATAGGATGTCCCAGCACCCCAGCGAGCAGCACCTGTTTGGAAGGAGGCTTCGGGAAGGCCTTCATGATTACTTCTGTAGGTTCCCAAAGTGGTAAATAAATTCACTGGTAAAGGGAAATCTACTTAGATTCCATAAAAGTCTTCGAAACAAGGTAGCAAGTGTGTCTGTTCTGATGGGTTAGATGCCCATGCAGTGGTGTTGTGGTTTAAAAAAAAAATGTTTACAGTGTAATCTCATTTTCAGGAAATTCTTTAAAATTGCTGCAAATACGCACATTTATAGGTTTGCACATGCATGGAAAAGTTGTTCTGGAAGGATACCCACAAACCTGTCAACAGGTTTTTGCATTTTAACTTTATACACTTTTGTTTTATTTGAAAAAATGTAAATGAACTTGTGTTACTTTCTTAATAACAACAAAAATAAAACTATACTTTTGAAAAGCCCATGGATAAGAATGTGGAAAAAAGAATTCAGTCACGTAAGGCTCAGAGATGGACTCTTTTTTTATAATGGCTGAGAAACTGGTTTAGAGACTGACAGCAAGGGGTAAGCTTACTCAGGTACATGTCTTTTCTGGAAAGGCTGCAGGGAGAAATATTGCAGATATAAGGCCTCTGAGCAAAGGCCTAGGCTGGCAGGGATTAGGTGAGAGCAGAAAATAGGCCGCTGACTGCATGCACCCTGGCCCACGCCAGGGACAGGGGACAAAGTTAGCTTTATAGGATGGTGACTTGAAACACATTTCTGACCCAGGGTGAAGAACAAATCACGAGGATCTTCCTCAAAAGCATCAGTGTGGTGGGCTGTTGTGGCCCAGAAGGTTCCTGGGGAACTGGAAGCGTCACTGTGGCCCGGCCCAGGGTGGCGCTCAGGTGGCCCAGCCCTGGCATAGTGAGAGCCTCTTGGGAGGCCTCACCCAACGGAGACAAAGTGGGGCTTCAGGAGGCCCCACGAAGGAGTAGAAGGGGTGCCTAGAAACTTGCCTGGCATGTGGGCTCAACTCTGATATAGGAGTCCCTGAGCAGGTGGCAGTGACCCAGGTGATGCGGTGGAGAGATGAGGCAGGGGCAGAGCCAAATTCCTTCACCTGCAGTTGTCTTGCTACCCCAGGAAGCTCAGAGCTGGTTACTTAGCAACAGCACCTACCACCATCTTCCACCTTTCCCTCCCCCACCCCACCCATGGGTGCCTCTCGGAGCTTCCCTCCCCCCGAGGCTGCCCTGTTCAACAGGACATGAGAAGGGTCTGTGCACTTTTTTGGCCCTGCCCCTGGAATAAGGCAGGAACAGACATAAAAGGACCCAGGACTTGGAGGCAAGCACAGAACTGGTCCCTCTACAAACCAGCCATTCAGTTCCAGGCATGTAGGGATGGATGTGCAGGGCAAGAAAGACGCTTGGGAGTCAGGCCCACCTGGAGGAGCGTCTCAGCCCCATTTGTGCTTAGTTGCTGCTGGCCCCAAACCACCTGGAGCTGCAGGTTTTTCATCTGCAAATTGGAGATAAGAATAGCAGCCACATCTTAAAGGGGTTGCCTGAATGACATGCAATAATTCATGAAAACAGCCAGCACTGTGCCTGGCACAGAGGAGGTGCTCAGGAGGTGTGAGCTGCTTTTCTTTACATGGGGTCGTTTCAGGGCTGCCTGAGAGTTAGGGTGACACCCACAAAGCCCTGCTGCTCTATAAGACCCTGCAAGTGGCTGGCCACGGTGGCTCATGTCTATAATCCCAGCACTTTGGGAGGCCAAGGTGCACAGATCACCTGAGGTCAGGAGTTTAAGACCAGCCTGGCCAACATGGTGACACCTCATCTCTACTAAGAATACAAAAATTAGCCAGGTGTGATAGTGCATGCCAGTAATCTCAGCTATTTGGGAGACTGAGGCAAGAGAATTGCTTGAACCCAGGAGGCGGAGGTTGCAGTGAGCCAAGCTCAAGCCATTGCACTACAGCCTGGGCAACAAGAGTGAAATTCTGTCTCAAAAAAGAAAGAAAGAAAGCAAAAAAAGCTCCTGCAAGCGTTGCTCATCCTCCCCGTGACCGCTCACGGTGAGGAGAAGAAGTAATCAAATTTGAATGACCCCCAAGCCCACGATGGACTCTGAGCTGGGAGTCGGGGGCTGGGGGAAGTGGCAGGGACAGAGGAAGCTGTCTCTGTCTGACCCAGGTCCCTTTTTCCTGTTGCCAATAAGTTGTCCCTTTTTCTCGCAGCCTTTCCGCACCTCCACATCTTCCTGTGAGGCCCGGATTTACCTGCACCTTTTTTGATCTCTTCAGAGTCCCCTGCTCATGTGGGGACCCAGTAGCTCCCCCAAGGCCTGGCCCATCTTTCCCTCCCTGCCCACTGGTCTCTTTGGGGCCAAGCAGAGAGTGGCCTTTGCTGGGTTCTGGCTCTGCCCCACGGCCTGGAGGCATGGGAGGCCCTAGACCAGAGCCCGGCCTGGCAGCTGGCACGCAGCAAGGGCTCCTAATGGTTTTATTACCAGCAACAATGTGGTGCTTGTTGCCATCCACGCACAGGCTGACGGTTCCCAGCCCAACTGGTGGTGGCCTGAGGGCCCTGCCTGGTACTGGAAGCTCAGCTGAGAAGCCCAGTGGGGCTGGGCAGTCAGTCTCCTCTGCATTTTCTTCTGTCAACACCCTGCCAGCAGCCTAGAATCAGAGAGAGCTGAGGCATGGCATGGTGAGATGCTGGCCCCAAGTTGGCAGGACTGGCAGCACTTAAGTGTTCTCTCCAGAGGATCCACAAATGATGTCCATCCATTCATCTCAGAGAGACCTACTGTGTGCCAGGCACAGGCTACACAGATGAAAGGGGTCATGCTCATCCTCAAGGAGCCTGCAGCTTAGGTGGAGTCTGGCAGGGCAGAAGGACCCCTGGCACACTGTGCCCAGGCATTACTGGGACTCAGAGAAGGAAGTTGGATGCAGGGGGAGAGAAGACCCAGAAAGGCTTTCTAAAGGAGGTGACACTTGAGCTGAGTCTCGAAGGGCAGGGAGCAGTTAGCCAGGTGGGCAAGGGTGCTTTTTGGCCCCTTGTGGCTGCAGTGTAGGGAATGATGGGTATGAGGCCAGGGACCTAGGCTGGAGGACCATGGAAGGCCGGGAGGTCATCTGTCAGTGACATCAGCTTGGTATTTATATTTGAGAAAGATCATTCTAGGGCATTGAGGAAGAGAACTCAGGCAATAGGGTTTGGGAGCAGGGAGCCCAAGTGGAAGGCTGGCACAGAGGTCTGGGGAAGCAGTGTGGGCCTGGAGGGGTATGCGTGGTACGACATCTAGGAAACAGAGTCAGTAGGAACAGTCGTGATAAAGGAATGAGGGAGTTGGGGTGGCCCTCTGGCTTCTAGCTCAGCCAGCTGTGTGAGTGGGGATGCCCGTCATGGGGGGTACAGGGTGGGGGGAGTCAGAGAGAGCAGGAGGTGCCTCCTACACGGAGTTGGATTGGAATTGGGGCTTGAGGGTGGGTGGGATTTTCCCAGGGCACCTTCTCCGTTCTGAACTCCGACTTCCCAGGGGGAGCCAGAGCCAGGCCAGGCTTGCAGGGGAGGCTGGAGCCTCAGTCATAGGCCTGGAGGCGGGGCCCCTGGTGCAATGGATGAGAAAGGCAGGTGCATTTCGGTCCATAGATCGGACCCCTGCAGATTTTTGAAGGAAGATTTTGAGGAAGGTGCTCGCACCCATGCATTGGGGATGCTGATGAGTTGGGATGCCTGCTTCCCACTGATTTCCCCAAAAGATGACCTGTAAGGCCTAGACCCTGGCCCTCCACCCAGAACCTGCGGCGAATCTCATTGCCCTCTGAGAATATTTGGGTGGGCTGGAAGTTGATGTCAGGCTGTCCCGCCTTCCCCTCACTCTCCATTCAGAGACAGGTCTGTGGAGAGAGACAGGAGGGACAACCTGGGGACAGCATATTTGGAAAGCAAACAGAAAAGAAGCAAAACTGTTCCACTGAAATAGAGGCTTATATGTGTTCTGTGAAGGATAATGTGGAAGGCTGTTTCCAAAGAATTTCTAGAAAAAGTACGTGAGCCACATCAGCACCATTGAACTTAGATAGAGGCCAGGAGAAGTGTGGCATCGTGCTGGGGCCACCAGACTGGGGGGCTGGACAGATGGTGGTTTCATCTCAGCCCTGCCACCTCCTTGCTTCGTGTCTTGGGAGATCACTCAACCTCTCTTAAGCTCAGTTTTGCCGTCTGCAAAATGGATGTAACTTCACAGGCTGGTGTTCTTGTTTGTTCTGAGCACTGCTTCTTGCACTAAACCTGGATGTTTTATTTCACCCTTTTTTTTTTTTCTTGTTTTACTTTTTTGAGACTGAGTCTTGCTCTGTCGCCAGACTGGCATGCAGTGGCGCGATCTCAGCTCACTGCAACCTCTGCTTTCTGGGTTCAAGCGATTCCCCTGCCTCAGCCTCCCACAAATCTGGGACTACAGGTGCATACCACCAAGCCCGGCTAATTTTTTGTATTTTTAGTAGAAATGGGGTTTCACCATGTTGGCCAGGATGGTCTCACTCTCCTGACCTCGTGATCCGCCCGCCTCAGCCTCCCAGAGTGCTGGGATTACAGGTGTGAGCAACTGCGCCCAGCGTTTTTCACCCATCTTTTAAAAGAATCCTCATACAGTTGGCCTCGAGGGTGTTCGAGGATGAAAATTCAACCACATATGTTCACTGCTGGCACAGAGGCGGCACTCACACGCCCTATCCATCCCTCCCTCACTTCTGCACTTCCTCTGGTTCTTTGCCTCCCAAGAAGCCTGTTTCCTCCTGTCCCCTCGGTCAGTTTTGAGTTCTCCTTTCCAGGGAAGCTCCATTCATCATGTTCTATAGACTCTCTTGTTCCGATTATTCCCTGTAAACCTGATGCACCCAGTGTATTTGAAGAGCATCTACTGAGCTAAATGGGAGTTGGGGGGGCTCAGTTCCTGTTCTCTTTTTGTAAGCTGGGGGAGGATCTGTGCAGAGCTGTCCAGGAGAGTAGAGGGCGTGGGGCCCCCGGGGGAAAGTTGCAAGACCCAGCAGGACCACAGCTGAGACCTTGCCCTGTAGCTGGCTCAGTGTGCCAGGGGATAGGGGCACACAGCCCTGGTGGGTCTGGGAGATGAGCTCGGAGGCGACTTGGCCTGGATATGGGTGGGGCTGCCCTGCTCTCTGAGCCAGACTTCAGGAGATGGCAGGGTGGGCCACTTCCTCTGTGAGAGCCGCACTTGACGGCCCTTGGGCTGTATGGTGGCCCTCTGACATGCAGCTGCACCCCTGGGGAGACGTTTGAAGCCTCTCTGCATGCTGGAGGATCTGATGGGAAGATGGCTTTGAAGCAGGGCTCTTGGGGTGGTGATGCTGCCGCTGCCAAGAAGGCCGGGCAGAAGTCAGCTGTCTCTGGCTGGGGGTGGGGCGGGGGCTACAGTCCATCAGAGTGTGGAAATCCAGATCTGTGCGAGCAGCCGTGCCGCAGGACTGGCCCTCTGGAAGTGGGGCATACATGAACTCAGGGTGTGGCAGTGTAATCAAATGAAATGTACAGCATAATTAATCTGGCATACCCTTAATGATATGCATAATTGTGCTGCATGGTAATTAGGTGTAAATGGTAAGCAGTTCACATAAATGTTTTGTAATTGGTATTAATGTTGCACAGGCAAACCAAGTTTATGTGGTTTTTCTCTTCTTGCTCTGTTAGTTTTCTAGTACAGGCAATTCCAAGCTTTTGGAGAAATTCTGCTGCAAATGTTTGTTTATAGGGCAATGTTTTGTGTTTTCTCTCAGAACAATGTTATGAATGGTTATGAGGTTCCCAAGCTGGTTTCCAAATGCCTCTTTGGCCCATACAGTAGGTGAAATGTGCAATGCATGTGCCTGTGTCGGGAGCCCCCCCAGGATCCTCCTGCTCCGGGTGCCCCGAGAGCACAGCATGAGGTGTGCTGTGCACGTGTGTGCGTGTGTGTGCCTGGGTCATCTCTGCATGTGTGTAGGTGTGTCTCTGTGTGCATCTATGTGTGTTTGTGTGTGTGTGTGTGCTGCATGACTGTGAGAGACTCCAGAGGCCACAGTGGCAGGTTGAAATTCTCTGGCAAATACATTCCCCATTCTAGTGGCAAAGGAGCCTGGGCTGGAGACTGAGGGGCATTAGCTGGGAGGGGGACCCAGGCCCAGCAGCTGTTCCTAGGAGTGGGCACAAGCCACTCCAGGGCGTGGTCTGAAGCCAGAGTCTAGGTTTCCTAAGAACACACGGCTTGCCTTTCTTTCTGATCAAACACATAGTAATGTTTAAATGAACATTTATTGAGTGTCTGCCACATGCCAGGCCCTATGTTAAACACCGGACTCAGACTCCCTTCTGTCTTAAAATAGACTTGTGAACCTAGGGACTCTTATTCACTCCGCTTTACAGCTTGGGAAACTGAGGCCTGAATCTCTGAGTGACAGAGCCAGGGTTTGAGGCAGAGACTGCTGGAGGCACGGGCCCGTGGTTCTGAGATGTGCTGCTCAGAACGCTGGGCTCTTCTCCCTCCCTTGGCCCCCTCCACAAATGGTTTTTTTGTTTGTTTGTTTTGAGATGAAATCTCCACCCAGGCTGGAGTGCATCTTGACTCACTGGTGCGATCTCAGCTCACTGCAACCACCGTCTCCCAGGTTCAAGTGATTCTCCAAGCTCAGCCTCCTGAGTAGCTGGAATTACAGGCACCTGCCACCAGACCTGGCTAATTTTTGTATTTTAGTAGAGACAGGATTTCACCATGTTGGCCAGGCTGGTCTTGAACTCCTGACTTCAGGTGATCCGCCTGCCTCGGCCTCCCAAAGTGCTGGGATTATAGGCATGAGCTGTGGTGCGCGGTTTGTTTTGGTTGGGACAGACAATGAGGAGAAAGGCAGCCCTGTGGGAAGGTCTGAGAGCAGCGGGCTCCTTTCTTCGGAAGTGGGTAGGGAGGGGCCGAGCTCCAACAGCGCTAAAGACCCTTTGGGGGACCTCCTTGTTTGGAGCTGAGAGGGAGTTGGTCTAGGAAGTGGTTTGGGGGAGCATGGACAAGGGCAGTGTCGGGAGAGGGTAGTCACAGGCCAGCCAAGGACTCACCCCCGTTTCCTGTGGTTCGCTGATAGCCTAGACCCTCACCACCCCCTTCACCTTGGGGATCTGGGGCAGGTGGGCCTGCAGACCCACGGCAGGTGCACTGCTGGCCTCGGAGCTCCTGCAAACGGCCTTTCCATGGGGCTCTGTCAAGCGACCCCTAGAATGGGGATTGTGGGGGGTCGCTCTAGGCACCGCAGCACTGTGCTGGGGATGTTGCAGCTGCCTGGGAGTGACTTCACACAGTCCTCTCTGCCTCCAGGGTCACCCGGAATGGGGTTTCGGGGGACAAGCTGTGGGTGGGGTGGAGAAGGACAGCAAGATGCAAGGCATGAACTCTGACCTCGTTGCTTTGGGAAGTTAGACGCATTTGTCTACGCAGGGAACACTCAGTGACCCCTGGGTGGGTGGTGGGGGAGAAGGGGATAGGGTGGGGGAAGGAGAGATGCTGGGTTGAAGGACTGGGAGGGGGAGCCGAGTGGGCCCTGTGGGAGAGGGTGGGAGCCAGGGGTGTCATCTGGGGACAGCTGGGAGAGCTGGGAGAGGTGGGGGCATGGCCAGAACAGTGGGCGGAGGCTGCATTGCAGCCAGCCCCGGTGAGGCCAGGCCAGAGCGTATATTTTACCATGTGTGAAAATCTTTGGCATCACAGGATTTTTTTTAAATAGTAGCTTTAAGATATAATTCACATTCCATACAGTTTACCCACGTTAAGTGTACAGTTCGATGGTTTTAGTACCTTCACAACCAATTTTTAAAAATTCTCACCAGGCGTCATAGGTTTTCATAGAGGGAGCCGTGTGTGGACAATTTTACAATCTGCTGAGAGGCTAGGGTGGGAGGTAGAGACGCCAGAGGCAGGCGGAACCGCTACAGGGGAGCCACCAGGTTATTGTGCCGCAGACACAGGAGGTACAAAGGGCCTGGAGGGAATAGGGGGAGGAGAGAAGCCTGAGGACCAGGTGCCTGCTGGACGTGGGGACCCAGGGGAAAGGTGGGACCTGGGTTTTCTCCAGGGTTTGGGGCTTAGGCAGCTGAAGGGAAGGGAGTGTTACTTCCATATTGGGGGAAAAGCCAGAAAATAGAGCTGGCTCTGAAGGACGCATGATCTGGAAGAGCAGGATTTTAGATGACTGCAAGTCATCCAGTTGGGATGAAAGCAAATAGAGATGAAGCCCCCGGCAGAAGGAGGTCTGTGTTAACTTATGCCCAAGTGTCTTAGAGGAAGAGCACTCAAAGAGAAGCTGAAGGTAGAACATGACCTTTGAGGAGCGCCCACCATGCAGAAGTGGGATCGAGACTCTTGGCCAGCCCTGGAGACAGAGCTGCAGAATCTGAGGCTGGAGACCCAGGAGCAAGGAGCCAGATGGAGTCCCAGCTGGGAGAGAACACGGAGAAGGCACTTGCTGGTGAGCTGCAGAAGCCGGGGTCTCCTTTCACTCCAGGGCCCAGCTCCACAATGGCACTCAAGAAATGGCTGTTGAGGGAGTGCCTGAAGCAGGGAGCGATGAGCTGGCCAGGATGTGGAACTGAGCTCAAGGGCCGTGAGGAGGGAAAAGGGCCCTCTGGGGCCGTGGGTGACGATATCAGTCAGGGTCCATTCAGGAGGCAGAGACCACATGGTGACTGGAACTAGGAAAGTTTCGCATAAGGATTATTAACTCTAATGGGATTGGAATAATGAGGAATTGGCTAGTAAGAAGCAAAAATAACTCCAAAGAATACAAAAATAATAGCTGTGAGAGCAGCCCCTACCTCTAGGGTTGCCACAGAATGCCCAAGGAAGAGGCCCCACAGGGCTGAGATCCAGACGTTGATGGAGAGGGTGTGACCATGGCTCCCTGGATGGCAAGGTCTCTGTAATGCCATGTTGGCAGAACTTGCTGCATAGCCACACTCCGGAATTTACTGGAAATCCATCTTTTTGGGTCCCAAGGAAAGTGGTTTGTGAGAGGTATCTTGCTGGAAGCATACGGCTGCTGTTTTCCCAGGGGAGTGCTGAGTGAAGCTCCTGACTGTTGGGTGCTGCTGCTTGCCTTGTGTTGCTGGAGCAGGGCGCTGGGAAAGCTACCTGCATTGCAAGAGCCTGGCACTCCTGCAGGAGCTGGACACTGGAAGTCTGCATGCCATGGGAACTGGGTGCCGGAGAAGCTGCGACAGCACAGGAGCTGGGTTCTGGGAAGCTTCACATCTGGCAAGACCCTGATGCTGGAAAGCGCCCATGCAGCAAGATCTGGCTGCTGGAGAGGCTGTATACCATGCAGGAACCCACCAAGAGAGCACATCAGCTAGGACGGAAACTCGCTTCCTCCTTCAACACCTCTTCAGTGTCCTCCACAGTTGTGCCAGCTGGCAAAGGAAAAATATTTAAAGGGCCCAGCTCTATCTTCACAGCACAGGCAACAATGGGTGAATAAATTGATAACTGGCCCAGTCTACCCCTTTGGCTACACAGCTTCCATTTGCACCCTTTTACAACATCTGAACTCCCATACAAAAACAACCAACAGATGTCTACCTATCAAGACAGTTATCCTTCTTATGAAGTTCTCACCCATTTGCCCAAAGACCCCCAACTATCTGGCTATAATAACTTCTCAAAGCCAGTCACAGTCGCACTGAATATTCTGATACCTAAAGACTAAATTATAAAGTTAACTGCCAAGAACTTGTATAGAAAACAATGGGGGCTGGGCATAGTGGCTCATGCCTAATCCCAGCACTTTGGGAGGCCGAGGTGCACAGATCACCTGAGGTCAGGAGTTTAAGACCAGCCTGGCCAACATGGTGAAACCCTGTCTCTACTGAAAATACAAAAAAATTAGCCGGGCATGGTGGCGGGCACTGGTAATCCCAGTTACTTGGGAGGCTGAGGCAGGAGAATCACTTGAACCTGGGACCCACAGGTTACAGTGAGCCGAGACTGCATCATTGCACTCCAACCTGGGCAACAAGAATGAAACTCCGTCTCAAAAAAAAAAAAAAACATGAGAATGAGAAAAAAGAAGAAAATGGTTACCATATTGCAAACACACACACATATATCTCAAGTGAATAGAAAGCGTGCAAAACCACTAGAGGCCTGGTTTCTGCATTTGTTCACAAGGCTGCACTTGCTACCTGGCTTCCTTCTCCTCTTCTCCTATCCTGCATTTCCTCCACACTCAGCCAGAGCCTCAGCAGGTCATGCTTCTTTTACTCAGTGGAGTGGCCCAAACCCTCATTCCCAAAGGATCTGAGTCCTTAGTTATCCTGCTTTTGTTGTTGTTACCATAACTTTCCATTAAGCTTTCCTTTGGGCATGGAAGGTCTTAAGAGGTGCCTGAGAGAATCTGCTGGGTTCCAGGCGTAGCCTTGCTCGGCTCTGTTGCTGATCAGCAATCCAGTTTTCTCCTTGGTAACTAGGATCAATCACTCCAGACAGTGGCATCACTCCTTTTTTCCAGTCAGTTCTGTGACATAAGGGATTCAAGAAAGCCAAGTGGGTGTAAGTGTCGCCTGTCCCAGGGAAAACATTGTGATATATCCCCTGGTGGGAGCATTCTCCCCCAAGGACAAAGATGGTCAGCATCCCTAGAGGGTTTCAGAGCTGCTGGGTGGGGGAACAGGGCCATGCGTAGGAGGCTGAGTGATAGAGCCTCCGGAGCTGGCAGCTGTAGACCGTTCTGTAGAGAAGGTTGAAAAAGCAGAGAAACGTGCAGATGACCGTGGGCCACTTCCGCCGGGGGTGATAAAATCAGACCCATGCTGGTCGCTGCCAGACCGCCGTCCAGGACCATGTGCCTGATTCTCACATGGACTCCAGCCTGGCCACCCTGTGCCCCTGACTCCCAGGCCGTGGAAAGCCCATCTGACCCACAGCACATGTGACCCCTTAGACAGGGCTCCTGGCTTCCAGCACTTGGAAATGGGTGCTGGCTTACCAAAGTCTGTGTTGGCTCATTTTGGCTCCTGAGAACAACTTCAGCTCCTTAACAGCGTCTATTTTGGGTATAAATCACCCCCTCCTCACTTTTGAGGCTGTGTCATGGCAACCATTAGTGTGAGCAAAGGAGTCTGACTCAGACTCCCATGTGTCCGCCGTGGTGGCAGCAAGTTTGGTGTGATCATAAGTACTCCTGCTCCCGATGCCAGTGCTAGTGGTGCCGTGGCCTCGAGGGTGGTGTGAGAGCCACAAGCCGTCTTACTGTGATTCTAGAGCCAGACAGATGGGCTTTACAGAGGGCAGGACTGCTGGCCTCTCACCAGTGGCTTTGGTATTCTATGAATACCCAGTGGTTTGGGTGAAAGTGATGTTTCTGAAAGGGCGATGGAATGATGATGGGCATCTCACTGGAAAGTGGCACCAAGACCCCCCTCCCTCCCCCTCCTCTTTATCCATCCCCAGCCTTATGACCAAGAGAGGTTGTGACAGGAGGGGGAATAGTGGACAGATAGGCATTTCTGTCTAGGGGGTTGCCTCTGCTTTCTGTTGGCCCCCAGTGCACCCCCACCCTGGCAGTTGATTGGGCAGGGGGTGGGGGTGGGGCACAAGATACTCTGCTGCCTTCTGTCACCCACAGGACTCATTGGCACCTCCTCCTAAGCTCATATAGGAAATTTGGCCATGGGACTCTTACCTGTGGGCCAGGGTCACCCCAGAGGCATAAACAGTTGATCATGGCACTGGCTCTGGGATCCATGTTTAGAGTGCTCATTCATGACCAAGAACTGCCACGTTTGCCGGGGTCCCGAGTTACATAGACCTGGATTCATAATCCTGCCCTGAAGCTCACTAGCTATGCTACCCTGGAGAGGTACTACACCTGTCTAGGCCTCCATGTATTCTATAAAATGGGGATAACACCAGGACCTACTGCATAGGATTGTTATGAGGATTGAACAGGATGGGGCATGTTTTCTAGCACAGTGCCTGGCACATGGTAGGTGCTCAGGAAATAGCTGCTTGAATGAATGAATGATGCTGCATTGGGCAGGGCATTGAATACTGTCATTAGAAAGTACTGTGCCCTCCTTCCCCGCTCCCACTGCAGACAAGCCTGACCAGGAAAGAGAGACTGGAAACTTTTCTGGCCAGTCCATGCCCAACGTTGATCTATCTGCAGCAGTCACATGCTAGTTGTGAGGGATGGGGCGGAGGGCTGAGGGCTTCTGAGTGGGACTGACCGGGACTGCTTTGGCTCCACCCCTTACCCACTGTGTGACCTTGGGCAGTTTTATTAATCTCCCCATACCTCATTATTCTCATCTGGAAAATGGGGATAAAAATAGTACCCGCTTCAAAGGGTTGGGGTGAGGCGTGAGGATTAATGAGATGTTGACATTGTGAAGCTCTGCTCGCGGACCTGACATGTTGGAGGAGCTTAAGCACGAGTGCCTGCTTGAGCAAAGGCCACTCAGAGGAACTCCAGGGATTTCAGGAAGGGGAGAAATCTGCGGGCTTGTTGAATCCGAGAGTAATAGTCATTAAGATTTATGGAGTACTTTCTCTGTGCCAGGCGCTCTTGGAAACATTTTTAGGGCATTCCACTTTAGATTTCACAGCAGCCCTGTAAGTCGGAGAGTTATTTCCCCACTCTACCGCTGAGAAAACTGAGGCACCGTTTTGCCTCAGGCCACAAAGCTAGTAAGAAATAAGGCCAGCATTAGAAGCCCTGCAGTGGGCCTCCCAGAGGGGACTGAGATTAGCCTATAGGCCAGGAGGGTGTCAGCCACAAGTCTAGACTCATACCTAAGGAGTGATAGTTCACAGCGCCCAAAAGTTCAGAGACACCCCTGCCTCCAGGAACAGCAAGACCAGGGGACCGGACAGTGACTGAAAGCTTTCTCCCGCTGTCTTCATCTCTGAGCTCTTCGTTCTCAGGCAGGCTCTCTCCACGTGGTGGGAAGGCAGCAGCTGGCAGCCCCTGACTCACATTGACCACGCTAGCATCTTTCCATTGCATAGGGAAAAAGGTTCCAGGGAGGCCTCTGATTGGCTCTACCTGGTCACATGCTCACCCCTTGCCTGGGGTGGGGGTTAAGGTCAGCATAGGCAGAGTCGAAACCCCATGACCAGCGTTTCCCACCAGGAAGGAAGGGAAGGCTTCTAGGTAGAGCAGAACAACCAGAGTCCACTAGAGGAAAAGGAAAATTCATGCAAAGGGAGGAAGAAGGACCTGCTGCAGAAATCTCTGTCATTCAGACAGAGAGCTTGAGATGGAGAAGAAGAGGCTCTTGGGGTGAGAACATTGGGCTGGTGTTTGGTGGAGTGAGGATTTAGGTGTGTGGGCCGTGACAGTTTTGGTTTTGGAAGAGGACAATTGTGTGCAAGCCCGTGTTGGGGTGAGACTGTGGGGTGGCAGGGGGGCCAGCAGTCTCTCAATCTGAAGATGGAGAGGAGGCTCCGGTGGTCATCTCAGGGGGTGCTGATGAGGCTGGGGTTGGTGAGGAAGGTGGGGATGGCGGTGGGGACAGTGTGATGCGGGGGAGCAGTCGTCAGGCTCCAGGAGATGGTTGAGATGTGGCTCTTGGGTCTGAGATGGGGCTGAGTGAGCGGGGGTTGTGGTTAGGAATGCAGGCAGCACTGACTTGCACTGCCCATGGGCTGGTTGCAGTGAGAATGATGTGTTTGGAGGACTCAGCATTTTGTGAGGGTGGGGGGTGGAGAGGGAGGTACCAGTGTTGTAGCTGGTGATGGAACTCTGTGTGGGTGTGAGGAGCTGATGATGGTTATTCTGTGGGACGTGATGATTTCATAAAACAACAGAGGTGGAAGGGCCTCAGCTATGCTCTTATTTATAGAGGAGGAAATGGAGGCCAAACGCAACCCATGGCTGCAGATGGGATGTAAGCCCTTTCTCCCATCCCCACTCTCTCTGTTTAAAAATTCATTTTTATTTACTCACAGTAGTATATGCATATAATTTAAGAAGTCGAATAGTACTAAAGCCTCCTCACAAAATGCAGTGATTCCTTGTCTACTCCTACCCTTATCCTCTTCTCAGAGGCAACCACTTTGATTCTCTTAGCCATTTCTTCCAGCAGTTTTCATCTCATGTTTCTGAGTAAAGTGCATATTTTTGAGTCATCTATTTAGACATTTTTCATTGATTTCCTGTTTAGTCGATCTTTTATATGGCCAACCCTTCTAATCCTCAGCCATCCTTCTAAATATTAACAGTATTCTTCTTATATTTTTTCAAAAAACTGTTTGTTGTTGGTTTTTTTGAAACAGGATCTCAATTTGTTGCCCAGGCTAGAGTGTGGTAGCACGATCACAGCTCACTGCAGCCTCAACCCGCTGGGCTTGAGCAATCCTCCCACATCAGCCTCTCAAGTAGCTGGGAATACAGGCATGTGCCACCATACCCATAATTTTCTAAATTTTGTTTTGTTTTGTTTTGTTTTGTTTTGTTTTTGAGACGGAGTTTCACTCTTGTTACCCAGGCTGGAGTGCAATGGCACAATCTCGGCTCACCGCAACCTCTGCGTCCTGGGTTCAGGCAATTCTCCTGCCTCAGCCTCCTGAGTAGCTGGGATCACAGGCATGCGCCACCATGCCCAGCTGATTTATTGTATTTTTAGTAGAGACGGGGTTTCACCATGTTGACCAGGATGGTCTCGATCTCTTGACCTCGTGATCCACCCACCTCGGCCTCCCAAAGTACTGGGATTACAGGCTTGAGCCACCGCGCCCAGCCATTTTCTAAATTTTTGTAGAGACAGGATCTCCCTGTATCACCAGGCTGGTCTCAAGTAATCCTCCTGTATTGGCCTCTCAGAGTCCTGGGATTACAGGCATGAGCCATTGCGTCCAGCCTCAAAAATGTTTTGCCCATTTGGTTGCCAGAATAATGGTCCCCCTAAGAAGACCAGGTCTTAATCCCCTGGACCTGTGGACATGTCACCTTACATGGCAAAAGGGACTTTGCAGATGTGACTAAATTAATGACCTAGAGATGGGGGGATTATCCTGGATTATCTGGGTGGTCCCAGTGTAATCAGAAGGGTCATTAGAAGTGAAAGATGGAAGCAGGAAAGTAGTCAGAGACGATGTTGATGAGGCAGAGAGTACTGTGATGGAAAAAGACTGTCCATCACTGGCTTTGAAGTTGGAAGGGGACCACATGGCAAGGAATGAGGGCAGCCTCTAGACGTTGAAAATGTCAAGGAAATGGATTCTCCTTAGAGCTTCCAGAAAAGAATGCAGCCCTACCAACATCTTGAGTTTATCCTACTAAGGAGAGTCTTTTTTTCTGTTTTACTACTGACTTCCAGAATTGAAAGATAATGTGTTGCTTTAAGCCATTAATTTTGTGGTACATATAAAAATAGTATGTATGTTCATACATGCATACGTACATGTATACACACACACATATATTTGTTAAGCCTACATACAGTGTTTATTATTTCAATGCAACTGTTATTCGCAACTGAGCCTTGTGGTGTACTATAATAGTTTGTTTTCATTTTTTTTCCTGAAGTTAATAATTACCTTGTTTCTCATTTGCCTTACTTTTTGTACCTGTTGCTAATTCCTACCACAACTTCTAATATAATTGTATTTTTCTGTAACATTACTGTTATCTTAGCTCTTTTCTTTTTTTTTTTCTTTTTAATTGACATGTAATAATTGTGCATATCTATGGGGTACCATGTGATGTTTCCATACATGTATACATTGTATAACAATCAAAACAGGGTAGTTGGTATGTCCGTCACCTCCAGCATTTGTCACTTCTTTGAGGTGGGCCTACCACACTTTAATTAGCCATCAGTATTGCTTTCCACGTGGGCAGCCATGTTGGTAAAAGATGCTTCAGTTCCACCTTTTAAGTTTTCTACCCTCTTTCACTCTGGGCTGGTTGCTTTCTAGGCACATTGTAGCTGATGTTCTGTGACTTCCTTTTATAGCCATCTTTAGAATTCCCTTGGCTTTTCAGTTGCAGTCTCTGTATTCTGGCTTCCGTGTCCTCCTCTTACTTGGCTCACTCTTCTCATTGGAGCACACATTCCAGGACACACGTCTGTCCATGTCAAAATCCATTCATGGCCAGGTGTAGTGCCTCACACCTGTAATCCCAGCACTTTGGGAGGCTGAGGCAGGTGGATCACCTGAGGTCAGGAGCTTGGGACCAGCCTGGCCAACATGGTGAAACCCTGTCACTACTAAAAATGCAAAACTTAGCTGGGCGTGGCGGCAGGAGCCTGTAATCCCAGCTTCTCTCCAGGCTGAGGCAAGAGTATCTCTTGAACCCGGAAGGCGAAGGTTGTGATGAGCCGAGATTTCAACACTGCACTCCAACCTGGGCAACAGAGCAAAACTGTCTCAAAGAAGAAAAAAAGGAAAAAACTCCATTCAGTTCCTGGGTTCAGATAGCAGAGTATGGCCACAAGTGATACCTGTAGTTTTGTCAGGTAAAAAGACAGTTCAGTCAAGCACAGTGGCTCACACTTGTAATCCCAGCACTTCAGGAGCCTGAGGCAGGTGGATCACCTGAAGTCGGGAGTTCAAGACCAGCCTAACCAACATGGAGAAACCCCGTCTCTACTACAAATACAAAAATTAGCCGGACATGGGGGCAAATGCCTGTAATCCCAGCCACTGGGGAGGCTGAGGCAGAAGAATTGCTTGAACCTGGGAGGTGGAGGTTGCGGTGAGCCAAGATCACGCCATTGCACTCCAGCCTGGGCAACAAGAGTGAAACTCCGTCTCAAAAAAAAAAAGAAGACAGTGCAACAGCAGAGGGCATGGTGATGACGGCACTCATGCCCTAGTCTCAGCGGGGAAGGCTGGCCCTCTCTGGCTCATGCCGGATGACTGGTGTGTGGCCTCTTTTCCCCTTCATCCTGGAGCCTTTTCTTCCCTTACCTCCTGTGCTGGATCTTCTGCCTATTCGAGGACATCTTCCTGTCCTTCCTGGGAAAGGAGTGTGAGACCTCATATGTCTGAAGATGTTTTTACTAGGGCCCGGCAGGATGGCTCATGCCCGTTATCCCAGCACTTTGGGAGGCTGAGGTGGGAGGATCACATGAGCCAGGAGTTCAAGACCAGCCTGGGCAACATAGTGAGACCCCATCTCTATTTCAGAAAAACAAAAAGAAAATGTCTTTATTGTACTCTCACACTTAAATGATAATTTGGCTGAGTAAATAATTCTAATTGGAAAATTGTTTAAGATTTGTTTAATTTTTTAAGAATTCGGGCTGGGTGTGGTGGCTTACACCTGTAATCCCAGCACTTTGGGAGGTCAAGACAGGGGGGTCACTTGAGGTCAGGAATTCGAGACCAGCCTGGTCAACATGGCAAAACTCATCTCTACTAAAAATACAAAAATTAGCTTGGCGTGGTAGCGTGCACTTGTGGTCCCAGCTACTTGGGAGGCTGAGGAATGAGAATCGCTTGGACCCAGGAGGTGGAGCGTGGCCGAGATCCCACCACTGCACTCCAGCCTGGGCAACAGAGCAAGACTCCATCTCGAAAAAAAACCAACTGATTGGAAGCTCTGAGAATGATAGTGGGCTTGTTGATTTTTCAGGTCTATGTAGGTTGACCTGAATAAGCCATTTTGACCCCATGTGGGTACTGATGTTGGTACTGGCATCCTTAGACCTTTTCTCTTGGACTCATTAGATTTTCCAGAGAAGAAGGAAAGGGTCCTCTGGCTGCCAGTGTTCTAAGAGCCCAGTGGGGGAAGAGCCTGAGGGACTGGACATCGGCATTGAAAACAACCTTCCTCTACTTGGCTTTGATGTATCATCTTTGTTCTCAGCTGTCCCAATTGACTGTGCAAAGAGAGTCAATTGGGACCCCTATTTTGTGTCCTCCAGAGACTATGGATAAACCTTCAGACTTTTAGAGGAGGGATCGAGGAATCACTTCTCTCACTCAGCCTCTTGTTTTTCACACATGCATCCTCTTCAGCCCTAGTCCTGAAGTACCTGGTGCTTTCCTATAAGCATCTGTTTAAGACTCTGTTATATATCAGCATTCACACGCTTGTCTGAAATTTGGCTGTCACAAATCTGCTTTCCAGATTCCACAATTTTGTTGGTGGTATTTCTTCTCTTGTTCAGCCTAACCTTGTGATTTTATGTTTTTTTTTTTTTTTTTTTTTTTTTTTTTTTTTTTTTTTGAGACAGAATCTTGCTCTGTCACCCAGGCTGGAGTGCAGTGGCGCAATCTCACCTCACTACAACCTCCACTTCCTGGGTTCAAGTGATTCTCCTGCCTCAGCCTCCCAAGTAGCTGGGACTACAGGTGCGCATCACCCCGCCCCGCTAATTTTTGGTATTTTTAGTAGAGATGGGGTTTCAATGTGTTAGCTGGGATGGTCTCCATCTCCTGACCTTGTGATCCACCCACCTCGGCCTCCCAAAGTGCTGGGATTACAGGCATGAGCCAATGCACCTGGCCCGATTTTATGTCTTCTTAAAAAATCTTTTGGCCAGGTGTGGTGGTTCACGCCTGGAATCCCAACACTTTGGGAGGCCGAGGTGGTAGGATCACTTGAGCCCAGAAGCTTGAGGCTGCAGTGAGCTGTGGTACTGCCACTGCTTCCAGCCCGGGTGCCAGAGCAAGAACCTGTCTCTAAACAAACAAACAAAACGTTTTTCTACTGCACTGGATTTAGAAGGTAGTGAGCCTTGGTACACATATTTAAAGCTTTCAATCCTTTTTCCACAACAGTTTTGTAATTGAAGCAGTGGAGATGGTGCTATCTGCTGTAATATGTAGATGCTTTCATGGTGGGATTCCTTGAAATTTTTTCAAGTGGCTGTTACAAACATTATTCATGGTCACTGTGGACTCTGAAAGGAGGAAATAGGGTTTTTTGGTGGCGGTGGTGGCTGCAGTGCAGCCCTTGGCCCAGGTGGAATGCTTTGTTGCTGGGCGAACCAGGGTGGGGCGTGGAAAGAGTGGATGGTGGACCCCTGCAGCTATGTTGGGACTGTGGGCCCAGGAGAGCCCCTCCCCTCGGCTGGGCTGCCCGAAGGAAGAAGGAAGCCTCTAAGGGCAGGTGGGCAGTGCCATGTCAAGTTCTGGGACCTTAATTACCAACTGGGGCCCCCTAGAATTGTGCACTAAATGGCCTGCCTGGCAACGTACTGGAGGATTTTAGGTGATGGGGGTGATTTTGAGGGACTGCTGCTGACAAGGCTGGTCCAATGAGCAACACGAAAGGGACCTAGGATTGACCAGGTCAGCTGCGTTTGCTGTGAGGACAGTTCCTGCAGCTCAGATGTCAGAGTCTTGGTGAGAAAGGGGAGGAGGAAGAGAACCTCCCCCCTCCCCTCCCCCTCCTCTTCCCCTTCCCCTGTCCCTTTCCCTCTTTCCCTTACCCTCTCTTCCTTCCTCTCCCCCTTCCTCTCTCTCCCTCTCCCCTTACCCTCCCCCTTCACCTGTCTGTCTTCCTCTCCCTTTCCCTGTCCCTCTTCCATGTCTGCCCTTGGGGCCAACACTCTGTGAGTTTCTGTTTGTCCCTCCAGCTTCCTTCCTCTCCCCACTGGGAGCCAAAGCTGAACCCCAAAGCACCCATGGTGGCACAGATGCCCTGTGGGTGTCTCTAGGCCTAGGGTAGCGTCGAGACAACTCCCACCCCACTTCCTTGTGCCTGAGTCTCCCCAACTCCATTTGGGGTGCCCTGTCCTTGTCAGCCTCTCATGTGTGCACTGTGACTGTGGGGCCGCAACAGCCTCCTTGGCTGGTCAGAGCTATTCATAGAAGGGGTCCTGCTCTCCCATTTCATTGATGGGAAACTGAGGGCCTGGGAAGCCTCCATCAGGAGCAGAACCCACCTCTGCGGACTCCAGGCTCAGCGTTCTTTCCAACCAGACTCTGTCCCTCTTAGCTTCTGGGCCGTTTTGAAGGTTTTGGTTTGGGGGTGGCTGGAGATATCCCTGGCAACCAGTGGGAAGTGGGGCTTGACAGGGAATCACTGGCTGCTAAGGGCTGGGACCGAGGGCTTCGGATTGGACCAGCTCTCTGTCGGGCTCTCCAGAGTTGCTTCTGTGGTATGTGTTGGGGAATGTGAACCCAACCCCTCAGAGTTTAAGCATAAAAGAGATCTGGGCTCAAGCTTCTGACAAGTCCTAGCCTTGTTGATCTTAGCATCACCTGTAAACTGGGCACGCACAGCAGCTGCCCAGGTGGAGCACAAGCCAGGCCCTGGGCATCGTGTGCCCCGTGGAGGTGATCCCCACTGCTGTCCCGCTGTCTGCCCTCTTGGAGACCCAGGCAGCAAGCCTTCCTGGAGCCCAGGTGCTGTGCCTGGGGGCAAGGGGAATGGACGCTGCACCTGGGCTATCTCAGGGCTCAGCTGTGGGGCAGGCGGGCTTCCAGCCCTTCTGGGTTAACCTGATGGAACTCTTCCCATCCTGGCCCTAAGAAGGAGTTGGGAAGCCAGGGTAGAGCATCACTCCCAGCTCCAAGGGGCGGCGGGGCGGGAGAACCCCGCTTGGAAAGAGCAGAGGTAGGGACGGGTCCCACCCAGGGCATCGGGACTGGGGCAGGAAGTGGACGGGACCCGCCAGCTCCTTCTTTTCACTACCCCCTGGGGCAGAGCCAGGGCTGAGGCCCCCTCTCCCAGGCAGCAATGCACCCCTGAGAAAGGGGCTGGGCCTGTGGGAGAGCCAAGCCTGTGCTTTCTCCCGGTCCTGGTTTTCCAGGGAGCTCTGGCTGGAGGGGGATGGGAGGAGAAGCCCAGGAGGGAGGGGGAGTCGGGGAAGCAGAACCAGGAACTAGAAGGGGAAGGGTGTGGGTGGGCCCAGATCCAGCCTGCCTCTCGCTCTCCCTCGCCTGCCAATCCCCTCCTGGGCCCTGGCACACTTGAGGCAGGGGCTTGGCGGCCGCCTCCACCAGGGGTGGGGAGCAGGGGAGCTCTTGTGTGCCTCTGAGTGAGGGGGCCGAGGCAGCAACACCCCACCCCAGCTGTGGCCTGAGCTGCAGGCTTTGTTATTTCACTGGCTTGAGGCCTACACCTGGAGCAGTGGGTTCAGAGGACCCCTCAAGCCTGCCAGCTCTGCAGCCAAATGGGGCTGGTTCATGGGGTGGGGGAGAGAGCCACCTCACTCCTGCTTCAGTGTGGCTGCGGCCTGTGGCCGTGGCTGTGGCCTTGGTTGTGGCCTCTCCCCCCAGGCCAGAGCCAACCAGGCCTACAGCCTGGCCACAGCCTGAGCTCAGGGCCCAGACTTCTCCGGGCCCAGGCGCCAGTCCTGAAGCGAGGTGACATTTCACTACATCCTGACTGCGCTCACTTCCTCCACGTGGCGGGAGGTGTGGGGGTGGGGGTGAGGGCAGATTAGAAGGAAAATGTAGCAGGGCTGGGGGCCTCTGGGGGAGGCTGGGATTTCCCAGGGGCTGATCGGGGTGAGAGGGAGGATGCGGGAAGCTTTCAAAGGAGAGAGCGGCTGTGAATGAAGAGAAGGGAGGAGGCGGAGGCAGCTGGAAGTCCCAGAAGTGGCACCCATTGGCCACAGCGACAGAGGGGAGACCGCTGCCACCTCCAAGGGGCTGAGAGGCTGCTGGGATAGGAGGTGACCTGAGGGGAGCTGGCCTGGGTTTCCCTGCTCTCTGGGGCGCTGGTGAGGCCGGGAGGAGAAGGAGCGAGGCCCCAGGCCTCACAGGCCAGGTGTGGCCCTGGGCTGAGGGCCTGACCCAGAGATGGTGGGTGCTCTGCTTCACTGACCCTCTTCTCTCCCCCACAGGTGGAGCCATCGAAGCCCCCACCCACAGGCCGCAGGAGGCAGCGTTCACCAGAGGGCTCCACACCGGGATCTATGTTTAAGTTTTAACTCTCGCCTCCAAAGACCACGATAATTCCTTCCCCAAAGCCCAGCAGCCCCCCAGCCCCGCGCAGCCCCAGCCTGCCTCCCGGCGCCCAGCTGCCCGCCATGCCCTCCAGCGGCCCCGGGGACACCAGCAGCTCTGCTGCGGAGCGGGAGGAGGACCGAAAGGTGAGCGGCGGGCCCTGCTGGGGGCCCTCTGGCCGGGGAGAGGGAGAGCCTTGTCGCCACGCGCTGCCAGCCGGCTCCCCGCACTGAGTGTGACCACATCACTCAGTGCTCACACGGTGTGGGACCCTCACGTCCCTGTTTGGGTGATGAGGAAGCTGAGGCTTGCAGAGGCTGAATTCTGATGGTGGAGCGGGCATTTAGCTCCAGGACACAGGCTGTTAACCGCCATGGCGCTCGCATAGAGGCTTAAAGCCCAGGTCTGTGCCACGGTGAGGGTTCGGCCTCACAGATAGTCGCAGAGCCTGGGTTCCTTCTTGGACCTTCCTCTTACCGGCCGTGAGCCTTCCGGTGAATCACTTTCTCTCTCTTTCAGCTGCCTCTGTTTCCTTAAGCTGTTCAGTAGCTTCTAAGGGGCCAAAGACAAGTCTGTGGGGGGGGCATGGTAGACAAGAGGCCGCTGGCGGGGTTGGGGGGGCACCCTCCCACACAGACAGAGGCACAGGCCGGGTGCTCAGTGTGTCGTCAGTGCACTTTGGAGATGGTGATTTCCTGTCCCCGCCCCCTCCACCCCAGACTCCAAGTGAATGTCACTGGGTGATCTTTTGTGGCTTTTGGTCTCGGAGCTGGCGACCTCCATGTTTTCAGAATCCAGTTGAGGGGATGGCCTCTCCACCCTCTTGCTGATCTCCAAGTTGTGCCTGAATCAGTCAGAGGAGATTGTATCAGACTGACAGGAGTCCCTGCTGGATCCCCACAGGCTGCCTTGGCCTGTTGAGCTGTGTCCCCACCATAGGAAAAGCTATCCCTTAACCCCTAGCACTGGAGTGTGTTGCCTTCTGTCAATGGAATAGTAAACTCACTGCCATTCCTCCCAGGGATCTTATGATGGCCACGGGCCATGTCTGTCTGCTGTGACCCATCCATAGTTCCCGCCCCCGCCACTCCCCTTCCCCTGAGCAGCGCTGGGGGTTGTGATGCTTGGTGGTATCTGGGAGTAGCCCAGCATGCTTGTGGAGGCAGCAGTTGGTTCTTTTGGAACAAAGGTGGACACCTGGCACCAGCTGTGGGGGCCCTGAGCACTCTGGGGCTAGAGGCAGCCAGGCACCCCACCTACCTGAAGGGCATCAGCTCGGAGACCTCCCTCTCGTGCTTAGCTCCTTCCTGGGTTCACTCATTCTCCAGAGTGTGTTTCTGTTTCCCAATTTTCCATTAATGGTTCCATTTGGTCCTTGGGGACAATGCTTGAGACAAATCGGGCAAGGACAGATGGCCCCAGTTTACAGATGAGGAAGCTGAGGCCTGCTGGACAGTGCAGGTCCAGATGAGAGCCTGTTCTCCTGCCTCCCAGGTCTGAGCCCTTCCCATGGCCTACTAGGGATAGGTCCTACTAGGGATACACACACACATACCAGGAGTCCACATGAAGCCCAGGGATCTGCCTTCCCAGCCTCGCACGCTGTAGAGCACCGTGGGGGTGTGTGCACCCAGTCAGGCAGAGCAGGCCAGGAAGCCAGCACACGCCGCAGCCCACTGGACAGGGCTCCCAGGGCTACCGATCAGGCTCCACCTTTCTGACCCCCCTGGGAAAGAACAGATAGTCCTGGATACCTGCGAGCCTCTAGGCTTTTCCCACTCAGGACTCAAGTAGGATGAAGACCCAGGCCCTTTGACTGTAGAGTCGGGGATCCCTGCAGCCGCCTGTGCTCTGGAGTGGCAGCTGTGGCCATGGCTGGCTCCCTCCCCTTCTTGGGCCTGGCTTGCTTTCTCTGTCGGATTGGGTGACCCGAGCCTTGAGCCTCGTCCCACTCTGGGTCCGATGTCCTGACAGTTGCTGACGCAGCTCCCCATCGATACACTGGCAGTCACTGGTCAGCTGCTTCCCACAGGTGGGGAGGATGGGGACAGCTGGGACACACTCCTCCTGTTACTGGACTGGACTCCCACACCACTGCTGCTGCTCTAGGCTGTGGGGCCCAGGCCCCCACCGATGGACGGCGGCAGGTCAGGATCTGCATTCTAGTGGTTCAGGATTGAGAAGGAGCGCTGGACCAGGAGTCAGAAATCCCAGGTCCTAGGCCTGAGTATGCCACTTACTGGAGATGTGACTTCATGCCATCTGGGCTTGTGTTTGCTCAGCTGGAAAATGGGGATAGTGACTCTAGCCTTGCCTGTTTTACAGGGTGATTGTGGAAGTCAGATGAGGTCACGGGCATGGAAGTGACCTGTAGACAGAAAAGTCTGGTCCAATTATGAAGGATTACGATTGCTATTATTATCTACCCATAGTAACTGCCCTGGCTCAAGCGGCAACAAACACACACCCAGCCCTAGATCCCGGTACTGATAGGGCGTGCACACTCACACACTGGCAGGCAGGCGGTCATGCCAAAAGATGGCAGCGATCTGGATAGACAAGGGCCGGGCCGTAGCTGGGCCTCCTCCCCAGCCACCCACGCCCACACCACGCATGCTGGCTCACCTGGCACACCTCCCCAGCACCTCTGGGCTGGCTCCAGCACCTCCAGGGAGCCACGCAGCCAGGGAGGGTGAGGAGAGGTACTGACAGCTGCCCCAGCAGCCCGAGAAAGCCAGGCCTGCAGGCAGGGGTGCTGGTAGCTGCAAAGGGGAAGACACAGGCTTGGTCTGCAGCCCAGGGAGCCTGGCACAGGTGCCAGGGGCACTGTGCACAAAGGAACTGTTTGGCAAGCCAGATGGAAGGGGTGTGGCCACCCACCAGCCCCTCCACCACCTGGCCCCATGTGGCCCTCTAACCTCTGCTCCCCCCACCCCACCCCCCAGCCACGCCTCCATGCACCTTTCACTCCAGCCCCACTCCTGTACTTCCTGGAGTCTCCAGGTGTTTGTTTATGTTGCTCCCTCTGCCTGGTGGGCCCTTTCCCTAATCTCTTTTCCTCTCTGGTCAGAGCCTCAAAGCCCAGGCTGTAGTCTGCCTTATATTACAGCTTGCAGGGGACCATTGGTTCTCAAAGTGGGTTCCCCAAACCAGCAACTTCAGCATCACCTGGGAAGGCAAAATCAGGCCCCACTCCAGACCAGCTGAGCCAGAACTCTGGGCCTGGGACCCAGTTGGGCACCTTTTAACCAGCCCTCCAGGGGATATGGCTGCACACAGGCACTGAGAACTACTGGTGTAGATAACTTCACCCACTGCTAGCCTGGAGGACAGGGCCACAGCCCTTTTCTTCCCTGTGAATCCCCAGGACCTGGAATAGCACAGAGCAGGTGCTTGGGAAATATTTTGTGGATAGGATGGAAAGGAAAATGAAAGTGGCCAAGACCCTCTCACAGGAGAATAATCCTGGTGCCCAGGATCAGGGAGGTGGAGTGCAAAGCTGTGGGTGCTGGGCTGAGTGGCCATGCTGTGGCTGGGAGTGTACAGTGGCCTGTGTGTGTCCCTGGCACCTGCCGCCTACCCCTACCGCCATCCATATGGTGGGCAGAGCAGGGCTGCTTGGGGAGACGGGGAGGAGGCAGGCTGAGCTCTGGGGCTGTGGTCAGAGCGAGTCAGCTGGTAAATGTGGCTGCAGCAGAGGGAGGGGGCTGGCCTCGTGGAGGGTGGGTGGGGAGGCAAGCAGCGGGGAGGCTGGGAGCTTAGAAGGGAGTGTGGAGCAGAGGACAGGGGGCAGAGGAAGCAGGACAGGGGACCAAGAGCGGTCCAAGGACCGCCTCAGGTTCCCAAATATGAATCAGAGGGGAGTCCAGAGCCCAAGGCCAGGCCCCTGATCTCAGTGCCACCCCCTTTCCTCTGGCCTCAGAAACAATGGCTAAGATGCACTGAACACTAACTCTGCCAGGTGCTGTGTGTGGGCATTATCTTATTTAATTATTATAAATGCCCCACAAGGTAGACACTATTCTTTTCATCATTCTATCTTATTAAGGACTAAACTGAAGCTCAGAGAGGTTAAGTCACTTGCCTAGGGTCACACAGTTTGTAAGTCATAGTGCTGAGGCTGGAATGAGCCTGGCTTCAATGCTCCTTAGGCTGTCTCCTTCATGAAGGGGGACAGGGTGAACGGTGCCTCCCGGCGGTGATACAGTGAGAATCTGTAGTCCTCCCCTGGACTTCTGCTGCAGGAGAAAGCCTTTCACTGCATAATAGCGCTGCTGCCCTGGGGGAGAGGTTGGGGGCCCTTCACCTCCAGCAGGAGCTGCACACACCACCTGCACGCACAGGCACACACACCAGATGGAGGCACTGCTGCAGGCACGTACCTTCTTACCGTTTCTTCCTGCCTCCCGCCCTCCTTCCTTCCCTGCTCTCCCTCTTTGGACATACCGCTCTTCTTTGATTCTCTTCCTCCCTCCCTCCCTTCAGACTGAGGTACCTTTCCAGGTACTTGGCCGCTAGCAGGGCTCTGCAAGGCTGTTAGATGAACTGAGTAACCGTTCTTGGAGGGCCTAGTGGAGGGGTAGGAAGGCACTGAGGTGGGTATGCCGTGCCTGCCCTCAGGGGTGGACCGGGCTAGCTGGGCAGCTCCCCTGATCAAGCCCTCTCCTGCCTGTAGCAAAAGCTGCAGCTGGGGTGCGTACTTACGCTGGGGAAACGCTGCAAGTATGTGTTTGCATATGCACGTGTGTGAGTGTGTGTGTCTATGGCCAGCACTGGGGCTGCTGTTCTGCCTTTCCCCTTCCCATCAAAGGCCAGCCCAGAAGCCCGGCAGCCACTGATTTCCTGTGGGCTCTCTGCCCTCCTTCTGCCCTGGTCTGCAGGTGCAAGGGCCTCTGTCCTTGGGTGGAATCCCTGCCAGTTCCAGTGGCAGTCATTCTTGCTGCCCTCCGTCTGTCACCTGCTCCTGGGCACGTGCTGCCTCTCTTGCACTCAGATGCCCCCACATGGTCAGTTAGGGCTGGCTCTTCGCTTGACGATGGGTGCTGTAAGGTCATTTCAAAGAGCATCCTTCTTAGTACGTTTAAATTGCTACAGAAAAAGCCTCTGCACCCTCACCTCCTCAGAAACCCAGCCAGCGATAACGGTGCACCCGCTCTTACCTCGGGGGAGTTAGGAGAGGCTTGGGTGTGCTCTGTGGGTTTGTGATATGAACAGTGCCTCTCTCTGACCTGAGCAGTACCTACATTTTGGGCTTCAGGTTCTCTAAAATTCTCTTAAATTGGACATTATTATATGTCAAATTTAGTTAACCTTGCAGTCAGCACAGTCTTGGGTCGGGGTTGTTTGGCCCTTGGAGACAGGCCTGTGTTGAAGTTGGACTCTGTCACGTGACTTGGCAACATGGCTATGAGTGGGAAAATGGCCCCTAGTTGGCTTGAGAGGTTCAAATGAGATGGTGTGTGCAAGTGGTTCACACGGGGACGTGGCGTATGTCAAGTGAGCTTTATGATTTATTTGGACATCTACCTACTGATCCACCCACCACCTGCCTACCTACCTTCCTACATCTTTGTGATTTAGACTCACTGCCACCCTATGAATTGCAGGGGCGTGGGAGAGGAGTAGGAACCCATGGGTGGGGACCTAGTGTGGGCTTAGAGTCTGCTGAGAGCCTAGCACGTGGAGGGAAGGTTGTCTCTCTTTGGGTCATCAGTCACGAAAGGCTTGAGGTCCCTTTATCCCTTGAACAAAAGTAAAACAAGGCAAGTGGTGATGAAACCTAACTCCTGATGGCAGGGGCTGTGGATCCCTTCAGGGGCCTAGGTGAGGGGCCGTGGTCACTTGGATCCCTCCTGCTCTTAATGGCTAGGTTAGGGATGAAGCCCAGCTCTGCCGAGAAGGTGAGTCGGCCAGGGCAGAAAAGGCTGGGCTCAGCTGTGCAGAAAAGGAGTGGGCCTGGTGCAGTGGCTCACGCCTGTAATCCCAGCACTTTGGGAGGCTGAGGCAGGTGGATTGCCTGAGGTCAGGAGTTCTAGACCGGCCTAGTCAACATGGCAAAACCTGTCTCTATTAATAGTACCAAAATTAGCTGTGTGTGGTGGCACAAGCCTGTGATCTAGCTACTTGGGAGGCTGAGGCAGGAGAATTGCTTGAACCTGGGAGGCGGAAGTTGCAGTGAGCAAGATCGCACCATTGCACTCCAGCCTGAGTGACAAGGGTGAAACTCCATCTCAAAAAAAAAAAGAGTAGAGCTGAGTAGTGGTGGAGCAGTGTTTCAGGACAAGTGGGAAATGAGCCTTTCCTCGCTGGCAGCTGGGCCTAGCACAGGAGGCCTGGTCATACCCTGCATCTGCGTCTGCAGAGAGCCACAGGGCATTAGGGATATTCCTCATAATCATCCCACGTAATGTTTGTGCAGCGTGGAAGGGAGTCAAGGAGTGTTCTCTGCACGGTAATTGGCTCACTCCCTCATCACAATAAGTCAGAAGGTGCCCAGAGCAGGGTGATGATCAGAGGTTCCCCATCCCCATTTTACAGATGAGGAACTGAGGCTTAGAGAGGCCACACAGCTACAAAGTAGTTTTATCTGGATCTTCCCCTCATTAAGCAAGGGCTGGCAGAGCTGGGTGTGCTGCTGAAGGAGCAGACATGAGTGGGCTTGGTGCCATGGAAGTGGCCACGGGCAGAGCAGTGGCATACTCTGCTCTGGGCTCAGCATGGCGTCAGGTACTTGTTTACATGTCATTGTCTCTCTCTGAACCGAGTTTCCTATTTGTTTATCTTTCTATCCAGTACACAGTAGGTGCTCAATAGATTTTTTGAGCACACCCCTATGCCTGATCTTGTGGTGGCACCAAGAACTCAGAGGCGGACAGGGCTGAGGTGTGCTGCCCTGTAGGTGTGAGGTCTGGCACACCCTGCACCTGCAGAAGATAATGAGGCCAGCTAGGTGGACAGGCTGTGGACAAGGAGCTGCAGCCCTGGCAGAAGGGCCTGGGAACTAGAGGGTCACCACCGTTGTCGGCTATTCAGCATTTCTGGAGCACCTCCGTGTGCAAGTACCCAGGAGCTGTGGGGGACTCAGAGGGGCCAATGAGACATGGCCCCTCCCCTCTGAGAGTGGCCTTTCAGGAGGGTGGAAGGCTTTCCTCAGTAATTATCTTATGATGCCACCTAAGCAGTCAATGATTATTTGTTGGATATTGTTGAATAATTGAAATAAAGGGCTGATAGTTTTGGGAGATGACTAAGATCAGAAAAAGTAGGGGGCTTTGGAGGGCTGTGGACCCATACGCATCTACAGTGATTCCTGGCCTGACCCCTCACGCTGGGATCAGCCTCTGCAGGTTGGTCTGGGCATGGGTGTGCATATGAGCATATGTGTGTGTGTGTACATGGCGTGGGGGTGCGTGAGCATGTGGCTGTAGTTCTGCAGAGCCTGGTGCTCAGGAAGCCCGGGACAGGGCTCTGCCCCTTGCAGAAGCTAATTCGTTTCACTGAATTCCATGACCACAGACAGTCCCTGGGAGGCCAGCCAGGCAGCTGGCAAAGGCTGTGCATGCTTCTTATCCCAGGGGGCCCGGGCAAGTAGCTGGCTAGATCCGGCAAGTTCATCCCTTTGACTCAAGCACCAACTTGAGATATCTGCTCAACAGATGCTGGGTCAGTAGCATCCAGTTTAAGTATTGAAGGGAACACATCTGTCAGCCTGGCTGTCTCTAGGTGAGGGCCTCAGAGACATAACTCTCTTGTGGGAAGGGTCCTGTGTCTGGGTGCAGCCAGCCCAGAGTGTCTGTGTCTGTAAATGCCCGTGTGCCTTGACCTCGGATTCCCTGTATCTTTGTGGTGTCACTGTGTGTCTGTCTGTTGACATGGTAGGGTACAGTGGCTTGCTGCAATAGAAAGACCCATGGGCTGGTAAACAAAAGATGTAAATTTTGGTTTTAAAGGCCTCCTTTCCTGGCTTTCTGATCCCTGCAAGTCAGATAATCTCTCTGAGCTTCAGGTGTTTCACCTGTGTAATAGAAAAAAAATAATACCAGCTCTGCTTTCCATAAAGTATAAGAATAAAATGAGGCTGGGCGCGGTGGCTCAAGCCTGTAATCCCAGCACTTTGGGAGGCCGAGGCGGGTGGATCACGAGGTCAAGAGATCGAGACCATCCTGGTCAGCATGGTGAAACC
>NW_016107316.1:16819588-16832882 GCF_001604975.1 Cebus imitator | reverse complement strand
AAAAAAAAAAAAAAAAAAAAAAAAAAGAATAAAATGAAATAACATATGTGAAGATGCTTTGTTAATTACCATGTACGATCCAAATGTGAGAGATTATTATCATCGTCGCCCTGCGCATCAGAATGAGACGTTGTATATGGCTTAAAATAATCCATCCAGTGAGCAGTGTTGAAATGTAGGTCAGATCATAGCCTCAGAAGTTTAGAGAGAGGAACCACCTAATCTAACAGGCCACCAAATCTGAAGGTGCTTTGAAAGCTGCAAAGAATGACACAAATGCAAAGTGACAATTATGTTTAAGTCTAGAAGGGATGTTTTAGTCCTCTTGTTTCCTAATCTAGAATCGAAAAATCCGAGAGGCACTGGAGCCTCGTACACAGTTGTATTTGTACGGGTTTGTGGATTTGTGTGTGTGCCTCTGTTTGCATCGATGGACTCATGTCAAGCACCTACTCCATGACAGTCATTCATCAAATGCCTGCCTTGGACTACAGGCATTGCTCTAGGCATTCTGGATGCCACCATGAATCAGACACTGACACTTCCCTCAAGGAGCTGACCACTGCCGTGCTGGGTAGGGGAACTATAGGAGAGGAAGTGTCTTTCAGCTCAGTCTAGGTAAGAGATTGGGGGGCAGGGCTAGGGACAGGGAATCTAGGATACGAGGCTGGAATGTTGGGTAACAGTTTGCTGATAAACCTGATGGGAAGTTGGTATGGGCAGAAGGAACAGTCTGCCCAGGGTCTGAGGCTGGAAGCTGTTTGCCTCACCCTTGGTGCTATCTGTTGGGACCATGATGTGGAGAGGGAGACCAAGGCGATCCAGCCAAATCCTGGGGACCATCCTGCACATGAGCTAAGGAGCTTGGCTGGATCCTCCTGGCCCCCGGGAACTCCCGTGGCAAGGGTTTAAGCTCTGCAGAGTGTCATAATCAGCTTTGCATTTTGGAAAGCTCCCAGAGCCCTGGTATTTCCACATACCTTGCAGCAGGAGCCCCGCCAGATGTTGGGCTGTGCATGGTAGTGAGGGATTCCTGCATTTGGTGGGCTGCGTGCTGGGATTTGCATGAGGCGGGGAGGAGGATGGGAAGGATGGAGTGGGAGTGAAGTACGAATCCGGATGTGTAGAGCGGGGGAAGGTAGCAGTTCTTGAGTGACTCTCACATGTCAGCTTTTGCTACATCACCTTATTTAATTCTTATAACATCACTGTGAAGTAGGTATCATCCCATTTGATAGATGAGGGAAGCAAGACTCAGGGAGGCCAAAGAGCTGGAGGTTACTCCTAAGCAAAGAGCAGAGCGAAACTCCCAGCTCGGCTCTGCCCTCTCCAAAGCCTGCATGTCTGGAATTTCCGCCCCCTCCTCTCCCCACTGGAAGTGTGGACAAATTCAGTCCCCTGGCTTGACAGATGAGGAAACCAACCTGGGCTCAAATCGATTCCCGAGAACCGTGTTACTGTTTTTCAGCTGTTCCATGTCACCACGTATCAGATTCTTTTCTTTCAGAGTATTAGCAACACCTCCTAATTCAGGGCTACTTACAGATTTGATAAGCATATTTTACATTCCTTTGCTCAACCCATCAGCAAAGATATGGAATAAAACAGACCCCATGACAGATGCGAGAATGAACCACTTGCTACACTTCCTTGGAACCGTTGAGGGGCATGGCCTGAGCCATCTGCTCACCCTTCTCTGCGTGTCAGTCCCCTCCCTCCACAAGGAGACCTCAGGCAGGCCCAGAGCAGAAGCATCGCTTCCCACTCTGCCCTAAGACTCCATCACGGAAGAGTTGGCGGGAGAGAACGTGCTTTCAACATCGCTGCTCTTAGAGCCAAATGTCAAGGGCAAAGGCCAGGAGTTGAGACCTGGCTCTCATGGAGACTCCAAGTACCACCCAGAGGCACATGGGGCCTGAATGCTGGGCCAGCCATAGAGCACCTTGTACCAGGTGTGGGGTACACAGAGCACCCCTGCCCTCCCCACCCTCTCTGGACCTGTCAGGACCTGGAGAGGTGGCCTGGCCCCGGGGTCCACCCCTTCCTCCTGGGCTGGGTTGCACTGAATTGAATCCAGTAGGGGAAAAAATATGTGCCAAGCACCTATAGGCTCAGCACATGTGGTGTAGGTGAGAGATGTCAGCAGGGCTGCATATGGCAGAGGGGTGGCCTGTCAGGGCCCCCAAAGGCTTTCTCCACATGCCCAGTGGAAGCCAGTGCCCATCGTGAAATGTCAAGCGTCTTTATTTTTAGGTCATTGCTGTGTAGTAACTGTGGTTCCCTTTCGCTGATCAGAAGCTCTGGTTGACTTTCACATCTCTGATTAATTCAGAATAAAAGAAAGTCAAATGAATCCCTCTGTCACAAATGCAGCTTGTTAAAGAAATAGTTTAAAGCCCAGAATTTATGGGCAGTAGGAGTTTTTCCAGAATCTGTCCTAGGCTCAGGGGCTTCAGCAGTAAACAAAACAGACAAAGGGATAAACCCTTTGTGCAGCTGTCTTCTCAAAACCCCGAGAAGCAGACAGGATGGGCACCTTCATACCCCCATTTTACTGATGAGGAAACTGAGGCTCCAAGAGGCTGCTCCTGTAACTAGGAAATGGACAAGCTGGGCTCAGACCCACTTTGCTCTTTCTATGACCTCACATGACCCCTGATGATTTTACAAATGCTGATCAAATGGTGCCCATTTGGCACCAGTTGAATTGGATCTGAAGCCTCGCCTCTGCCTGAAATTCTTAGCAGTTGTGTAGATCCAATCAGAACCTTCACAAATACTAAGCTGCACTGGCAATGCGTTCTCTCTGTGTGATCCTTTCTTATGTGGGGCATCTTCAGAAGATGATGTAGAAGCAGCAGGCCTGGCCTCCCATGGGGCATGCACCCTTGGGCACGCCGAGCCCTCTTGAAGGCTCCTGCCAGTTGGCTCCTCTTCCCACGGCCTTTCTGCCCTCACCACCCCTCTGCTGTGCTTTCCTGAAAAGAGCCCCTGAAGGATCTCCGGTCCCAGGGCTGGCCTCTCCCTCCAAGACGGCATGGGGCTCCCCTGTCCCCTGGCTTCCTTTCCAGATGCTTCCTCCACTGTGCTCCTTAAATTGTCCTCTTTGGCCCTTCTCCAACCCTCACTGCCATGTTATTCTGCACAGCTTAGTGACAGTGCCCTTGGAGGTCAGCTGTTCTGACGCTAGCCGAACCTCCTCATCCTCAGTGTCTTTCTCTGACAGCTCTGGGCTCTGGCGTTGCAGCTCTCCCCTTCCTTGCTCCCACAGCATACCAGGGTTCTCTTCTGTGCCTCCGAGCATTGTCTCCATCTCTTATATGAGCTCTGCCTCTCTGCAGCTTGACTGTGGCCCCCACCTGTGCCAAGACTGGGCACCTCTGTTCCCCTGCCATGTGCATGTCTTTGGAGGCCTCACAGAGCTTGAGCCGTGATGGTCTGCCCCGAGGACATGGCTCAGCTGGAGGATGGACGGAGGGACCAGGGACGTTCTTCCCGCTGGTCTCACGTCTACAGCTGGTCACAGTGGGTTTCCATTTGTGTGCCCCATTATCATCTAAAAATTAATGTGGCAAACCACAAGGTATTTTGCAATCACAGAAAATGAAAGTTAAGTAGGACGTCAAGGGCCATGGTACTCAGGTCTCCGGGAAAGCTGTGGACCCCCTTCTCCGTCTGTGCTGCTGGCAGCACCCTGGGTTGGCGCCCTCCCCAGGGAGGGCCCCAAAGCCGTCTTGGGCTCCTGACATGGTGAAGGATGTGAAGAACAGCCTGTGTTCCCTCTGCAGGGTCAGGGCCGCATTCTCCCTCCTTCCCGAGTATCATTTCTGCTGGTGATTAGTCATGCCAGAGCCTGGTTGAGTCAGAAGGGACTTGTGGGTGGTTTGTGGCCAGGAGGGAGTAGTGAGGCAGGACTTTCTAGGTTTATGTCTCTGTGCCCCAGGAGACAAGCACATCAGGGCCCAGCCTTGCACAGGTGTCATGCGAGGGGTGGGGAGCAAAACAAACAAAACATTCACCCAAACTCAGTGAGCACAGAGATGGACTGGAGCTGAGATTCAGTCCCCGCGACCCTCCTGCAGGCTGGCAGGCATGTGCGGTGCCAGCTCCACCTGGCAGGGGTGTTCATGGCTGTACAGTGCTCCACTTTCCACTTTCCTCATAAGTATCTCATGGACTTCAAATAGATATTGCTTAATATTTCTTTTCACTTGATTTTATTTTCAATAAAGGTGATTCATTAAGTAGATCACAAATGTAATTTGTACCTGTGAACAAAAACTTTCTCAGACGAATAAACTTTTAACTCAAACAAATCCTTTATCAGAGCTTGTGTTATGATTTTGTGGTTCAGAAACTGTGATCATAAAGAGGGAGAGATGCCTTCTGCTCGGGCACAGGGTCTGTCCTGAAGTTCTCCCCAAGGATTATTATTTATATATGCATATATATGGGTGTGGGGTTTTTTTTTTTGTAGAGATGAAGTCTCACTATGTTGCCCAGGCTGGTCTCGAACTCCTGGCCTCAAGTGATCCTCCTGCTTAGGCTTGTCATAGTGCTGGGATTACAGGTGTGAGCCACTGTGCCTGGCCAAGGATGTATTTTAAATGGGGCTCTGAGGGGTGACTCAAGCTTCACCAGGCAGGAGGGGAGTTGGAGGGGGGCATATTACACAGCCCTGGAAGTGTGGCTGGTGGGACAGGAGGAGGCTGGGGCTGGAAGGGAGGCCAGGCCAGCCCCGGACAGCCCTGGAATGATGCACTGCTTGGATCCACCTCTGGCCTCACAGGCTGTGTCTGTGCCTGCAGGATGGAGAGGAGCAGGAGGAGCCTCGTGGCAAGGAGGAGCGCCAAGAGCCCAGCACCACGGCCCGGAAGGTGGGGCGGCCTGGGAGGAAGCGCAAGCACCCCCCGGTGAGTGGCGCATCCTACACCCTCCTGTGCACACACGCCACACACGTGTGCCTGGGCACTTGATGCCAGTGATGTGTGTCCTGCAGGGACCTGGGGACGTTTAAGACCAGGTGATGGCGTGTACCCCTCCAGCTGCAGAACTGCTTCGTATACCCCATTCTTATCCCACCCTCATTTCCCTATTTTCTTTTTGTTTGTTTTTTTCGAGATGGAGTCTTGCTCTATCGCCCAGACGGGAGTGCAGTGGTGCAATCTTGGCTCACTGCAACCTCCGCCTCCCGGGTTCAAGCGATTCTCCTGCCTCAGCCTCCTGAGTAGCTAGTATTACAGATGCGTGCCACCATGCCCGGCTAATTTTTTTCATGTTTTTTATAAAGATGGGGTTTCACCATGTTGGTCAGGATAGTCTTGAACTCCTGACCTCGTGATCCACCTGCCTTGGCCTCCCAAAGTGCTGGGATTACAGGCGTTTTTCTACATGCAGACCTGGAAGCCCTGAGGGGCCAGGGGACTTGGCTGGTGGGTCTTGGGCCTGAGACTTGACCCAGGCCCCTGACTCCTGGCCTCCCTCTGGAAGGGAAGCAAGAGGGCCTGCCAGAATCCCAGGCTGGACCAAGATCTCCCTGGCCCGACTCTGCAGGCGCTTCACTGCCACACTCTCACCCTGGGTCTCAGCCCCCACCTGGAGGAGGAAGGGAACTGAGGCCTGGGAGTCTGATCAAATGGGAGTGAGGAGATGCAGGCTGAGGAGGCCTTGAGAGAGCAGGAGGATCAGGGGTCTGGTGAAGGAAGTCCTGCAGGGGAGTAGGTGGTAGGGCCAAGCCCAGCTCCAGGCTTCTGGGGGCCAGTGCCACTAAGGCTTGGGGACAGCTCTGGAGAACAAGGCCCCTGGGCTGTAGGAGCCTGAGTGGCTTATGCCTTAAACTCACTAGACGTGGAGCAGTCATTATTTGCCAGAACCAGAGACAGCTGGTTCCTTTCTTTTAGCCCCTTCCAGCTGAGAATGGTAAACTTGGAGCAAGAAGGTAAGGGGGAGTCAGAGGCTCTGGATTTGTTGCTCAGCCCTTCAAGGAAATGTTCTCAGCAGGCCTGGAGCCTTGCTCCCTTGGGGTAGAGAGCTGGGGTGAAGGTGACTGAAGTGAAATGGGATGGTAGAGGCAGGCGGTGGGTTCCTGGAGGTGGGTGTAGAAACCTGCTGGATAATGCAGTGCCCCACTGCCAATTCTGCCGAAGATTTGGAGGGCGGTGGGGCCGGAGTGAAGTCATTTAACTGGTAAGTAATTTTAAACATTTTAATATTAAAGCAAACATGGATATTTTATGGCCTGGAACGAAAAATTCACATGGTATTGAAAGAGAAAATGGGATTTTGGAGGACTTTCTGGCTGGCAGCGGACTCCAGATTCCCGGGGCCCCTGCACGCTCCTCTACCTGCAGGGCGCCTTGATGGAGAAGGTGTGGGAGGGGAGCCAGGCTGGAGTCAGAGCACACTGGTGACTCCACATCTGCAGCGTGCCCTGCCCCTCTCCTGAGGCTTGGCAACCTGCGATCTGCCTGTCCCCATCCAGTTTCTGGGGACAAGAGCCACCACCTGTAGCAAATAAAGACCCAGCAACCCTTAGACTCATCTTTGTGAATCTCTGGAATCACAGGGCAGCCACGTTGCTGAGAGGTAGAATGAAGCTCTTGGGTAAGAAGGTACAAGGAAGTCAGGGACAGGAGTTATGGGTACATCACCTGGACAATGACAGAGAGGAGGGGCACAGCCGAGTGAGGGGAGAGGGGCCGGCGGTCATACATCCCTGGATCTGGAGCAGGCTGCAGTGTAGAAGGAAAAACATTGTCTTTGGGGTCCAAGAGACCTGAGTTCAAATTCTGACTCCACCACTGGCTACCTGTATAGCCTTGAACAGCTGCTGACTGAACCTCAGGTTCCCCTTAAAAAAATCTCTTGCCCCTGTGAGAATGAAATGGTGCATGTACTAAGGGGCCTCAGCAAAGGTCAGGACTGCTCCTGCCTGGCCAAACCTTTCCCTTTCAGGAGGCCACGGCAACTATAGTTTGACGGAAGAATAGCACCTTGATCTAATGCTTCCCAGCCATGTGTCCTTGAGCAGGTCACCCAACCTCTCTGGGCTGCTTCCTCATTGGTAAAATATGGCTGCCAGGAAAACCTGCCCTGTCTACCTCCTGGGGCTCTTTACAAACAGCAAAACAGTCCAAAGGCTGGGCACAATGGCTCACACCTGTTATCTCAGCACTTTGGGAGGCCAAGACAGGCAGATCATGAGGTTAGGAGTTTAAGACCAGCCTGACCAGTATGGTGAAACCCTGCCTCTACTAAAAATACCAAAATTAGTCAGGCATGGTGGCTCACACTTGTAGTCTCAGCTACTCAGGAGGCTGAGGCAGAAGAATCACTTGAACCCAGGAGGCGGAGGTTGCAGTGAGCCAAGATTGTGCCATTGCACTCCGGCCTGGGTGACAGAGCAAGATTCTGTCTCAAAAAAAAAAAAAAAAAAAAATGTGCAGAGCTGGCTGTGTAAAAACCTGTTCCACTGCAGGGCCCAGGGTCCACCAGGCTGGGGTGCAGGCCTGAGGGGTGGGGGCCCAGCATCAGCCTCTCAGCAGTCCTGGGAGGTGGGACCCATCCTGTGCCCATTATGGTCTGGATGTGTTCTAGCCCGAGTCCTGGGTCATACCTGCAGCTGCCTGGCCTCTCAGGAGAGGCCCAGGGTGAGCAGGAGCGTGGGGAAGGTGAAGCTGACTGGGGAGTCAGCTGTTGGGGACTCCTTGCACACTGGAGGAACCAAGAGAGACTGACCCTGAGGACAGAGGCCAGCACGGCCCTCCCTGGAAACCCACGTCGGGGGATTCCTGCTGCAGCCGGGGCTTAGCCCTGTGGACGCAGGTGTTGGTCCTGGCCTCTTCCCCTCCCCTGTAGGAGCACAGCAGAGAGGGCTTCTGAGGACCTGCTGCATCTGTGGCCGTGGGAATAGATTTGCCAGGGAGCTTTAAAGCAGCTGAGTGTGTCATCCAGCTAAGCCTGGGGAGGGAGCTTGCCTCAGGTCCTGACAGGTGTGATGGGGGATGGGGACTGGGAAGTAAGAGATGAAACCCTGGCTGGAGGCTGTTGGCTTCCACAGCCGGCCCTGGACAGGGAGGGTCAGGTACACCCACTAGCGTCCTCACCAGGTCCCAGCCCCAAGCCCGAGAAATCCTGGGCTCTCTCTTCCTTTTGCCCTCAAGGACTGTCTGTCGTGGCCCTCAAGAGGCATCTGTCCCTGGGTGCCTTCTGCCCCCGGCATTGCCCTTGCCCAAACCAGACTCCACCTGCCCCCCGCATGCCCAGGCCAGTGTGCTCCCTTCATGACAAACACTTTCCACTTCCTGAGCACCGACCATGTGTGGGAAGCCCCCAGAGGAAGACGTCTTCTATTTCAGTCATGTGTGCTGCAGAGAGGAGGTCACACATAATCACAGTACATGTAGCACCAGCATGTCTTTCTACAGGAACCCCTGGGACTCCATTTCTTAGGGGACAGGATCTGGATTCCAGCCCCTCACCATCTGACCACCCCTTCCCTTGCTATGCCTGATGCTACCCCTTTGGCCATAGAAACCTCACCCTCTCACTGCTCCCTAAACACACCAGCCATTCCCCTGCCCTCCCCTTCCACTGCTCCGAAGCCTGCCTTCTCTCCACCCGTCCCAGCACTGCAGCCCAGCAGAACCCAGCCTGAAAATGAGGCTCGGTTCAGTCACTGTGACTGACACTGGCCTCTTTTTTTTTTTTTTTTTTTATACAGAGTTTCCCTCTTGTTGCCCAGGCTATAGTGCAATGGCATGATCTCTGCTCATCGCAACCTCTGCCTCCCAGGTTCAAGCGATTCTCCTGCCTCAGCCTCCCCAGTAGCTGGGATTGCAGGCATGCGCCACCACGCCTGGCTAATTTTGTTTTTTTAGTAGAGATGGAGTTTCTCCATGTTGGTCATGCTAGTTTCGAACTCCTGACTAGCCTGACCAACGTGGAGAAACTCCACCCACCTCAGCCTCCCAAAGTGCTGGGACTATGGGCATGAGCCACTGCACCTGGCCTTTCCTCTCCCTTCTTGAACTGTTTCTAAAATTAATAAAAATGAACTACTGATGGCCGGGCGCGGTGGCTCACGCCTGTAATCCTAGCACTTTGGGAGGCCAAGGCAGGTGGATCACAAGGTCAGGAGTTCGAGACCAGCCTGGCCAGCATGGTGAAACCCCATCTCAAAGTACACAAATGAGCTGAGTGTAGTGGTGCACACCTGTAATCCCAGCTACTGAGGAGGCTGAGGCAGGAGAATCACTTGAACCCAGGAAGCGGAGGTTGCAGTGAGCCAAGATCGCACCATTGCACTACAGCCTGGGCGACAGAGTGAGACTCTGTCAAAAAAAAAAAAAAAAGAAAAAAAGAATGGATAAAGACAAATTACAAGCCACCGATCACCCGCGTGGACTGCAGTGGTCTGCAGACCTCACTTTGAGTAGTGCTGGTTGTTACTTGTCAGTACAGAACTGAGTATAACTATTCAGAAGATTTTATGTGCATGTGATAATGTTGCCACATCCACGTGCTGTGATTTTGTATTTTACAACCGTATCATTTCTCAGCGCATTGAGAATTTAAAAATCTGAAACCAAAGCTTGCACTTTCATCCCCGACAGTTTGAAAATGCACCGCCATTGCGTAGTCACTGAGCTGTGCCACAATGAGTTTGCCTGCCTCACTGAAGACAGAGACTAGCAATAAAGGCTCTTGGTTACACAGCGTGTTACTGCCTTCAAAGGCCTTTTACAGGGATTACCTTATTTGATGCCAACAAACCTGTGTGAGGTAGTTGGGGTCCATCTTCATTATCATCCCCACATTCAGAAGAGACTGAGGTTCAGAGAGGATGATCAGGACTTGGACGTCACGTCTCTCAACTGCAAAGCCCATGGTGCTCTTTCCTCCTTATTCCTGGAGCCATGCAGTTTGGCTCCTGGGTACCTACCCAGAGGTTCTCTTTAAGTTAATATGTGAATGCAGGACTGCTGGAAAAAGTGTGTAGAACTGGTCCAAAAAGCACACAAAGAAAATATAACTGAAGAGCATGATTGACACAAATAGCAGGGAGCCCGTGTGTAAGTGCCAAAGGCTGCGGGGGTCTGAGGGCGAAGAGGTGCGCCTGCTTCAAAACGGCAACAGCCTAGTTGTCTGCAGCACTGGCCAGAGAGCCAGGATGCTGCAGTCAGAGCCGGCAACAGGAAACAGGAAGTCAGCTGCAGGGCGGGGCGGGGCTTAGGAAGGGAGCTGGCACCTGGGCCAGGGCCTGCGGGCTGGCCAGTTCCCCTGATGGGGAGGCGGGGGTGGGCGCATGGGGCTGAGCCCACGTGTGGGTGTGAGGTGGGGAGGAATGGGCAGCCGCCCAGGATGTAGCAGGGTGACAAGTGTGGGTGTCTGAGGCTGGTTCCTGCCTGGTCACCAGCTCAGACAGTCCTGCGGAGGCCTTTGTCCTTCGTGGATGGTTCTGGTTGGAGCCCTGGAGGGAGAGTTTTTGCCCCTACCCACCAGGCCCTGGGGGTTGAGCGGCCCTGCCAGCCTCCATCCCCTGTTTACTAGCGATGCGTATTTATTCATTGACGATTTATACCCGCCAACTTCCTCCAGGGTTATTTTTGCTCAGAGGGAGCACTCTGAGGTCACCTCCTAAGAATAACCCAGAATGGGAGGGAACAGAAGGAGGAGCTGGGCACTGGTGCTGAGCTCAGCTGAGCCCAAGCTGGTGTTAGAGCTGACCCTCCAACACAGCACAGTAGTGAGCCAGTCCAGGAGGGCAAACTGCACCGCTTCAGAGAAAATGACTTGGGTTATAAACGGGGAAGTTAGGGGACCGTCCTGCTGCAGCAGAAGTCAGCTGGGTACAGCTTATGGCAGCTGTCGGAGGTTTGCCGTACTTGCTAGCTTTCCAGCAGAACAGGACCTTTGATTCTTCTCCAAGTTAAGACAGAGCTCAGCTCCCCTGCTTGTTTCCAGATCAGAGCCGCTCCTGGGCTAACCCTTTGCCCCTCAGCTCCGTGACGTGGTGCCCTTGCTTTTCTGCACACAACTTCTTGACATCGTGTCTCCCACTCCTGGGCTGTAGCCCCTGACCTGCCTCTAGAGGTGACTTTTCTTCCTGCGGGTCTGCATCAGTACACGCTACTGCCTACCCAGTCTCCTCGTGTTTTGGAAGGCGTGAGGAAGACAGGCTGGTACACTGCTCGGGGGCAGAGCCGATGGTTATGAACTGTTCCTGGCAGCTCTACCCACCCGCTCCACTGCTGAGCAGTAAAACTGATGCCCAGCTACTGCAGTCCCACATGGAAAGGCCTAGCCCGTGGCGGGGACTTCAAGTGCTGTGGGACTCCTAAGAATGCTGGGAAGCCAGGAAAGATGGAGGACACAGGGCTCGACTTGGGCCTTAGAAAGGAGGTGACATTTGGAGAAGTCAAGAGGAAAGTGAGAAGCACCCCCCACCCCAGGACCTTGCTGAGCTGGGTGTGGAGGAAGGAAGGCATGCAGGGCGGGGCGGGTGTGGGGAGGCCCAAAGGCAGGGACTGTGAACACACAGGCGCAGGCCTGGCTGAGGTGACTGGGGATTCATTGAAAAATGTTTATGGGGCCGGGCACGATGGCTCACACCTGTAATCCCACCACTTTAGGAGGCCAAGGCAGGCAGATCAATTGAGGCCAGGAATTAGAGACCAGCCTGGCCAACATGGCAAAACCCTGTCTCTACTAACAATACAAAAAAGTTAGCCGAACATAGTAGCACATACCTGTGGTCCCAGCTGCCTGGGAGGCTGAGGCATGAGAATTACTTGAACCCAGGCAGGCGGAGATTACAGTGAGCCAAGATTGCTCCACTGCACTCCAGCCTGGATGACAGAGGGAGGCTCTGTCTCAAAAAGTAAATAACATATGTATAATTATATAATAATAGTAGCTGGGTATGGTGGTATGCCTGTGGTTGCAGCTACTTGGGAGGCTGAGGCAGGAGGATCTCTTGAGGCTGGAGAGTGAGGTTTCAGTGAGCCGTAACTGTGCCACTACATTCCAGCTGGGCGACAGGACAAAACCCTGTCTCAAAGCAAGAAGAAAAATGTTTTCAGTCTTGGTTGGAAAGGTAGTTTGCAGGCAGCCTGAAGGGCTTTTACTCTTCATCCTCTCTGAAAAATGTGTTATCTGGAAGGTTGTGAGGAGGAGGAGATGACGTGACAGGAGTCGTGTTTGGGAAACTGGCTCTGGCACCCGTGAGCATGGCATTCATCCCCGAGCATGAGCGCGTGCTGGGAGGTGGAGGGGCAGGGGTGCCAGCGAAGGCCCAGGGCCTGTGGGAGGTGGCAGTGAGGGGGCAGGATTGGCCAAGCATATGCTGCTGGCCCTGGGGATGCTGGAGGGAAAGGCGTAAAAGGAGGCCCCAGTGATGACACGGCAGGGACAGTGTCAGGTCAGCATTGTTGTCAGAGATGAGGCTTCTGGAAGGGAGCAGATGGGGCAGGGGTCCCTGTCAAGGCCACCTTATGTAGCTGGTCTTATTCGGGGAGCAATTAAGTAGCATCTCAGAATATCCTTTTTTTTTTTTTTTTTTTCAAAAATAATCCATCTGTTTATTTCCATCCCTCCACATCCCAGGGCCACCTTCAGCGAGTCATTCATTCCTGCAGGTCCTGGACTTTGTGGCCTTCCTGGGACCCCAGGAGCTTTTCTAGGGTCCGGGCTGCACCTCCCTTGCTCCTGCCGTTGGAGGTACGCGCAGGTATGCGCCGGCACACGCCTCCCAGCAGAGCTGTTGACATGGGTTTTCTTTCGTCATCCCCACCTAGAGAATTTTGTGCATTTTGGTTCTTCCACCTCAGGAAAGACATAAGCGAGCTGGAAAACCTCCAGAGAAGGGCACTAAATTGATCAAGGGGAAGGCAAGGCTGCCAAGAGAGGACAGACTAAAGAGATTAGGACTCTCCAGTCTGCAAAGACAAAGGCTAAGAGAGGACGTGATTAAGGCTATGAAATCATGTTGGGTGCAGCGGGCTGAGTACAGCACAGCTGGGGGGTGGAGGGAAGACACCCATCAGACATTTCAGAAAGGGAAATGAAGCACGGAAAAGACAGCACTGTTTTCCAAGGTGGGTTCCTTTCTTACCAAACCCATCACCCTAGGGATGGCAGAGATTGAAAATAGAAGTCACTTCAAAAGAGATTTACTTAAGGCCGGGTGCGGTGGCTCGAGCCTGTAATCCTAGCACTTTGGGAGGCCGAGGTGGGTGGATCACGAGGTCAAGAGATCGAGACCATCCTGGTCAACATGGTGAAACCCCGTCTC
>NW_016107316.1:16815173-16819038 GCF_001604975.1 Cebus imitator | reverse complement strand
TTAAACACGTGGATCTTCCATATATAACGGCTTTCTCTGGGGTTTTTTGTTTATTTTTTGAAATGGAGTCTCACTCTCATCTAGGCTGGAGTGCAGTGATACGATCTCAGCTCACTGCAACTTCTGCCTCCCAGGCTTAAGTGATTCTTCAAGTGATTCTCCCATTCAGTTTCCTGAGTAACTGGGATTACAGGTGTGCACCACCATGTCCAGCTAATTTTTTGCATTTTTAGTAGAGATGCAGTTTCACCATGATGGCCAGGCTGGTCTTGAACTCCTGACCTCAGATGATCTGGCCATCTCAGCCTCCCAAAGTCTTGGGATTACAGGCGTGAGCCGCCACATCTGGGCAGCATAACAGCTTTTTAAAGAAAGCCTCCAGCTAACTGTGAAATCCTTTGAGGTTGACTTCAAAGAGCACAGCCAGGCCCTCTTCCAGGTAGACCAGTGTCCCCGCTAGAAGCAGAACCCCAAGTGGGCCGGCCACTCACCGGGCATGGTCATTCTGGCATCCATTTGCCTTGGCTTGTGATGGCCTAGCAAGGCCACGGACTGAGTGACCTCTAAGGCTTTGCTGAGCCCAGAGTTCTCTCCTCAGACACAAGAGTGGAGAGATCTCTGGGGAGGAGGAAGACAGGTAGCTCACAACAGATGTGAGGGGAATGGTGGGACCTTGAGGGGTGCCCAGGCTGGGACCAGAGTTTCCAGAGTCGGCCCTCTGGCCTCTGGTCCTGCCGTCCCTGACCCCATTGGTGGTGCTTTTAGCCACCCACAGGGAAAAGGGAAATTGGAGGAGTCGGGGGTCCTAGCTCCATAGCGTTGGAGCCTGCTCTGTCCACCACAGGGAGGCTGAGCAAGGGGGCACCTGGGGACACCTCGCCCTCCTGGAATGGGCATGGGGTGGGCCTCTCTGGCTTTCCCTGCCACAGGCTGCTTCCAGATGCTGTCAGATCTCTGGGGAGGGCTGCTAGGGGAAGGGGGCTGCAGGAAGGGCGGGGGTGGGCAGTTGTGGCCCCGTGCCAATGCTTCGGGGGCAGAGCTGCCCTGCTTACGTGGACATGCAGCTGTTTCCTGAAGCGAGTCAACCTGGAAAAATCCAGGCTGGGTGAGGGGTAATGGGGCTGCAGAGCTGAGGACATAGAAGGAGCCAGGAGCCAAGGTGTGAGTGGAGGGCCTCGCTGGCGTGTGTGCATTCACATTGTGGCTTCCCCGCACACACCTGCCCTGTGGCTGGCAGTGCGTGTCAGGCATTGGGCACCTCTTTCTCAAGTCTGTGCACGTGATGGTGAAGAGACCGTGGCTGGCCTGACACCAGGGTTCCCCGGGTGGCATGGAATGGATCTCATGGAGGCCTTAAAAGCACCATGGCAGGCCCAGCCTTCTGGGTGACCAAGGTGAGGTTGCCCCTGCCTCTGCTGGGTTCTGGGGGAGATGGCAAGAGGAGCTCCTGGTGGGAAAGAAAAAGGCAGTGAAGGTGGGAGAATGGCGTCCCAGTGAGTGCTGCATGTGGGCTATAGCCTGGGAGAGGGCTCCTTGCCCCAAATGCCAGGGCCTCATCTCCCCTTGCCACGACCCTCACCTCTCCTCCTCCTGGGTTTTAGTTTTTGTGTGTAAATAACTATAAGAAAGCAAAACTTAAAAGTCACTTCTGGCAGGGCGCAGTGGCTCACGCCTGTAATCTCAATACTTTGGGAGGCCCAGGTGGGTGGATTACCTGAGGTCGGGAGTTTGAGACCAGCCTGGCCACATGGCAAAACGCTGTCTCTACTAAAAATCCAAAATTAGCCCAGGCCTGGTGGCGCACACTTATAATCCCAGCTACTAGGGGGGCAGAGGCAGGAGAATTGCTTGAACCCAGGAGGTAGAGGTTGTAGTAAGCCGAGATTGCACCATTGCATTCCAGCCTGGGCAACAGAGCGAGACTCCATCTCCAAAAAAAAAACACTTCCATAAAATTAGCTGGGTGTGGTGGCACACACCAATGGTCCTAGCTCCTTGGGAGGCTGAGATAGGAAAATCGTTGAATTTGAGGTTGCAGTGAGCTATGACCATACATACATACCCCTGCAGTCCAGCCTGGGCAGCAGAGTGAGACCTTGTCTCTAAAACAAAAAATTTTTTAAATTATTTCCATAAAAAAAAATAGGCATGGTGGCAGGCACCTGTAGTCCCTGGTACTGGTGAGACTGAGGCAGGAAGATTGCTTGAGCCCAGAAATTCAAGGCCACAGTGAGCTGTGGTCCTGCCACCACACTCCAATCTGAGTGACAGAGACCCTGTCTCTAGAAAAAAAATAAAAAAAACCAACAAACCTCCCCCTACTGGAAGTTTCAGATTTCGCCCCACCCTGGGAGGCAAGGCTTCCATTGGAGTGAAGGAGGGACAGGAGGTCTGGGTCTGGCCCAGACTTTGGGCAAAGAGGAAAGGGGAGGCAGCGGCAGGGCTGCGGAATTGGTTGGGGCTGGGCAGGCCACGGCAGGAGGCTCCCCCTTGCCTTGCCTCTGGCTTTTCCTTAAGTTGGGTGCTGCTCAGGGGAGGGCCAGCAGCTTCTGCCCGGCTCTTGGGCACTGCATGCCGCCTCTGCCTTCTCTGAACCCTGGAGGGATTTGTGAGCTTGAGCTTTTCTGAGACTCAACCCAAAGCGGGAGTCAGCCTTCAAATGCCTTGCCTGTACCTGGGCCATCCTGGAAGCTTTACCGCCTGGAGGTGTGTGACCCAAGGCAGGCCTCAGAAAAGCGAGCATCACCCCCAGCTCCCCTAGGATGCCTGTGAGAATTACATTTATTAATTTTATAAGCATATATATATGCCCAGACCTGTGTAAAGTGCTAGAAAGCCGTAGGTGGAGAGGCCTATAAAGTTAAATAAGGTTGGCCAGGCGCCGTGGCTCACACCTGTAATCCAGCACTTTGGGAGGCTGAGGCAGGCAGATCACCTGAGGTCAGGAGTTTGAGATGAGCCTGGCCAACATGGCGAAACCTTGTCTCTACTGAAAATACAAAAATTAGCCAGGTGTGGTGGCAGGCGCCTGTAATCCCAGCTACTTGGGAGGCTGAGGCAGGAGAATCGCTTGAACCCCGGAGGCAGAGGTTGCAGTGAGCACTCCAGCCTGGGCAACAGAGTGAGACTTCGTCTCAAAAAATAAAAAAATTAAATAAGGCAAGGCTCACAATCGAGGAGCGAGGCCACAGTAATTAGATTCGGAGGGATGAGGTGTAAGGAGATAGGGTGAGAAAGTGCACTGTAAACAAAAGTGGCATGCATCCGCTGGGACAGGAGTGAGGGCTGTGATGGCTTCACCCCCACCCTTCAGGGTGAGGCTGGGCCAGCAGCTGTCCACACCTGCCAACTGTAGGGGGCTGAGGGCTCCAGAGACAGGGCCTAGCCCAGATCCTCCCACACATAGACTTTTACATGCTCCTTAGAAGACAGAAAGTGGAAGAGTGGTTACTGGGGGAGAGGTGACTGGGAAGTCAGTGTTGAATGGAGACGGAGTTTCTGTTTGGGATGGTGAAAAAGTTCTGGAGATGGATGGTGGTAAAGGTTGTACAACCATGGGAGTGTACTTAAAGTCCGCTTGAGGCCGGGTGCGGTGGCTCACGCCTGTAATCCCAGACTTTGGGAGGCCGAGGTGGGTGAATCACGAGGTCAGGAGATCGAGACCATCCTGGCTAGCACAGTGAAACCCCATCTCTACTTAAAATACAAAAAAATTAGCCAGGCATGGTGGTACACACCTATAATCCCAGCTACTTGGGAGGTTGAGGCAGGAGAATTCCTTGAAGCCAAGAGGCAGGGGTTGCAGTGAGCCGAGATTGCACCACTGCACTCCAGCCTGGGCAACAGAGTGAGACTCCACCTCGAA
>NW_016107316.1:16807009-16813923 GCF_001604975.1 Cebus imitator | reverse complement strand
AGTAGCTGGGATTACAGACATGTGCCGCCACACCTGGCTAATTTTGTATTTTTAGTAGAGATGGAGTTTCTCCATGTTGGTCAGGGTGGTCTTAGACCCCTGACCTCAAGTGATCCACGTGCCTCAGCCTCCCAAAGTGCTGGGATTACAGAGGTGAGCCACCGCGTCCGGCCAACCCAGGATTTTTCAGACTCTACTGCCATTTTGTCTGGACTGATTCTCTGTTGTGGGGGGTGTCCTACGTCTTGTGAGGCATTTAGAAGCTTCCCTAGCCTCTACTCCCTAGATACAAGCACCTCCCCCTAACCAGGTGGTGACCAAAAATATCTCCACACACATTGCCAGAATGTCATGGTGAGGAGGTAGCAAACTGCCCCAGTAGAGAACTATGGCCTTAACCCACCTAGAAAAGCTGCTCACAGGAGAGGTCTAAGGAAAAGCCAGAGGCAAGATGGGGGTTCTGCCCAGAAGGAAAGCAAAGGTTGGCAGACTCAGAGGAACCCCAGGAGGTGGTGGGCAGGATTTGAAGACCCAAAGTGAGGCATACTGGGTGGGAGGACCAAGCTGTACTCAAATCTAGAGTGATACTAGATTCATGACCCTCCTGTGACCCCCATCTGGCCCCTCTGCAAGGGAGGAGAAGTGAGGGGTACTCGCTGAGGCTTTTCCCAATCTGAAATTGTCACGTGCCCTGCACCTGCTGGTAGTGCCTTCTAGGATGGTCGGCACCCCCAACCCAGCCCTCTCCTAGATAATGGGCAAAATGAGTATCTCGGGGGTGTGCTGTGTCTCCTTTCAAGACGACTGTCAAAATAAAAGCAAACAAAGGCAGATTGTTTAACAGACATGGCAGCAAAGCTGAAACTGCCTCTAGCTTGTGCGCAGGAGGTTCTCACTTTTAGCCTAGTCTTTGCCATTCACGCATCAATTGTGAATATTGGCTTAGCACCTGCCAGGTGCCCCACTCCGTGCTAAGTCTGGCCGGATCAAGCAAAGTCCCTGCCCTCCAGGAGTCAACAAGCTGTAGAGACAGGAAAAGGAGGGGAGGGGAGTGGCTAGGAGGAGGGCATGGAGTTGGGGGCAGAAGAGGCCAGGCCTGGCTGGGGTACCCCTCCCTCCTGGGCTTCCAGTCTGTGTTTCTTGCCCTTCTTACCAGGGATGGCTCCTTCAGTGAGCACCCAGCTCTTCCCCAGAGACTTGGAGAGTTGCTTCAGGCTATTTGACTAGGACTTTGTTCCTTCCTCTGGATGGTTTTGTCCTGCTGGTTACCCTGAGCCCAGAGCCTCAGTGAGGGACCACACTTAGCTTGAGGGAGGTTATTTATTTATTTATTTATTTTTGAGGTGGAGTCTGTCGCCCAGCTGGAATATAGTGGCATGATGTCGGCTCAATGTAACCTCTGCCGCCCAGGTTCAAGCAATTCCCCCACCTCAGCCTCCCAAGTAGCTGGAAATATAGGCACGTGCCACAATGATGCCCAGCTAATTTTTTGTATTTTAGTAGAGACAGGGTTTCACCACGTTAGCCAGAATGGTCTTGATGTCCTGACCTCATGATCCACCCTCCTTGCCCTCCCAAAATGCTGGGACTACAGGCATGAGCCACTGTGCCTGGTTGCTTGAGGGAGTTCTTGATGGGTTGGATGAATCAAGGGTTGACCATGGCAGAAGTCATTGCCCCGCTGAATCGGCTCATCCAGAACCTGAAAGGGCAGGTGAGGAGAATGGGGTAGTTGGGCAGAGGACCGTGTGGACCAGATTCAGGAGTGGGGATTTCAGCTGGGGAGCTAACCTGGGGCTGAAAATGTACAGCGTGCCTCGCTTCCCCCTCATCTGCCCAGTGTGCCCAGCTGCCACCTGGTTTTAGGGGCATCTCTGGGAGCATGGCGCCTCTGGTGCTATTGCAGACTGGATTTGGTGGGCAGGGCTTCCTCATGTGCATGAATGACTGGGTTGGTCGGGAGCCTGGGGCTGTGTTGGGCCTCAGAGCTAGCCCTCATGGGTCTCTATGCTATGGAGCCAGCAGTCAACAGGAAGTGAGTCCCAGCATGAGAGGAGGCCATGTGGTCCCAGGCAGGAAGTGAGTGACAGTGGAGTTGCCTCGAGCAGCTTTGTGGGGCTCAGATCCTGCCCCAATCTGAGGTGTCTGTGGGGCAGCAAATGGTGAGAAGAAAGGAAGACGCAGCCATGAAAACGTCTGGCTCTGACCTAAGCGTCTTAGCTCAAGACCCCATGCACACCTCCGTGGTAGTGCCACGTTTGGGGCTTTGGAGTACCTGGCACAGCTGGACCCCCAGCGGTGGCTGTCAGTGTAGGGGTGCACTCCACTCTTCAAGTGGGGGCCCATGACTGAGGCTTGCAGAGTGACAGACAGGGCTTACACCAGGGAGGGGACCCTTTTGGGCTAGAAGTGCCCTCTTTGCTTAAGCAGGGAGGGAGGAGAGACATTCTGAGTCCTGGGGAGGGTCCCGACACACAGGATGGAGGCAGAGGCGATCAGCAGGGGTCTGCCGTTCCACTTTCCTTCCTGGATTTGGCCTTCCCGGCTCTGCTGGCATCAGCCCAGGCCCCCAAGCACAGCAGAGGACTTCTCGCTTTCACCGGTCACCTCCTCTTCCTCTGGTTGCAGCCCCCTGCCTCCAACTGCTGAGGAGTACACACATGCAGCTTTCTATGGGAGCTTCCCTCCTGGAAGCAGGCCTGCCCAGCCGCCCCCACAGCAGGAAAGCAGCTTGGCAGGCCCTGCAGTTCCTTCTGCTCCCTCTCCGGGCTGCTCCATGGGCCCAGGTCCCCATCCAGGGAGGAAAGCCTACCTGAGAAGACTTCGGTTTTGTTTCTGTTTTTGCTTTCCCAAGGCCCGTGTCCCTAATTGCCACGTCTGGGTGTTCGTCACCAAATAACAGTGGGTTCAGAGTTCAAGTCCTAGACTGTTAGAGCAAAAGCAGCCTTGGAAATAGGGCTGTGCAGGCCTGGGGACCCAGTGCTCTCTCAGGCTGTGCACTTGAGTGATGGGAAACCCTGGAGGGAACTTGGCAGGATCTCTGCACATTTAGCTGGACAGGCCCTCTCACCTGGCCAAACCCCTTCTGGAACTCCATGCTCTGGAAACACACAGGTGTACAGGGCTGTAAGTGCAAGGGTGTTCACTGCAGCAAAAAGCAAATCAGCCCAAATGCCCACCATCAGGGAACAGCATGCATACATTTTGGAGCATCCAGATCCATCTGCACTGGGATGGAGGGATGCCCACTCTGCTTGTTAAGTGAAAAAGCAAGTTGTAGAACATTACGACTAGTATAATACCCTCTTGGAAAAAAACATTTCTGGATCTGGATGTGTATATGAATACATATGTATAAACATGTAACTTACACATGATGGATGATGTATAGGAAAAAGTGTGGAAAGGATACTCACTGAACTGTTAATAATGGGTACCTAGCCGGGCGCGGTGTCTCAAGCCTGTAATCCCAGCACTTTGGGAGGCCGAGGCGGGTGGATCACAAGGTCAAGAGATCGAGACCATCCTGGTCAACATGGTGAAACCCCGTCTCTACTAAAAATACAAAACAGCTGGGCATGGTGGCGTGTGCCTGTAATCCCAGCTACTTAGGAGGCTGAGGCAGGAGAATTGCCTGAACCCAGGAGGCGGAGGTTGCGGTGAGCCAAGATCGCGCCATTGCACTCCAGCCTGGGTCACAAGAGCGAAACTCTGTCTCAAAAAAAAATAATAATAAAATAATAATAATTAAAAAAAAATAATGGGTACCTTAGGGGAGAGATTTTGGGGGTAGGGAGCTGAAATAGGAGCTTTAACTTTTCAGCATTTTTTTGTATGTTTGATTTTTTTTTTTTTTCTCACTTTGTCCCCAAGCCTGGAGTGCAGTGGCGCTTTCGCAGCTCACTGCAACCTTCACCTTCTGGGTTCAAGTGATTGTCCTGCCTTACCCTCTCAAGTGGCTGGGATTACAGGCATGTGCCACCACGCCCGGCTAATTTTTGTATTTTTAGTAGAGATGGGGTTTCGCCATGTTAGCCAGGCTGGTCTTGAACTCCTGACCTCATGTAATCCACCCGCCTCAGTCTCCCAAAGTGCTAGGATTACAGGCATGAGCCACCTCGCCCAGCTATAGTTTGATTTTTTATAATATATGTGTCTGATTTTTATAAGTAGAAAAAAAAAGACAAGAAAGACAAAACCTCCAGTGGTCTAGACCAGTCATCTCCACCTGACATTCAGGGAAACCAAGGCGCTTTCTGAGAGCAGTGCCTTATCTGAGGCTTGCTGAGCTGACGCTGTCCCTGCCTTTTTACTGGGTAGGTGTTCTCTACACGGAGCCAGCGTGGCAGAGTTGCCAAGTGCAGCCTGGTGCTTGTGGGTGTGGCAGAGCGCCGAGCCGTGGGGACCCCTGCCTGTTCCTGTCCCACACTGGACACCTCCATTCTTCTTGAGGTGTCCTGGCCCACCTGCCTCTGGATGGCTGCGGACTGAATATATACACACAGCAGAGCACGCAGCAGGCACCTGGCTCTCCTGTTCTTGCTTTGTCCATGAAAAGCCAGCGACCTGGAGCAAATCACAAAATTCCAGAGAGCCTCAGGTTCCTCACCTGCTTCTCAGGAAGGCTGAGAAACTCTGAGGAGGTAATAAGTGAGGAGCTTTGTCCACTGTGCAGTGATATACACAGGCAACCAGGATTATTCTTTATTTGATTTTTATTACCTGGAACCTTGGCAAGTCAGTTCTTAGACTCTAGGGGATAAAGAAATGCATTTTCCTTGAAGGGAGAATGAGGGACCTCAGTGCTCATGAAGGGTTGCTGCAGAGCCTGAAAATTGCTTGCCAGAGCCTTGGCTCTTCTGGCTCTGAGTGCCTGGAAAAATCTGTGGTAGCCCAAGCCAGCGGAGAAGGCTGTGCTAGATTATGAGCTCACAGAATGCTTTTCTGGGGGGCCTCCTTCAACTCTCATGCCTCAAGAGACCAAGATGAAAGCTGTGAGGGGACTCACTATAGAAGTCAGACCAGCATGAGTCCCAGACTTGATCTGGTGGCAATGGAATCTTCTCGGGGGTGGAGTGTGGGATTCTGATTGGAATTATGAGTGTCACAAGGAGCATTCCTTTTTTAACGGGGGCTGCAGAGAAAGCTTGGACATCCTATGTCACCTCAGTGAGTTGCGGTGGGGTGGGGGAGCAGATCCCTTGAGAAGCACACCCAGCCTGGCAAACCTGCTTGGGTTCCTTTCCTGTTTCTTAAACTGGAGTCCACAGACCCATGATTTCAAGGGTCAATCCCATGGACCCTTTGATGTTGAAAGCAAAATTGTGACTGTATGTGTTTTTACATGAAGGTATTTATGAAACACAATTTCTGTACAGAAAGTACATAACTTTCTCTAGAATTTCAGACCAGTCAATAATCCAAAACAGGCTAAGCCCACTGATCTAACCCTCCTTTTGTGTATCTTTCTTATATTTGCAGGTGGAAAGTAGTGACACGCCAAAGGACGCTGCGGTAACCTCCAAGTCCCCATCCATGGCCCAGGACTCAGGCCCCTCAGAGCTGTTACCCAACGGGGACTTGGAGAAGCGAAGTGAGCCCCAGCCAGAGGAGGGGAGCCCTGCTGGGGGGCAGAAGGGCGGGTCCCCAGCAGAGGGAGAGGGTGCAGCTGAGACCCCGCCGGAAGCCTCTAGAGCAGTGGAGAATGGCTGCTGCACCCCCAAGGAGGGCCGAGGAGCCGCTGCAGAAGAGGGTGAGTCCTCAGCACGAGGGGCAGCCTCTTCTGGGCCCACCAGCATGCCCTGAGAGTCAGGGACTTGGGTCTCCAGCAGGTGCCAGGAGGGATGGACCGGGTCGTGGCTAAAGGTCTGCTTGCAAGGATATGGCCTGGAGGCTACTGGCTGGATGCAGCCTGCACGGTTTTTTTTGGCCCACAGAGTGTTTTAAACATTTAAAAAATTAGTTGCCAGTATTTAAAAATCAAAAAATCTCACATAAAAATCTGGAGTTTTGGCTTCTCCTGGAAAAAAAAAAAAAAAGCTAGATCTGGCAACAGTGGGCTTGCATGACGCCAATGATTGCTAGACTGGGATAATGGCTGTCCCTCCGCCGCCTTGTGTGGCTGGTTGTAGGCCTTCGTTTTCTGCAGCTCTACCTGGCCTGCTTACTCTCCCACATGCCCTGAAGCTCCTGGGGACTGCTGTATTTGTAGCCCCTGGCCTGGGCACTCAAGGGCAGCAGATACCCTGTTTGGGTCCCCGAGTGTAGAGGTCCTGAGCCCACCCTCATTGGGCTGACTCCACTGGAAATTTGGTTGTGACAGTGGCATGGGGAGAGGGCTGGGAGAGGGTATTCTGCGCACTGCCCAGCCCAGGCGCCTTCATCAGGGGACTTTTTGGCCTAACCCTAGAAGCCTGGAAAGTTGCCCACTTTTCTCTTTCAGGTTAAGCCAGCAATTTCAGGGCCAGCCGAGCTGTAAACATGCTAGTAATGACGACAACTAGCATTTGTCCAGGGCTTCGCAGTTTACAGAGCGCTTTCTCATACATTATCACATTTGATCCTCCAACGGCCCTGCCAGGTTGTTTTGCATATGTGCATTTTAATTTCAAAAAGTCTTCCTTCCAAGCGTGTATGATGGAATGAGTAAATTGATTAATTGGCGTAACTTATTTTGCATGGATCCAACCTAATATTCATGCAGGATAGAGAACATTTCCAGAATACAAATTTCCAAACTTATTAAGAAGCTTTTATTCATTTATATTCAACAAATACGTGTGATGCTCCCACTATGTGCAGAGCACTGCAGAGGCAAGCTGTATTCATTGTTTTATTTACTCCTCTAAACAATCTTATTCAAGAGATATGACGATCCTCATTTTCTTTTCTTTTCTTTTTTTTTTTTTGTTTTT
>NW_016107316.1:16750213-16806419 GCF_001604975.1 Cebus imitator | reverse complement strand
AAAAAAAAAAAAAAAAAAAAGATTAAGGCTTAAAGAGATGATGTGACTTGCTCATGGAGCCCCATCCTTAAGGGGCAGATGCAGGGCTCATTCAATCTTGGTCTTGTGTCTTTCTGCTATTTTCAGCTGTCCTGGAATGGGACTTGGTGTGGAGATGGGTCCTGAACTGTCTGGGCCTCTTGTATGCATTCTGATACTTCCCGGGAGTGGGAAGGGCCTGGGTGGAGTGAAACAGATGAGGAAAGGGAGAATACACCGTCCTTCCCATCAACAGTGCCAGCCCTGCCCTTCCAAATGCAGTGCTCCCCATGGGCTGACTGCAGTTGACTTCGATTCCTGGGACCCCAGCATGACTCATGCCCAGCTGCTACCCAGGGTCAGGGCATTCTTTCCTGCCCTGCAGCATGGAGCCATAGCCCCAAAGCTGTTCTCTGGCCTTGAGGGTTTGTTTTCATTTTGGGATTTCCCTGCCTCCATTTCTAGTTGTTCCCAGGGGCTCCTGCTTCTGTCAGTCAACAGGTGTTTCTTAAAACACATATTCAGGGGCTGGGCAAGGTGGCTCATGCCTGTAATCCCAGCACTTTGGGAGGCTGAGACAGGTGGATCACAAGGTCAGGAAATTGACACCATCCTGGCAAACACGGTGAAACCATGTCTCTATTAAAAAATAAAAAAAATTAGCCAGGTGTGGTAGTATGTGCCTGTAGTTCCAGCTACTTGTGAGGCTGAGGTAGGAGAATTGCTTGAACCCAGGAGGTGAAGGTTGCAGTGGGCCAAGATTGCACCAATGCACTCCAGCCTGGGCAACACAGCGAGACTCCATCTCACAAAACAAACAAAACATGCCCATTCAGGGTGTGCTAGGATCCATACCAGGGACTGGGGAAATTGTCATGAACAAAAACCTGATTCCTGCCCTCAAGGACCTCACAGTCAGCTGGAGAGACAGACATTAATGAGAAATCCACGCTTAAAAAGATGGGATTCCACATGAAGTTAAGTGCTGTGCTGGAAGCGAAGCATGGCCAGGGAAACTGCAACAAAGAACCTGAGCTGGCTTGGGCTGGTCAGCTCGAGCTGAAGGGCAAAGGAGTCCATCGGGGAGGGTAGAGGGAGAGAGTGAGAACAGGGAAGAAGGCTCCCAGGTGGGAGGGAGCACGGCACCCAGGGAACTGACAGATGTCACGAGGCTAGAGTGGAGAGAGCAAGGGAGAAGTCTGTGGAAAGTGCTAGGGCAGACAGGCTAGGCCTTCCAGGCAGCTGAGGGACTATGGGGGTCGCAGGGGGATGACGTGTGTGACGTAATCAGCTTTGCGATTTGAAAAGTTCACTCTGTCATCTGGATCCTGGGATGGAATGGAAGAGCTGGGAAGGAGGATGGCATCAGAGGAGCTGATGAGCAGGATGGCAGCAGAGATGAAGGGAGGGGACAAATGCCAGGGACATGAGAGGTGAGGGAGAGATGCTGTCAAGGATGATTCCTGGGTCTGAGACTTTCAGACAGGTGGACCTTCCTTGGAATCTTAGTGCTGAGTACGGTGGGCAGAAACACTTTAAGTCTCCTTCACCTCCAAAATTTGGCCTTGGGGCCTGGCGCAGTGGCTCATGCCCATAATCCCAGCACTTTGGGAGGCCCAGGCAGGCGGATCACTTGAGGTCAGGAGTTTGAGACCAGCCAGGCCAACAAGACGAAACCTCGTCTGTACTAAAAAATACAAAAAAAAAAAAAATTAGCTGAGCATGGCTACATGGTGGCACATGCCTGTAGTCCCAGCTAGTTGGGGGTCTGAGACAGGAGAATCACTTAAACCTGGGAGGTGGAGGTTGCAGTATGCCAAGATTGCACCACTGCACTCCAGCCTGGGCAATACAGCGAGACTCCGTCTCAAAAAAAATAAAAATAAAAAACTGTTGGCCTTGGTGCACTCCTGTGTGGCTCCAGCTATCCAGGAAGTATAGATTCTGGCAGGGGTCAGAGCTGGTAGGATCCCTGAAGGCTGCTGTGCACTGTCTGGTTGCTGAAACTGGTGAGATGTTACCCAGTGGGGCAGGCAGCGGCCTACCAGAGGCTCCACCAATGTGCAGCTGGCAGTGGCTTAATCAGGGTGTAGAGGCTGGGTCATGGTTCCAGCAGTCAGCTGACATAAAACAAATACTCAGTTGGGTTGATTGAGATGCGGAAGGAGACTAAGGCCCTGGAGAGGATGTGGCTCGGCCGTGGTCTCCTGTTAGTTCCCTTTATTCCAGGTCTTTTTTCAGGGGATGTTCTCCTGGAACCCCTTTCATTAGCTCCTGTACTGCAAAAACAGACTTTTGAAGTCAGCATTTCTTGTAGCCTGAGCATGTGCAGAAAGTACAGCCAGGAGAAAGGAAGAGGGGAAATGAGATGAGTGACAGGGACAGGGGCCAACACCCCACCAGCCCACGCTTGTCTTGGGAGTGCCCCTGCCCCCACCAGCATTCATGCCATAATGAGGATGATGGTGGCAGTGGCAATGTGGCTTTCCCTTGCTGAGTGTTGACTGTATTGGCATTTTCTGTCCTTGCTACTCACAGTGGTCCGTAGACCAGCAGCGCTGGCAGCACCCAGGAATTTAGAAATGCAGAATCCCAGGCTCCGCCAAAGACCTGCTGGATCAGAATCTGCATTTTAAACAGGTCCTCGTGCTTCCCACACATATGGAAGTTTCAGAAGCTCTGCTGTGTATTATACCCCATGTGTGATCATGGGAGGAAGATTTTTTTTTTTTTTTGAGACAGAGTTTCGAACTTGTTGCCCAGGCTGGAGTGCAGTGGCATGATGTCGGCTCACTGCAACCTCCGCCTCCTGGGTTCAAGGGACTCTCCTGCCTCAGCCTCCCAAGTAGCTGGGATCACAGGCATGTGCCACCACACCCAGCTAATTTTTTTGTATTTTCAGTAGAGACAGGGTTTCACCATGTTGCCCAGGCTGGTCTTGAACTCCTGACCTCAGGTGATCCACCCACCTCGGCCTCCCAAAGTGCTGGGATTACAGGTGTGAGCCACTGCTTCCAGCCAGATTTTTTTTTTTATTGAGACAGAGTCTCACTCACTCTGTCACCTAGGCTGGAGTGCGGTGGCACAATCTGCAACCTCTCCTTCCCAGGTTCAAGCGATTCCCTGAGCCTCTTGAGTAGCTGGGACTAAAGACACGCACCACCACACCTCGCTAATTTTTGTATTTTTAGTAAGGCCAAGGTTTCACCATGTTATCCAGGCTGGTCTCGGACTCCTGACCTCAGGTGATCCGCCCGCCTTGGCTTCCCAAAGTGCTGGGATTACAAGCATGAAAATTATCCCCATTTTTCAGATGGGGAGACTGAAGCTTCAGAAAGGTTCAGTTACTTACCCAAGATTATGCAGCTGGTGAAGGACCCGATTAGGGTCAGCACAAAACCCCTCTCTGCTCAGACTGAGCACAGGGCCCCCTCATGGAGATTTGAGTTCATTTTAAAGAGAACTTGGGTGGCCCCTGGCTGAGTATAGCCTCAGACTATGAGGCGAGCGTTAGAAGCACCCTGGCCTCCCCTGCCCTCAGGACCTGAGATGCGCTAGGGTCACGTTCTGTCCCACCAGGGCCACCCTGGAAAGACACAACCACCTGGCCCAGCCGGTGACCCTGGGCCTGGGCCAGGAGTAGCTGGGCTGCATGGGCGGTACTGAGAGAGCAGCTGACCCTCCCTGACTCACGACAAGTGCCGCATTCCGAGGCAGCCGGGCAAGGCTGGAAAGTGTGCGTGTGTGCGTGCGTGTGTGTGTGTGTGTGTGTATCTGTGTGTGTGTGTGTGTGTGTGTGTGTGTGTTCACTCAAGTGGGCATGCGCAGAGTCTGTCAGGGAGAAAATTCCAGAAAGAAGCCAGTTGGAAACTGCATAAGGAAAAATTGTTCTGTTTTGAAGAGCCTGGGGGCTGGGAAATTAGGAAGGGGGTCACATCGAGAAATAACAACAGAGAGGGAGCTGGCCGGGGCATCTAGGCCCCTGAGAGTTCATTTCAGCTTCCGCCTTAAGTCTGAGACCCCCCCCCCCCCCAGGTCTCAGCTTTCGGCAAAATTTTAAGTGCTGAACAAGTACTCAATGATCTCTACAAAGCCTTTCAACCCTGATTTTCTGATATTCTAATGAGTAAATCTCCGTAAAAGTAATTAAATGCCATGGAGAGTCCCAGGTAGGAAATGTTCGAGGGAGAGAATACAGTCGGGAGCCCCAAGTCCGGGTCCCAGAGCCAGCTCTGAGGTCCCTCCCTCCCCGCCCCCGCCACAGGGCTGACGAAGCGTTTCCCATCCCCGGAGCCCCGGGGGGTCAGGGTCCACCAGGCCGCGCCCCCCACGCCTGATCGCAGGCAGGCGCCCCCTGCTGGCAGCCCGGAGCCTCACCGGGCGGAGCAACGAGATCTGGGAGGAGGGGGAAGCCCTGGCCTGGGAGCGGGAAGGCCCCTGACAGGCTGGAGGGGGCCCCCGCGGGAAAGGTGGGGAGCTGGCTGTGGTGGGAGAGAGGACAGAAAGGAAACAAGGAGGAAGAGCCAGACAAGACGGGTGAGCCAGCCCTTAAAAGGCCGGTCACGAACAAAGCGCTGGCGAGTACGCAGCCGCCCACGCGCACAGGTGCCCGCGACAGACGCACCCCGTCCCCGCCCACGCCGCCCCCGTGGGCAGAGCCCGGCGCCAGACCCGCACCCACGGCGGCCCTCCTGCCTCCCTCCCCCGGTACTCCTGGGCCTAGCTGGCGGTAGTCGGTAGTCGCTGTCACCCGGGACAGAACCACTGAAGGCAGCGCTGTCCTGGGCGCCAGGGGGCGGCCCAAAGCCAGCCCAGGACCCCCTGGCAGGAGGGAAGGGAGCGGCCCCCCGCGCTGAGGACCCGCGGCCGTGAACACTGCTGCTGGCTTCCGCTCCACAGCCAGGAGATGAAGTCGGGGCTGTTTTTTCCGTTTCAGGCTCTTTGTGTCCCCCCACCCCAAGCTCCCATGAACCAGCCTTAGTGACCTTCCTGCTGTGTGCCCAGGCCCCATACATGCTTGGCTCCCAAGAAAGAAGCTCAGGGGTCAGGGGCCCAGGTGGCCGGAGGGCCCACTCCCCCATCTCCAGCAAAAAGCTAGGGGAGGCAGAATTAGCCATCCCGCAGCCTGCGGAGTCCTGGGCCTGGAAAGGGCACCTGCAAAGGGTGGTGAGGACCTGGGCACGAGTGCAGGGGTGCCTGGGAGAAGTGCAGCTCCTCTCTTACTCGGGGCCTGGAGAAGCACAGGGAGAGGGCAGGGTGTCAATAGGGAAGTTGGCACTTCCCTGCCAAGACGGGGAGTCAGGGCCCAGTAAAGGAAATGAATGCCCTAGGGAAGGAGAACCACACTAACATGCATTAAGCACTTACAGTATGCCCGGCCCCACGCTAGGCACTTAATGTTCACCATAATCTAATGACTTTAGAACATTTATCTACCTTGATATAGTGGGGAAACAGGCCAGGAGAGGTTACAGAGGTCTCACTGAAATCCAAACCCAAGTCTTCCAGATGAAAGGCTGAGCTCAGGGGCCTGAGCATGGGGCAGGGAGTGGAGTGACAGAGGTGAGATTAGTAATAGAGCCATAATATTTGAACCACAGGCAGACTTTGGAAATCGCATCCAGCATCCTTATATTCCAGATGAGGAAACTGAGTCTCGTAGAGAGGGTCTTGTTCCCGTTGGCCCCAGTACATGCCCTCATGCCCAGAAGGCCTCTTTGCAAACACTCTGTTGTAAGGCTAGGGAGGCCGCTAAGGCTGCTCCCTCTGGCCCAGGCCTTCCTGCACCCCCTCTGCCTTCTGCACCCCCCTCTGGGGATGGGGGTCTCTTGACTGGGAGCAGCAGATGGGAGTATTTTTAGTCCCCTTCTGTGTACCTGAGACAGAGTCAACGGGCCAGAAACCCAGCTCTGACTTTCCTTGTGTTCCCTCTTGCCTGGGCCTCAAGGCCTGCCCCTGCCCGAGTTCTTTCTCTGCCCTAGGCCCTGCTGGGTCCTCAGGGTCAGCACTGTGCCTGGCATGTGGCAGGCCATCATGGTTGAGACATGAACAGCTAAATGGCTGGAGGACCCCGTCCCCTTTGGCAGGGACCTCAGGCACAAGGTGGGGCCTCTGAGCCACTCCAGTAACTCTGTGACCGACGACCAGTCCTTTTGTTCTTCCCTCTCCACAGGCAAAGAACAGAAGGAGACCAACATCGAAACCATGAAAATGGAGGCAAGTGTTCCACCCCCCAGGGGCTCTGTGGATCCTGATTCTAGAAGAAGGCCACGGGTGGCGAGTGTGTGTGAGGGGGTGGAGGGTGGAGGGTGGAGGGTGGAGGGTGGGCCCCACCCCCTTCTTTACACATCCCTCTGTGGGAAGGAGAGGAAGTGGGTGTGGAGGTTGGAAGTCCCCCAACAAGGCAGCCGGCTCATCCCCCTCCAGAGGCTAGGCGCCTCCCCTCTTGGCCTGTGGCTGTGTCCATGTGCCCCCACCCCACCACGCATGTCCCTCACTCCTCCAGCCCACACAGGGCCTGCCCAGCAGGGGTGCCCTTTCTGGCCAGGAGCCAGCATCCATGTTGTGTCTGAGGTGAGTGCCTCCTCAGTGGGTCTTCAGTGCCCACCCTGAGGCCCTAATACCTGTCTGTCTCTCTGTCCTAGGGCTCCCGGGGCCGGCTGCGGGGTGGCTTGGGCTGGGAGTCCAGCCTCCGTCAGCGGCCCATGCCACGGCTCACCTTCCAGGCGGGGGATCCGTACTACATCAGCAAGCGTAAGCGGGACGAGTGGCTGGCACGCTGGAAAAGAGAGGTGAGGTGCCTTCTGACCTGAGCCCCAACCTGTCCCACAGAACTGGAAAACCAGAAGTGATGAGCCTCAGTTTCCCCTTCAGGCTAACCCTTAAAATTTAAGCGGCTCCTAGGGAGCTGCTCAGTCCCTAGGCAGTGATGACTGGCTCATCTGCCCCTTCAGCAAATGCTTACTGAACACTTACTGCATGCCCAGCTGTGTACTAGGCCCTGGCCGTATATGGACCCTGCCCTCATGAAGTTGACATTCTGATGGGGGATGTGGGCAGAACACAAGAAACAAGGGGCTGAAATAGAAGATAGCAGAGGCCTGCTTTAGGTGGGGTGGTCAAGACAGGCTTCTTGGAGGAGGTGGCATTTCAGTTAATATCTAAAGGAACTGAAGAGCCAGCTCTGTGAGGGGTGGGGTGGGGGAGAGTGTTCTAGGCAGAGGAAGCAGCACCAGCAAAGCCTTGACTTGTTTGGCAAACTGTATGCCAGGGTGAAATGGCAACGGAGAAAGGGCCAGATGCAGCTGGAGAGGTAGCGGGGCTCCATGCATCAGGGCCCTGCAGGGTCTGCCCAAAAGCTGGCTTCCTTCTGAAAACACTGGGCAGCCATAGACGGTTCCTGTGCACAGGAAGGATTTGATGTGGATTTGAGAGGCAGCAATGGAGACAGAGGAGAGCCTTGGGGTGTATTTTGGAGCTGGAATCACTAGGACTTGCTGATGGACTCAAGGAGGACTACCAGGGGTCTGGCCTGAACAAATAGTGATGGTTGTGTCGTTTGCTCAGATGGGAAGAGCCAGAGGAGGTGGGAATCCAGGGTTCCCTGGAGATGCCAGGTGCCTGGAGTCTGGGTCTTAGGGAAGTACGGGCTATGAAGGTGGGAGTTGAGAGCAGGACCCTGGCATTTAAATCTGGGGGACCTTCAGGGCTCAGCAAGGGGAGAGGGAGGAGCGACAGTCTCAGAACCGTGTCCATTGAAACCCCGACATTTCTGGGCCACGTGGAGAGGAGGAGTGGCAGGCAGCGGGGACAGAGGGAGAAGGCAGGACAGAGCGGTGTCTAGGGAAGCGAGGGGTTTTCCTGGCCGCTCAGCCCCAGGGAAAGCTGAGTTCACTGAGACAAGCCCATGGTTCAGAGAAGCTTCTGTGGGGCTCAGGGAGGTGGGAGCAGCCCGTGGAGGGCTTCGGCCATGCAAACAGACAGGTGAGAAAATGGAGGCCAAGAGACCAAAGAGGGAAGTCAACCCGCCATGCACCATTTTTGAGCTGTCTTATATGTTTGATTAGTAGAGAAAAGGGGGTACAAAGAGAGGTGTGTGGTGACCTAGCTGCACAGGAAAAGAGAGGAAACTGCCACCACGTGGGGCACTTCACGTGAACTCAGCTCTCCTTTCGTCTTTACCCCAGGCCTCCAGAGGAAGGTGGCCCCATTCATCCATTTGCCTTTGTGTGAGCTTTCTCTAGAGAAAGTGCAAAACAGAGGCCAGGCACGGTGGCTCACACATGTAATCCCAGCACTTTCAGAGGTCAAGGCGGGCGGATCACAAGGTCAGGAGTTCAAGACCAGCCTGGCCAGCATGGTGAAACCCCATCTCTACTAAAAATACAAAAAATTAGCTGAGCGTGGTAGCGGGTACCTGTAATCCCAGCTACTCAAGAGGCTGAGGCAGGAGAATCGCTTGAACCTTGGAAGTGGAGGTGGTAGTGAGCTGAGATCGTGCCATTACACTCCAGCCTGGGTGACAGAGCGAGACTTCTCCTCAAAAAAAAAAAAAAAAAAAAAAAAAAGGAAAGTGTAGAACAGGATGGGAGTTCTGGCTACTTGATTGTTTTCATTTCCTCTGGGATCCAGGAAGGCAGAAATTACTTTCCCGGAAGAACCCGGAGAAAGGGCAGCCTATCTGAGATCTGGGAGGAGAGCCACTTACCCCTGTGCTTGGACGTGTCTTTGTGGTGGAAATTCAGGAACTGGGCTGTTCTCTCCAAGTCAGTCGCTGCCTCCTGGGTCCCCTGCAACCTGGAGACAGGGGCTTTGCATTTAGTTCCTGGTTCTGTGAATAAAGTGTTTCTGTTCTCACTTAGCCCTGGGGCAAGAAGCTTAGACACGACTTTTAGACCTGGAAGATCTTTCAGAAATTCTGTAATTCTCTAGCTATGCTCCCTTGAAGAAGCAGCATGGAGGCCTGCCCTCAATTAAAAAAAAGGGTTTCACCTGCCCTCAGTGAAAAAAGGGTTCTTTCCTCAACTCCCAGGAAAAATTAGATCATAGATACATTTTCTCAGTTTTAGGTCTTCCACTAAAATTTAAAAAGACTTTTTTGGGCTGGGCATGGTAGCTCACACCTGTAACCCCAGCACTTTGAAAGGGCAAAGCAGGTGAATCACCTGAGGTCAGGAGTTGGAGATCAGCCTGGCCAACATGGCGAAACCCCATCTCAACTACAAATACACAGATTAATCCGGTGTGGTGGCGGGCACCTGTAATCCCAGCTACTTGGGAGGCTGATGCAGGAGAATCCCTTGAACCTAGGAGGTAGAGGTTGCAGAGAGCCGAGATTGTGCCACTGCACTCCAGCCTGGGTGACAGAGCGAGACTCCCTCTCAAAAACCAAAAAAGACTTTGTAAAACTCATGAACATTTTCTAACATATGCAGAAGAAGAAAGTAGTGTAATAACCTCCCATTGCCATTACCTGGCTTCAGTAATTATCAAAAGATTTTCTAGTAAGTCTTCAGCCCTTGGCATCTGCTTCCCCACTCCCAACAAATGAAGGTAACAGTGAGCATTAACAGAAAAACCATTAATTTAAAAGACTTTAGTACATGTGACTTGCAATGTGGAGATCACCAAACAAAATATATTTTCTGGCCAGGTGTAGTGGCTCACGCCTGTAATCCCAGCACTTTGGGAGGCCAACGTGGGCAGATCATGAGGTCAAGAGATCAAGGCCATCCTGGTCAACATGGTGAAACCCCATCTCTATTAAAAATACAAAAAAAAGCCTGTAATCCCAGCACTGTGGGAGGCCGAGGCGGGTGGATCACGAGGTCAAGAGATCGAGACCATCCTGGTCAACATGGTGAAACCCCGTCTCTACTAAAAATACAAAAAATTAGCTGGGCATGGTGGCGTGTGCCTGTAATCCCAGCGACTCAGGAGGCTGGGGCAGGAGAATTGCCTGAACCCGGGAGGCGGAGGTTGCGGTGAGCCGAGATCGCGCCGTTGCACTCCAGCCTGGGTAGCAAGAGTGAAACTCCGTCTCAAAAAAAAAATATATATATATACAAAAAAATTAGCCAGGTGTGGTGGCGTGCGCCTGTAATCCCAGCTACTTGGGAGGCTGAGGCAGGAGAATCTCTTGAACCTGGGAGCTGGAGGTTGCAGGGAGCCAAGATTGAGCCACTGCACTCCAGCCTGGCGACCAAGCGAGACTCTGTCTCAAAAATATATATACATACACATATATATATATATATATATACACATATATATATATATACACATATATATATATATACACATATATATATACACATATATATATATATATACACATATATATATACACATATATATATATATATATTTGCTAATAACATTATATCTTATTCATATGCCATAATTAAAGAATCCACAAATTCCAGTACAAGTTTTAGAAATAATTATGTCATTTTCAGACTAGGGGATTTGGGGCTATCAAGTTTTATAACTGGCCACAAGCTCACATGGAGAATTGGGAACAGGGCCAGAATGGAATTTGAATTTAAGCTTCCTATTCCCATGTGGGGTCCAGCCCCTGAATGTCACACAGTCTCCTCCTGGGCTATGCCTGGGGCTAGGTAAGGGCTAGATTCAGGAATGAAGAATGTTGGGAAAACACAGGAAGCTTTCAAGATTCCCAAGTCCCCCTCGGACTAAAGAGCAGTAACTGTTGCTATCAGGCCTGTTTCGCGTTTGTTGCCCAGGCTGGAGTGCAATGGCGCCTTCTGGGCTCACTGCAGCCTCCGCCTCCTGGGTTCAAGCGATTCTCCTGCCTCAGTCTCCTGAGTAGCTGGGATTACAGGTACCCACCTCCACATCTGGCTTTTTGTATTTTTAGTAGAGACAGGGTTTTCACCATGTTGGCCAGGCTGGTCTTGAACTCCTGACCTCAGGTGATCTGCCCTCCTGGGCCTCCTAAAGTGCTGGAATTATAAGAGTGAACCACCACTCCCGGGCTATCAGTCCTGTTTTCTGCTGGGTATAACAACAGGACAGACATTTCTCCTCTTTTCTCAGTCTCATCTTAGCTGTCTGATATTTGAGCCTTGCCTCTGAAACTGCCTCCCTAGGCCTTCCCGAGGCCCCTGCAGGTTCCTCCTCACCACCTTCAGCTGAACTCAGGCGGCCATCTCGGTTAACTGCATCCCCAGATCTCCGCCCCCCACCCTCTTTCAGTGTTGATCCACTAACCACTTCCCCCCCACCTAGATCTAACTACCCACCTCCTCCAGAAAAAGGCACCTCCCCTCCTGACAAACCACCCAGCCTTCAGGACCCAGCTCTAGCTGTTCCCCAGGCAACATCACTTGAAGGGCCAGCCAGCACTTTGTACCCTCCGGATGCAACGCGCACAACACTTCATTCAGGGTACCCTTACTGAGCTGATTCCCAGAAGCCTCCACAGCTGAGGGCCACGGAAGAGGCATAGAGGATTCCTAGTTATCCCATGATAGGGTGAGGACTCATAGCACCTGCAGAAGGAGCTGTGCCCTGAACGGGGCGTGGACAAATGCTGCCTGGGGTCATCTATGCATCAGCAGGAGGTGGCTTTTAGCTTTTGACAGTTGAACTGGAATTTAGGGAAGGGTTGAGAAAGGCATTTCAGAGGGAGGAATACAGCAAGCATGAACCCCACCCCACCTCTGAGACACAAGACACATGGGCTTTTCAGGAATGGAAGTTTGCTGTGGTGGTGGACAGTGGGTGTGGGCAGGGAGCAGCTAGGAAGTGTGGCTGGAGGGTGGGGTGGGGCCAGAAGGGCTCCTGTGCTCTGTGGGGAGCTGCCATCAGACCCCAGGCTGCACCAGCCCTTCCCCTAGGCTGTGTGCCCCACCTGGGGGGCTTCCCCCCAGCTTAACTTCCTTCTCCTTGCCCACTCTTATCAGTCAGACCGCAGTTACTAAGTGAGCCTACCCCAGATTACCCACTCCCCAGGCTTTCCCTCCCCCAGGATTTAAGAGACTCTGAATGTAACAAAATGAAAGAAATTGAAAATAAGTGAATGGGGGGAAAATGAGACATTTCCTTGGTCCCTGAGGCTGAAGTAAGAATTCCTGCTGGAGTTGGGAAGGAAGCTGAAGTCTTCTGTCTGTTCCGTATCCTGTTGCTGTTCCTTCGCCTGTTTACTAGTCTTGTAAGGACTAAGCTCTGCTTTAATCATGATCACACCCTGCTATAGAACCTCCAATGGCTTCCCATCGTCTCCCCCATCATGTCAGATACCCTGTGGCTATCTCTCAATTCTTCAACCCTGCTACCTCCACAGTCAACCCACCCCACTTCAGTCCTCTAATAGGAGGGTATCCCCTAGGAGGGGACCTTGCCATGCTCCTTCCTTCCTCCCTGTCTTTATTCCTGCTGTTTTCCCCAGTCCATTCTTCAGGGTTGAGGCCAAGAGCTGCTGCCTTCTCCAGGAAGCTTTCCAGGATTTCTCCAGTCCAAAATGACCTCTTCCCTTCCCTGAATCCCTATAATCCTTACTGGGGTTTTTTGTTGTTGTTGTTGTTTGTTTGTTTGTTTTTGAGACATGGTTTCACTCTGTCTCCCAGGCTGGAGTGTAGTGGGGCGATCTTGGCTCACTGCAATCTTGGCCTCCCAGGTTCAGGGCATTCTTACTGAGCTGATTCCCAGAAGCCTCCACAGCTGAGTGCCACGGAAGCTACCAGGGCTACTGGAGGCATAGAGGATTCCTAATTACCCGTGATAGGATGAGGGTTCATAGCACTCGCAGAAAGAGCTTTATCTTGAAAAGGGCATAGACGAATGCGATTCATCTGCCTCAGCCTCCTGAGTAACAGGGAATACAGGCGCACAACACCATGCTGGGCTAACTTTTGTATTTTTAGTAGAGTTGGGGTTTCACCATATTGGCCAGGCTTGTCTCCTGACCCTGTGATCCACCAACCTCGGTCTCCCAAAGTGCTGGGATTACAGGCGTGAGCCACTGCACTCGGCCCTTGTCACTATTTATTATGTGTTAATCGTGTCTTCTGTCTGGCCTAATGCAAAGAGCAGGGAGAACAGGCCCAGTGAATACCTGCCTGTTGGCTAAGCAATTGGGAGGTGGGTGAATGTGGGACTTTTCTGGGAGCTTGAGTTCTTGGATTTTCACCATGACAAGGGCCCAAGCCCTTGATTTCCAGGTGGTTTTTCCAGGAGTGCTGACAGGTATACCTGGAGGATGGCATGGGGACTGGCATGGACAGCCTCCATGGGTGAAATGATGCCAGAGTCTCCTCTAGCCTATGTTCCTGCCATTCCCACTGGACCTCTGAGCTGAGGAAAACCTTCCTCGGCCTAGCAGAGCCGGCTAGTGGGGAGGGCAGGGGCCGAGCAGTTCCTCCTTCCCAAGGAAGGCAATCCCTTAGCTCCTCTTCCTTCTAATTATCAGAGCAAAGTGCACCCTGACAGAGGGCTTTAAGGTTAGGAAGGGCCTCTCACTTCATTAGTCCTCCCTGTAGCTCTGCAAGGCAGATGAGCTCAGAGACCGAGGGGCAGCAGCTGGGTGGTCATCTCCACTGGGAAGCCGCTTACTCCGGTTTGTGTCACTGTTGGTGGTTTTAGGACCCAGTTACAGCACATTGATGGCATGACTTGCTCATTAATCTCTTTACCCCAGCCAGATTCTAAATTACCTCCAGGCAGCGGGTACCATGTCCTAGTGTTCTAAGATTGGTCTCTTTTGTGGCTTCCAAGCTGAAGGTAGGGACCCTCGATTCATGCATCCTTACGCTTACTAGATGCTTAATAAATATTAAACAGTGATAATGAAACATCTGTGGCTGGAATATCATAGTCTCTCCTGCCTTCCCTCTCTACACTCAGAAACAACCCACCCCTTCCGCCAAAGATAGCAGAGCCTTCATAGGTCTGAAGGGTCGGCTGCTATCTACCGTGGCCTTTGGAGGCAAGTTCAAGTTCAAATACTGCTTTTAGTAAGGTCCCACTTACTGGGTGTGGGACTTTAGGCATCTCTCACTCTGCACCCAGCCGAAGTTCCTCCTCCGTGGATAGACTTGGCTGTCCTCTGCATCTCCATGAGAGCAGCACTCACCAGCTTGTTTTCTGCCTCTACCCATTTCTACATTTAAGCTTGTTCAAAGCTGGGCACGGTGGTTCACACCTGTAATCCCAGCACTTTGCAGGGACTGAAGCAGGTGGATCATGAGGTCAGGAGCTCGAGACAAGCCTGGCCAACAGTGAAAACCCATCTCTGCTGAAAATACAAAAATTAACTGGGCATGGTGGCCTGTGCCTGTAATCCTAGCTACTTGGGAGCCTAAGGCGGGAGAATCGCTTGAATCTGGGAGGCAGAGGTTTCAGTGAGCCGAGATCATGCCATTGCACTCCAGCCTGGGTGGCAAAGTGAGACTCCATCTCAAAAAAAAAAAAAAAAAAAAAGCTTGTTCAATGCAGGCATTCTGGGCATCCCTGCCCCCAGGGCTGGCAGTGGGAGGTGCAGGGTGAAAGTGTGCTGAATGGATGAACTGTTCTTATCTCAGAGTTGTGTGGATTAATAAGGTAACACAACATTTAAAGCTCCTAGCCCAGAGCTAGCATATAATAGGAACTTGATAATTTTTACAAGTTCTTTTCTTTTTTTGAGACAGAGTCTTGCTCTGTCACCAGGCGCCAGGCTGGAGTATAGTGGCGCGATGTCGGCTCACTGCAACCTCTGTCTCCTGGGTTCAAGCAATTCTCCTGCCTCAGCCTCCCGGGTAGCTGGAACTACAGGCACACACCACCATGCCCAGCTAATTTTTTGTGGGGGTTTTTTAGAGATGGGGTTTCACCTTGTTGGCCAGGATGGTCTTGATCTCTTGACCTCGTGATCCGCCCGCCTCAGCCTCCCAAAGTGCTGGGATTACAGGCTTGAGCCACCACGCCCAGCCACAAGTTATTTTAAATTACATAATTTTTACAGAAATACATTCTTGTGAAAAAGTCCGCCCTCACCTGCCACCCTAAAATTTTATTTTGAGGCAGAGTGTCTTGCTCCATTGGCCAGGTTGGAGTGCAATAGCATAATCACGGCTCATTGCAGCCTCAACCTCTTAGGTCAGGTGATCCTCCCATCTAAGCTTCCTGACTAGCTGGGACTACAGGCATGTGCCACCATACTTGGCTAATTTTTAAATTTTTTTGTAGAGATGGGTCTCCTTATGTTGACCAGGTTGGTCTTGAGCTCCTGGGCTCAAGCAGTCCTCCTACCTCAGCCTCCCAAAATACTGGGACTACAGGCATGAGCCACCACACCTGGCCTGAAAATTTAATTCCTTCACCAGAAATACTTGATGCTATCAGTTTGGTATGTGTCATGATTTTTTCTATTCGTGTGTATGCGTGTAAATATATAATTTTGCTTCACGGGTTCTTTTTATCATTTTCTTTTTACACAAATGGAACCACACTGTAGTTTTCATTTTACAGCTTGGTTTTTCACCTGAAATAAGTCTGTGCAATCTAGCCAGATAATTACCATTAGTTTCCACCATATGGATTCCCATGGTTTTATTTAGCCATTCTGTTATTGGTGGGCATTTATGTATGATATTTTGCCGGTTAGCATTGCAGCAGGGAACAGCCTTGGTCATGGCTCTTTGTGTGTCTGTTTCTCTAACATAGACACCTAGAAAGAAAAAGGCCTAGTTGAAGGGAATGTGCATTTTACATTTTATGACATCTGCCAAACTGCCCTCTATAAAGGGCACTGCCAACTTATGCTCCTGTGAACAGGGTATGAGAAGACCTTTGCCAACCTCAATATTTCGCTAGTCAAATGGGTGGGAAAATAGTATCTTGTTATGCTTTTAATTGGCATTTCCCAGATAACAAGTAAGGTTGAACATCTTTTCCTATGTTTATTGGCCATTTGTGCTGCTGCTTCTGTGAGCTTAGCAAATGTTGCCTCCCCTGACTTTACAACCCTGCAGTCTCAACAGACTATGCTTCCTGTCCACCCTGGGAAGAGAAGGCTATGAATGTCCAAAAGCCCCCGCGCCCCTGCTGTGCTATTTTCCATTTAATAAGCAGTCACTCAGCACCTACTAAGTAAGGGAGTCTTGTGCTAGGGGCTGTGGGAAGGAGGAGATGAATAAGGTGTGATCTCCTGGGCTTTCATCTAGTTCGGGAGAAATGACAGTGCGAAGACCAGTAAGGGCTTAAACCAAATTATTAGCCAAGTGTGTGTGTAGCAGTTTTGGAGTATTTGGAGTGGCAGACATTTCTCATTTATTTGCCATACCTGACCTTTTGCCGGGTGACCTCAAAAATAACATCACCCTGGAAGGAGCTGATGTTTGGAGTAAGCACACAGCAAGTATACTTTACCCAAAGGCTGAACATGCTTTAGAGGCTCCCATGACAGCTTGTAACCAGCAGTGACTTCCAGGGCTGGCCTTTACCATAGGTTATGAAAGTGGCCACAAAGGGACCCCCCATTGTCTTTTTTTTTTTTTTTTTGAAATGCTTTTTACTGGGCAGACATGGGGGTGAGTCTCATTTCGGTAGACCAGTGAGGAGAGAGGGCACGTCCACCAAAGGAGCATGGGTGCCCATTGTCCTTTACGTGGATGGGTTGATTGTGCACCAGAGTCTTCAATTCTGGGGCTCAGGGAGAACAGCTCTTAGAACAACCCATACTTTTTAGTGGTGAGAAAAAAAGAGGCAGGGTGGGATAGGTGACTAATAGCCCAGGGCCAACTCCTGGCCACAGCAAAGCCTGAACCAGGGAAAGTGGGTTGAACTTTACTGAGCACCTACTTTATGTCATGCACTATTCCAGGAGTGTTAACTTTTACCACAATCCTAAAATATATTATCTGCGTTTAATATAAGTTTTTTGTTTTTTGGTTTTTTTTGAGATGGAATCACTGTCATTCAGGCAGGAGTGCGGAGGCATGATCTTGGCTCACTGCAACCACTGCCTTCTGAGTTCAAGTGATTCTCCTACCTCAGCCTCCCGAGTAGCTGGGATTACAGGGACCTGCTACCACGCCTTGCTAATTTTTTTGTATTTTTAGTAGAGATGGGGTTTCACTATGTTGGCCAGGCTGGTCTCAAACTTCTGATCTTGTGATCCAGTTACTTTGGCCTCCCAAAGTGCTAGGGTTAACAGGTACCACGCCCAGCTAGAAGTATTTTTTAACGCCTATTTTGCTATTAGAAAACTAGGATTTCTATAGGTAAGTAGGTTACCACCACATGGGTATCCTGATGGAGTGGTCCAATGGGCAAAACCAGACTCCAAATCTCATGTTGCTTCTGTTGTGCACCTAAATGACTCACCTATATTCCCAGTTTTCCTGGTTTCCTAGCTTGGAAATTGTTATGAAATTAAAGGATGGGTTTAAAAGAGAGGGAGAGAGCTGACCTGGCTTTCCAGCCCGCTGCACGCTCTTCCTGCCCCTGGCCTGCAGTTGCTGGGGCTGCTCCCCATGCCTCTTTGCCAGGAGGCTTAGGTCCCTTTCAGCCTCCCTGACCACCCCCTCCTGCTCTACTCATGTGGTCCTGAACCCTTGCCCTTGAATTGCTGTTTTCTCATGACCATATGGATATGTTGCGAAACTGGATTAAGAAAATGTTGGAATGAGATTTGGGAGGCCTGGTTTCTCGTCTCAGTTTCTGCTCCTCCTTAGCTATGGATATGAGGAAGTCTTTCTGCTTTCGCATTTTAGTTTCGTGATTTATAATACGACAGAAATAGATGAGATGAGAAGACCCCAGAGATTCTAAAATTCTATCATGGCAGCTGGGGGGCAGGGGGACTAGAATAATGATCTGCACTCCCTTTGTCACCTAGATTACCTTGTACATAAATTCTAAATTAAATATTTGCATGAATTCTCAGACCTCACATATGTGCTGCTTCTACAGACACATACATGAAGCATCCTTATAAAAACTCTTTTTTAGCCGGGCGCGGTGGCTCAAGCCTGTAATCCCAGCACTTTGGGAGGCTGAGGCGGGTGGATCACGAGGTCAAGAGATCGAGACCATCCTGGTCAACATGGTGAAACCCCGTCTCTACTAAAAATACAAAAAAATTAGCTGGGCATGGTGGCACGTGCCTGTAGTCCCGGCTACTTGGGAGGCTAAGGCAGGAGAATTGCCTGAACCCAGGAGGCGGAGGTTGCGGTGAGCCGAGATCGCGCCATTGCACTACAGCCTGGGTAACAAGAGTGAAACTCCGTCTCAAAAAAAAAAAAACGCTTTTTTAAAAAACCTTCAGCCCAGTGCAGTGGCTCATGTCTGTAATGCCAGCACTTTGGGGGGCCAAGGCGGGGGAATCACCTGAGGCCAGGAGTTCAAGACCAGCGTAGCCAACATGGCGAATCCTCGTTTCTAATGAAAATGCAAAAATTAGCTGGGTGTGGTGGCGTATACCTGTCATCCCAGCTACTCGAATGGCTGAGGCACAAGAATCGCTTGAGCCAGGGTGCTAGAGGTTGTAGTGAGCCAAGATTGCACCACTGCACTCCAGCCTGGGCAACAGAGCAAGACCCTGTCTCAAAAAACAACAAAAACAAAAAACAAAGGGTTATCCAGCCTTTACTGAGCAGATACTGCATGCTCAGCCTTTAAGACGCCACCATGTGTGTCTGGGTGTCTACTATGTTCCAACATTTTCTAGACACTAAGGAAGCAAATTAAGGAAAGTCAGAATCCTACCCTCTGCAGTGAGAGGTTGGTAGGTAAATGAATGAATTGTGCTGTAGCCAGGGGAGGTCTGTTTTAGAAATATGAAGGGAAGGACAATGTGAGCAACTACCTAGCCCTGCCTAAGGGCCTCATGGAAGGCGGAGCCCGGGAAGAGGCAGTGCCGGGCCACTGACCTGAACCAGACTGCTTGGCAGGGACAGAGAGGGAAGGGCATGGAGTGGGATCCTAATGGAGGTGGTCAAAGAAATCCTCTAGGAGTTTGTGGTCTAGAGTGCCTCAAGGTTTTTCCCGTATTTAGGCCAACTTTAGAAACCTTCCCATAGCACGGTCTAGGGGGCTGACAAAGAAGAAAACATAATGGCCAATGTTCCATCTGCTTTAAAGACCAGACTGCTTGTCAGGGAGGCCGTGAGATGTTCAAGTATGGGGTGGTCTGCCAGAGCTGTCTGTGTCACTTTATTAAGGGGCGAGTATACTAGTTACAGGAGTTAATGGACCTCGGTACTTACTACTTACTGCTTAGTAATTCAGTACTTACTAGATACACATAGATACACTATGCTAGTGGTGGGGTTGGGGGAGACCAATTGAATACAGTCCCTGTCCCAGAGGCACACATTGTCAAGTGGAGGAGGCAGGAATGTTCCCAATAAGTCTCAGTGGCAGGCAGAGCGCGGGGCTTGCTCTGTGCTCGTCTGTAATGACAGCACAACACGAAGCATAAAGGAGCATGAGAGCTGCTTCTGGAGACTCCAGGAAAACTTCCTGGAGGAGGCATCATTTGTATGAAACCCCGTCTCTACTAAAAAGACACACAAAAAAATTAGCCGGGCGTGGTGGTGCACACTTGTATTCCTAGCTACTCGGGAGGCTGAGGCTGGAGAATCGCCTGAACCTGGGAGGCAGAGAATGGAGTGAGTGGAGATTGCGCCACTGCACTCCAGCCTGGGTGACGGAAAGAGACTCGGTCTCAAAAAAAAAAAAAAACAGAATCGCTGCTCCATAGGTAGAGCAGCCTAGATAGTGACTCATTTTCTATATAGAAAAGAGTAGTCTATGCAGAAATGCTTAAAGGAAGGCTAGTAATGCCTCAACAACATAACCAGATTGATGCCAAGAAACCGTGAAAACAGAGCTACTCAAATCTGAGTCTTCCCTCACAGAGAAGTTATCTGCCATTCTTAAAGAAAAAATATGACAAGTTTGTACATATGGAAACTACCATAAACAACAGAATGCCTTTTAAAGTTCAACTGCAGTTAATGAACCTCTTCCACTTTTAGGGTAATGAGATGTAGGATGGTGGACAAGACAGCATTCAAAGACCCGGAAGTAGAAGGTGCCATGCATCTGACCATCATGGAATCCACGCAACCACAGCACCCCTTTCCCTCCTCTCTCCCCCTTGTTCTGTAAATAGGAGGATGACAAAGACATGTTCTCTTTTTGTTGTTTTACGGTATTCTGTGGGTAGCAAGTAACAATATTAGCAATAAAAAGTAAAATTAAAAGGCATCTCAAAATGTCTTTTTTGGGGGTACTCAAAACTGCTATATTTATATGCACCAAAAGGCAACTGCTGTTCATACCTTCCATATTCTTCGGTCCAGTTATAGATATTTTTTGTAAGTTTAATCCATTCCTCAGGGTTGAATACAATCTCCAAAGGAACCAGTTTGTCACAAGACCCCCATGGCCAAAGTGAATAGTTCTTTTTCCAGGATGGGTCACCTTCATGAATTCCTATGCAAACAAATGTTTCTTTTCTATTGAAAACAGAAAAATACATGATATACTTAGAATTTAAAGTTCTAAATGTTAAGTAAATATAATTCATGAAACATCATTGTTAGATTTTTTTCCCACCATTTATTACTTACATGATTTTGGAAAAATAACTACCTGTGTCTGCTCTTTTCATCTGTGAAACAGGAACGACAACTATCTTTCAGAGCTGTTTAAGATTAATGAGGTATCTGATATAATTTACAGATTCAAAACATAATAGAGGCAATAGAGGCTGGACATGGGGCTTCACACGTGTAATCCCAGCACTTTGGGAGGCTGAGGGAGGATCACTTGAGGCCAGGGCTTTGAGACCAGCCTGGGCAACACAATGAGACCCCATCTCTATTTANACGGGGTTTCACCATATTGACCAGGATGGTCTCGATCTCTTGACCTCGTGATCCACCCACCTCGGCCTCCCAAAGTGCTGGGATTACAGGCTTGAGCCACCGTGCCCGGCAGAAGGGGTGGATTTTTAAGGTAGTGTTTGAATATGCTGCTTTCGAGAAGCCAGCAAATTGGTGCTCATGGGGACAGGTTTGTTTTGTCTTTTTAAGACCAAGTCTTGCTCTCTCGCCCAGGCTGGAATGCAGAGGTGTGATCTCAGCTCACTTTAACCTCCCAACCTCCGCCTCCCAGGTTCAAGCAATCCTCCTACCTAAGCCTCCCAAGTAGCTGGGATTATAGGTGTGCGCCACCGCCTCTGGCTAATTTTTGTATTTTTAGTAGAGACGAGTTTTCACCATGTTGGCCAGGCTGTTTTCAAACTCCTGACCACAAGTGATCTGCCCATCTCGACCTTCCAAAGTACTGGGATTACAGTCATGAGCCATCACACCAGGCCTATGTTAATTTTTGAGACAGGGTCTCGCTCTGTCGCCCAGGCTAGAGTGCAGTGACATGCTCTGATCATAGCTCACTGCAGCCTCCAACTCCTGGGCTCAAGTGAGCCTCCCACCTCGACTTCCCAAGTAGCTGGGATCACAGGCACGCACCACTATGCCCTCTGTGGAGCCCTTTCTGACTTCCCTGAAATCCCTGTGGCCACCCCGCATCCTTCACCCTCAGTCTGCACTCCCTCCTACGCCAACTGCATTTGGTGTGTGCATGCAAGTGTGTGGGTGTGAATTTTACCATTTTTCTGACTTGCCATTCTTCAATAGCAACTTTACAGATGCCACAGCTCTTTCGTCCTCTTTAGTCCATTCATTCCTCTTTAGTCCATGAATGGTGGGCAGTAAAAATATTGTTTTCACTTGCAACTCAGATGGGTTGAACAAAAACAGGAATAACAGCTCAGCCTCCTGTATGTTTGACGCTAGATGCTGTTGGAAAGGCAGCTTTGTGGGGCAAAAAACAAAAATTGAGTGAGCTTGCTTACATATACCAAAGATGCTCTTAAGACTTCGGTGTTTCTCAAAGGGTGGGATTGTTACTCCACCAGAACCACCTGGCCAGTGCATTAAAAAGGCACACTCCTGGGCTCCATTCAGAACCTCCTGGGGCAGAAGCTCTGGGGCAGTACTTGTGGGTCTGATTTTCTAGCCAGCCCCCGAGGTGATTCTGGGGCTTACTACAGTTTGAAAACCACCAAGCTTCAGATGATTAGAAGGAAACCAAATCTCAGGCGGGGCGAGGTGGCTCACACCTGTAATCCCAGCATTTTGGGAAGCCAAGGTGAGTGGATAATGAGGTCAGAAGTTCAAGACCAGCCTGGCCAACATGGTGAAACCCCATCTCTACTAAAAATATAAAAATTAGCCAGGTATGGTGGCAGGCACCTGTAATCCCAGCTACTCGGGGGGCTGAGGCAGGAGAATTGTCTGAAACTGGGCGGCAGAGGTTGCAGTGAGCCGAGATCGCACCGCTGCACTCCAGCCCTAGCGATAGAGTGAGGCTCCATCTTAAAAAAAAAAGGAAGAAACCAAATCTGGCACAGAGAGATTCCCACAGAGATGTATCGGTAGATGCATTTATTGTGTCACCTGCATTGGTGAAGGGTCTCTCTGCGCATTTTGTTTAAACATGACTATCTGGGCCAGGTTAATCACATCGGAATTTAGTGATGTGCCCAGCACAGGTGGCTTCCTGAGCTCTCTGGCTGATTGAGATGGCCTGGGTTGCCAGTCTCATCTTGAATAACAAGCCAAGGAAGGAGTACGGACTCTAAGGCGAGCAGACCTAGGGAACAGTTTCCAAACAGGGTTGGGGGGGATGACCGGAAAGGACTTGGTACAGGAATTTAAATGTTTCCTTTCGGATGGAGATGGCAGGGTTCCCGCTGTTTTAAGCAATAGTTACCGCCAAGCCTATCTGCTGGGTTCCTCTGGAGTCTTCTCTTTGGACCCTGAAACTTGAGAGGGTCTGCATGCCTGAATCTGAATGCGGCTCCCTTAGGCCCCTCCCTTTGACCCCTGGATCCTGGAAAAGGGGTGGGGGGAGGGTGGGGAAAACAGGCCAGACTGTTAAGGTTTACCAGGTTCCTTTTGGCCCATACCCTCCTTGGTATAAATTTAACACTTCTCTCCAGGGTCCAATTTCTAAAGCAAAGTGACAGCATCAACACGTCCCTAAAGCAAACTTGCTATGAAGTCCCTTCTACCTCTCAAATACGAGTCCCTCCTGGTTTCCTTTGATCTTATCTGTAATATTTAGCAGATATGTGTGATTCCATTAGGCTAGTAAGGAAACCAAGACCCAAAGAAGCTAGAGGTTATTTGAGGTCTTGTCATCAGCTGTAAAATGCCCCTGTTCAGGGAAAAGGTCTGGCATTTCCTCCCAGTTGAATTTCCTGGTAAGGGGCACTGCCACCTTCCCACCCTTGCCATGGCATCTCTGCTCCCTGGCCCTAGGCTCAGTCACTAGTAGAGCTGTGCAGACCCAGCAGTTCCAGGATAGGGGGTGGAAGTGACCAGGAAGGAAGAGTTGGGTTTGCGGAGAAGCCTTCCCCTTATGGGACAGACCCAGAGCTATAGGGAAAGGGAAGTCAGCCGCCAAAGCTACAGAGCCTGGTGGTGCATCTGGTGGGCTGGCACTTCCCAGCATACACCATTAGGGAAGTGTAGGGTTGGCTGGGAGAGAATGAGGGAGCCAGAGGCTCTGGGATGGACATGGGGAGAGAAGGGGAGGTGAGGGGGTCAGCAAGAGCGAAGGACTGCCTTTACAGTAGGTGGGCTCCCCACCCTGCATCTTACTCTCTTGATTTAGAATAATTCATCTAGAGTGTCAGTACAGAAAGCCCCTTACCGCTCCCCCTCCCTAACAGACACCATCAGGCTGTGCTTGTGCTTTTCATTTTTGCCCTTCATCTGCCAGGAAGCTCATGCAGTTGCAGATGCCCCCCAGATCTGGCTGCTCCTGTCTGAAAAACCTGGGAGGTTGTGCCCATTCCTAGTTTCTGCTCTTTCATCTTCCCTTGAGCCTTCCTGCCTTCACTGATCCCAGCCGCCTCTGATTTCCTTCGGCACATGTAGAGAAAGCATCCCTACCACATAATTTACCATCTAATTGCATGCTGTCTTGAATGAGGGCTGTGGTTTCATGTGTGGTGGGTCTTGGGCACACAATTAAGCTGTGACCGAAGACTCAAGGCCCATGGCATCTGCTAGCACTGGCACCTCTTTGGTTCCCTTCCCCCAGCCTACCTACTGCAGGTGCTGAGAGCTGACCGAGCCAGGGTTTAAGTGAGCTTCAGGCAGGCTCCCAGGATAAAGCACAGTTCCCTTACAGGTTCTAAAACTAGACTGATCAGTTCAAGGGTTGGGAGGTGCCCCTGCCCCAAAGCGTTTGCCCAAATGCCACTCTTCTCCCCAGACTCAGGGAGGAGGTTCTGCTGCAGGGCCCAGGTTTGGGGTGATGGCACAGAGCCCAACCAGGCGGCTCACTGCAGTTGCCATGGTGACCCTTTTGCTTTTCTTCAGGAGGATATATTTCTCTTTCAGCCCACATCATCTGCCTGGGCTACCATTATTCTGTTCACTCTGAGAAGCAGACTCCTAGCCCCCTACCTTCCGCATTCTGCCACAGGGGGCAGCTTGTCAGGGGCTTTGGTTTGAAATCTCAGTCCTGCATCAGACAGCAGCAGGTTGTGCTTTAACTGGGAGCAGGCCAGAAAGGCCCAGAGGAGGGGCTCACCCAGGACGCATGCCCTGAGGGAGCTGACCTTCATCTCCTGCTCCCCTCCTCTCTCCAGACCACTTCCTCTTGAATGAATAGCTCTGACCCTTCAGGTGGGCTCGGTCCTCTCTCGGCCTCAGTCTTCTCATTTGTAAGAGACTTTAAAGGCCATCAATGTTTCCACACCTGGCTATTATTAGAATTACCCAGGGAGGTTTTAATAGATTCCTGGGCCCCACCCTAAGCCTGGGTAAAGGTAAAGCCAGAATCTGTAGGTAAAGCCCAAGAATCTGTATTTTTAAAGCCCTCCTTGGGTGATCCAGATGCAATTAAACCAAAGGGAGTCTAGGGTTCTCTTGGCGAGATGATCTGCAAGGTCCTCGTGAAAAGAAAAGGAAGCTCTGCCCTGTGCTGAGGATTGACTGGCTTCTCCAGGCTTCCAGGAGCTTCTGGAGAGCCCCTTACAGGCTAGTCCTGTCAGGAAGCGGGTGTTTCCTGGTCATGCCAGCTAAGCCAAGACCAGACTCCCACCTCTCTCCCTCCAGAGAAGCCAGGAGAGGGAGAATGACAGGAAGGGGGGATGTTGCCATAACAACAAGCTCCAGGCAGAGGCCTCCCTTCCAGGGGCTGGTACTTTACCCCAGTCCTGGTGGTTTCCATGGAGATGGGTTACTGAGGGACAGGGGGAACATTTGCCCCACTTAGAGCATCAGCCAGGAGCTGCCAGAAGGCAGAACATCGCTAGGTGCGAGCCTTTGGACCCCTCTGCTCTCTGGGTGCACATTTGACACCTTCCCCGTGCTTAGTTGCTCTCTCTGCGACTGGTCTCCTTAGCAACAAGTCCTGCGAACTCCATGCTATTGGCTCCATGGCTATTTTTAGCTTCACTGCCAGCAGCCCAGTCCTGGTCATTTGCTTGCAACCTCCATATGGATAGCAAGGGAATAGAAAAACAAAGATTCCTAGCCTCTTTTGGGAGCCCTAGACTGGGACCTCTTAGCAACAATGAGAATTCCTGCTATGAAATGGATCTGCTCTCCAACTTGGAACTTGGGCAATGGATTTGGGATAAGGCTCCTGAGATGACACTGCATTCAGTTCGGCAAACAGTTTTAATCCTCTCATATAAGGGCAAGGTGCTCTAGCTCACACTGCTTCCATTCGAAGGTGAATGAGATCCAGTCCCTGCCCTCTAGGAATATTTAATCTTACAAAGCAGAAAGATGAGTACACAATCACCTTCGCACAGGCAAAGGCTGACAGGTCCTAACGGAGGCTTACAAAATGCTAGGGAGTGTGGTGGGGACAGGGTTGAAGATAAGGGACAGTAGGAGAGGATAAAGGCGAGGGGCCAGGGCAGCACTGTCAAAAGAACTTTCTGGGATGATGGCAATGTTCTAAAATCTGTGCCATCCAGTTCAGTAGTCCCCAGCCACATGTGGCTCTTGGACACTTGAAATATGGCCAGTGTGACTGAGGAGCTCAATTTTAATTTGTATTGAATTCAGATAGCCACATGCAGCAACTAACTACCGTCCTGGACAGTGCAGGGCTAGAGAAACGTTCATGGGGAGGTCACTGGCGGACTGGTGTAGAAGGATATGCAGGGTTTTAGTGGTGAAAGTTGAAGGGGAGGAGCCTACCAGGAAGAAGGAACAGCATGTGGAATAGCAAGTGGGCGGGCAAAGCGTGGGCTTCGTGCTATCACACAGAGGCCTCCAGATTCGTGGGGGCCTAGAATGTCATGCAGAGTGTTGACTGATTGGCATTGAGGCTTTTGAGCTGTAGGTGGGAGAAGGACGGGTTCAGAACAGACATCCATCTTCACCTTTCTTTTTGTCTGGATCAGGTCTCCCCTGGTGTTGGGGTTGATGGGAATACATGTTGGGTGGAAAACAGAAAGTGACTTCCCATGTGTTGCTTTGCAGATGGCTTTATAGGGGCCAAAGCTTCTCTGATTTAGAGTAAAGAGACTCATATGGTAAATGTCTTGTGGGATGGCAGCAACATAATCTACCCTCATCCTGCCAGAACTGGATTTTATGACAGAGCATGCCACGGAGCCCTGAAGTTTGAGTTAAAACGTCGGGCATGAGCTCTGGGCACTGCTGCTCTTTCGTGAGGTATCATGATGGCCTAGTGTCTCGTCTCAGTTCTTTGAGGCTGGAAAGTCACATTAACACACTTATGATCATGACTCTTCAAAGACCCAGGAGAGGTTCAAAGACAGCCCGGAATGTTAGATTTACCGATAACAGACCGTGTCCTCGCCACGCCCATGGTAATTCTTGTCCTGCTGTTTTCTGTAAACTTGCTGGTATCAGAGTCATAGGAAAATGTAATTAGAATTAGAAGTTTGCTTGATGAATACAGGATCAGGGCAGAGAGGTGTCCTTTAGGGGTCTTTTCATCGGGCATTGGTGGCCTGTGGGATCACTGTCGTCTGCCCGCCAAACAGGAACTGTGCCCTCGCTCTCAGGTCACTCTCTGTTGGACCACATTGAATACTTCCTTTCCAGCACCTCTTTTAGGCTCTTGACATCCAGCACATTTTCTTTTCATCCAGGAGTTCCTCCTTTCGACATACTTTAATAACAAATCCAAGAACATGGCTTATTTTACATGATACTGCTATTTGAGGTTGGCTATCTTTATCTCAATCAAAAGACCTATCTGGTAAACTACCAGGGAGGTTTACTTTGGAAGCTGAAGAGCATGTGTGACCTGAGGATCCTTGAAGATTGCCCTATTTTAGTAACGGGATTTTTCCTTTTACTAAAATCACCCCTGCCCTAGATCTTGGGGTCTCTTCTGCTTTGGGGTCTGACTCTGTCCATTGACTACAAAGAAGACACATCTCTGTTTAAGTGACTTAGGGTCTAGAAAAGGCAGTGTTTCCCATCTGCATAGTTACAGCAGAGGGAAGATGCTCTAGGTTGGTAGGGGGACACCTTTGAGCCTAGGCTTCCTTTTGCTTGTTGGAAAGCTGTGTGGAAGAGGTAAGATTTGACTTTAACATTAAAAGATGAGAATACGAATTTTGATGGTTAGAGGGAATAGCTTAATATGTCGGCCAAGATAAAGTGACAGTTTCAGTCCTTGCTGCATACACATCATTATAGTATGTGTCCCAAGACCAGAGTGTGGAGTCTAAGGGGTTTAGCCATGTTATAAGGGAAGAGGGGGTAGCGTACATGAGACAGTGTCTGAAAAAGGCCACCAAGCCAGAACCAGAAACTCCTTTTTTTTTTTTTGAGATGGAGTTTCGCTCTTGTTGCCCAGGCTGGAGTGCAATGGTGTGATCTTGGCTCACTGCAACTTCCAACTTCCAGGTTCAAGTGATTCTCCTTCCTTAGTCTCCCAAGTAGCTGGGATTACAGGCATGTGCTAATTTTTGTAGCTTTAGTAGAGACGGGGTTTCTCCATGTTGGTCAGGCTAATCTTGAACTCCCAACCTCAGGTGATCCGCCCGCCTCGGCCTCCCAAAGTGCTGGGATTACAGGCTTGAGCCACCACGCCCAGCCCAGAAACTTCTTTTGAGAGGAGACCTGAGGTGAGTTCTCAGTCCCGTTGACCGTTGACCGGGCATGTATGCAGAGGAGGTATCAGTGAGAGAAGCAGCTAAGCAAGTCATATCGCATTCCCTAGAGGTTGGGAGCAGGCAAGATGGACAAATTCCGGGTTTCTCACTTCTGCCTGGGGAGCCCCTGCAGATGCCTACCAGGCTGATAACTTAGTTGGGTTGAAAGATGGGTTGGAACAGAAGAGAGCCTGTGTTTTTGTTTGCTTGTTTTTAGAAGAGCTTCTTTTCCTAACTGTATGGATTCTGGGTCTCAGGGTTGGGGGCAATCTGAATCCCCCCAAGTCTTCTAGGTAGAAGGCTCTCTGGTTTGGGGTCCTTGCTCTTCAGGGATTGCTTGCTCTGATGGCCCTGGGTGGGGGGGGAGGCTCCCTCACTACACATCTCATGACTTCATTATACCAGCACCTGTATGTCCCAGGTGACTGTGGCTGGGAGCCAGGCACCTAGGGAATTGTCTCACTGTCGTTAGGAGATGCTGGCTTTCCATGGCCCAAGAGGGCTGATGTCATCACTCCTGTTTTACAGATGAGACAACAGATTTCTTGGGGGTTAAGTGACTTGTTTAAGGTCATGGTGGTGGAAACAAAACTCAAGTCCAGTTCTTTTTTTTTTTTTTGAAATGGAGTCTTGCTCTGTTGCCCAGGGTGGAGTGCAGTGGCATGATCTTGGCTTACTGAAACCTCTGCCTCCTGGGTTCAAGCAATTCTTCTGCATTAGCCTCCTGAGTAGCTGAGATTACAGGCTTGAGCCACCGCAGCCGGCTAATTTTTGTATTTTTAGTAGAGAAGGAGTTTCGCCATGTTGGTCAGGCTGGTCTCAAACTCCTGACCTTGTGATCCTCCTGCCTTGGCCTCCCAAAGTGCTGGGATAACAAGTGTGAGCCACCGTACCCAGCCAAGTCCAGATCTTCTAACAAGTGTCGCTGCCCAAAGAGCCGTCTGCTGTTGGGAGCATTTCCCTTCAGTTCCTTGCTTCTTCCTTCTAATTCATCTTGCCAATTGAAACCAGGCTGATCTTTCCAAAATACCCATTCATCTTATCGGAAAACCTGCTGTTATTCTTCCCTGCTACAGAATATACCCACGGATGCACCTGAAGGCTTGCTGTTACCTTTGCCATGTCGTGTACTGGGAGGGTGGAGGTGGGCGAGGGTCTCCTCCCTCCCCAGCCTGGCAGCTCTTGTTTATCCCATCCATCTCACCTCATCCCAAGTCCGATCCAGCCTCCAGACCCAGTCAGCTCACCTGGAACTCACCTCTAACCTCTTTTGTCGTCCATGCCGCCCATTTTTTCTGCTTGGTATTTGTGACATAGTTACCTTTACATATGTTTGTTTTACAGTGATCCTTTCATATCTCTGCAAGTCTAGTGAAGTCTTCAGCCCCTGAGGGCAGAGCCAACAGGGTCTATTTCTTTATCTGATGCTACAACCAATGTAAATAGAGGGCTGAGGGTAAAGACTGCGACTGCCTTGGGGGTAGGTGCCTTTGTTCAGGAGGAGGGAGCTTGAATGGAGGAGGCTGCACCTGGAGGCCGCACCTGGAGGCCCCAGGAGAGGAGTCAGGTCTTCTTGATCTGCAGATGTTTGAGCCTGGGAATGAAGGAATTGCTGAACTTCTGAAGGAGCGCCCTTGCCCCGACCAACCTTGCAAATCGGAAAATGAGAAATCCAGGGAAGGCCCGGAGTGACGGTGGGGCCCTGGGACTCGAAGCCTGACCGCCTCACGCCGCGCTTTTTGAGTTCCCCCCGCCATTCACCTGTAGTGTGGAGGCGGGAGCTCCCCCAAACACTCCCCGATCTGGAACGCTCCCAATGTCTGCGCGCGCCTGCTGTCACTCTCCGTCTGTGTGCTGAGTTTTCCTGCAGCTTCCTGGGCCTCCTATCTATCTGTAAGCTTTTTCTTTTTTTCTTTTTTTTTTTTTTTTTTTTTTTTTTTTTTNTGTGCTTCTGAGAAACTCACTTTTCACAACTTTCTCCCGGCTCTCCGAGGCCGTCCGAAAGCTACGGCTTGCTTTCGCCCGGACCCCCGGCTCCCTCCGGGCAGGAGGCTGGGGAGAAGCCCCTTCACTCCCCTCCCGGGCCCCCGGCCCCGCGCTAATCTCTTCCAGAGCTGGGGGAGGGGCCGGGCGGCCTTCCCGGAGGCGGGGCGCTCCATGCCGCCCGGCCTGGGCGGGCCCTGGGAACGGGCGGGGAACGGCCTCGCCCCCCGGCCCCGCGCCCCTCGGACCGGAGGAGAGGGGTTGGCCCAGCGCCAGCGTCGGAGCGCCGGCCCCCCTCCCCGGGCCGCTCGCAGCCAACCAGGCCCTCCAGCGGGGCCCACGTGACCTGGAGTCCTAGACAAAGAAAATGTTCCCTCCCTCCCCCCCGCCGCCCCCCTCCCCTCACAGTGGCCCCCTCCGCCCCCAGCCCCATCGCCCCCTTCCCCTCCCCCCAGACGGGCACTACTTCCAGAGCTTCAGGGCCGGGGCTCACACCTGAGCGCTACCGCAGAGGGGCTGCACCTGGCCTTATGGGTAGGTTCCTGGACGGAGCCCCGGGGAGACCGGGGGCGGGGAGGCGGCAGGGCCGGTGGGAGGATCTCTGCAGCCCTCCGGGTTCGAAAAGAGTCAAGTATGCCTCCCCGGCCCGCAGCAGCTGCGGCGTCCCGGCCCGGCCTGAGTTCCGGAGATGCTGACTTAGTGCTGGGCCGCCGCCTCCCTGCCCACGAGCCCCAAGGCCCCACTCCTGGTGGGCTCCAGTGGCACTTGGCGCCCTGGGGGGACAGGAAGCGCAGCCGGCCAGGAGCCCGGGCCGTGGTAACTGCAAGCTGGGGCATGCGGAGCTGGTGGCCCAGGAGCTGGGTTGGAGGCAGCTTCAGCTGCGCTGGCAGATGGGTGCCTGGCACTTCCCTGTTGACCTGCGTTCCTGGCTGGGGACCACGCTGTCCTCAGGGCCCTGCCAGCTCGCGGCCTCTGGAGAGGGACAGCTTCCTCTCCTGCGAGTTCCTGGAAGCCTCAGGGCAGGGCGCCAAAAAGAAGTGGTGGGGGGTGGGAGGGCACAGTACGACCCTGACAGGGGACCGGCCTGTGACACCAGGGTAGCGCAAGGCCGCGTGGGCTTGGAGGCGGTGGCGCGCAGACCTCTGACCTTTGGAATGGGAAGCGCTGCAGTCGCCGGGGGAGGGGGAGGGGGAAGCGGCACAGCTACCTGAGGAGATGGGACTGGACGGGAGGCAGTAGTCACCGGAGTTCCCGGTGGATTTCCCAGGCTGGAGGGACTCCAGGCCCAGTGGCTTCCGTGAGCCAGCGGGGAGTGGGGAAATGGTGTGGTGTCTCTCTTGAATGCCACCTGGCCTCTCTGCCCTCCTGGGGGTGAGCAGCCTGCAGCCCAAATGGGAGAGCCTCGAGTTCACCCCTGTTTTATCTTACCGTTTGCCGGGGAGGAAGGTAGGAGTGCAGGAGGAAAGGGGGTGCTTTCCCAGTGCCCCAGACAGGCCTATTCTAATGATGCCCTTCCCCCACCCAGCTCCGTCTGTCCCTTCTTCTCCTTTCGTCAGGCCTCCCGCTGCTAACCCACCCCCTTCTTCCTTCCCTAACCCCACTGCCCCAGTCCCGACGGAGGCCCCTTCCTCCTCCGCCGCCCTCACCGGGCCGGGCGCGTGTTCTGCACCAAGTGGGCTGGGGATGCTGAACAGCTCGCAGCGCAGCAGCTGACAAGCTGGGGGAAGTTGTGGGGGAAGAAGAATGTTCAGGAACTCGCTGTGAAGGGGCTGAGAAGAGAGACAAAGGGGCCGTGGGGGAGTGCTGAGGGTGGTGTCAGGCACGACTCCTAGACCTGGGGAGCCAGGGGAGGAGCCCGGCCCACCTGCTGCTGCCTCTGCCGTGGAAGTGATAGCGGGTCCTTTCCGCTTCCCGCCCCCTGCCCCTTGCAGACCTTGTACTGGCTCAGGGGCCTCATCACCTCTGGAAACAGGGTCTTTGGATCATCCAAGGCACCACCCTAGATCAGCCACCCATGCCTGAAGCTTGAGAAGGAGTGGTGGGTGAGGAGCAGCAGCGGGGTGTGGGCTCCTCTGTGAGGGCAACTGAGGCAGCTGAGGATCCCAGGCAGGGAGGCGCCCTCCCCCGTAGGGGTTCTACACTTCAGTGCATCTTCTCCTGGGAGAGGAGGTGATGGCTAATTGATAGTAGGAAGGGGAGGGCAGAGTCCTGGCCAGGTGAGAGTGGGACTAGGGAGCGATGAGCAATTACTCCGCATTCTTCCACCCCCGCAGTCCGATCCCTGAGCTCATTCCACCATCCATGAGCTCATTTTCCCAGCTGTTTGGGGGTTGGGGGCAAAGGATGCATTATCCTGTTTTAGAATTTGTTGAGTCAAAGGAAGAACTAGGAGTAACATCTTCAGTGTTTTCAGAATAACCATAAGAAACAGAATTGGTCTGTGGCTTGGAGGCAAAAACTTGAAGACTCAATGAAATTAAATGAATCTGTAAGATAATACCTTAGACCATTGAGCTTCAAACAAAGGTTCTTAACCTGGAACCCTTGGATCTAGGGGTCCATTGACAGGCTTTGGGAGAATCCTTGGAATCACTCGTCCATATGTACACCAGATTCTTAAACAGGGCAGGAAAGCTTGCCCGAAATCCTCCTGTTCAAGTGCCTTTTTAGATTGGAGCATCTCCTACCAGAAAGGACTGCTCCAGAGTCAGCTGCTGGTTGTGAGGCTCTGACTTGAGATTAGAGCTCTTCCTCATACTCCACGGTGCTTCCCCATCCTCTTTGCCCTTGAGGCTGGGTTTGCATTCGAAGCTCTAGGCCCCTGGGGGAAGTGCCTTTGAAAGGCATGTAGAAAATGGGGTTTTTCCCCCATCTGAATCTAGTATGGTGGAAATGGGTGTGGAGCCTTGAAGTCAGAGGGCCGTGTCTCCTAGATTCAGTAAGAGGTTAATGGTTCTCCGCTAAGTATCAAGGATTTCATTCTCCTTTGTAGGGATCCTGGAGCGGGTTGTGAAAAGGAATGGGCGCGTGGATCGTAGCCTGAAAGACGAGTGTGATGCGGTGAAAGGATGGAGGCTGTGCAATGGGAGAATAACTGGGGTTTGGATTATTAATTTGTTGGTGGGATGGCAGAGAGCACGCCTGGTCTATAGTGCCTGCTCAGTAAATAACTGAATGAATACATGTATTTATGGATCTGAAGGGTGCACACAGAAGGGGTTGAATCTGGTAACAATACATTCTGGGTGTGATCCATAAGAACTCCAGCATGGCATCTGAGCATGGGAACAGGCAGGCTCTTGGGGGAGCTTCCTATGGTGTTTGAGCATGTGCTGGGGGAGATGGGCTCTTTAAACCCAGAGCAGTGACTTCATTGTCAGCAGACATCACAGAACTAGAATTGTGGCCTGGAAACCAGGAATAGGAGGGATTGATTTCCCAGGGAAGTTTTGGAGAAGAAGAGAGGGTCCCCCCTGCTTTTTAAATTTTTGGTGACAGGGTCTTGCTATGTTGCCCAAGCTGGTCTTGAACATCTGGGCTCAAGTGATCCTCCCTGCTCAGTAACTGAGATTACAGGCACATGCCTGGCTGAAGATCCTAGTCTTAAGAAGTAAGATAGGAGAAGGTGGAACCAATATCTGTGCCTAAACAATAGTGCCTGATTAATATTTGGATAGAATTAACATTTCCATAGGCCAGGCAATGACTCGCGCCTATAATCCCAGCACTTTGGGAGGCCAAGGCAGGGAATCACCTGAGGTAAGGAGTTTGAGACCACCCTGACCAACATGGTGAAACCCCGTCTCTACTAAAAACACAAAAATTAGCTGGGTGTGGTTGTACATGACTGTAATCCCAACTGCTCAGGAGGCTGAGACAGGAGAATCACTTGAACCTGGGAGGTGGAGGTTGCAGTGAGCTGAGATCACACCAGTGCACTCCAGCCTTGGCAACAGAGTGAGACTCCGCCTCAAAAAAGAAAAAGAATTAACATTTCTATATCATAGGGTGGGCAACTGATATGCTGATGAGGTTGAGGAATATTAGATTGGGGAGGAAGCTTTCCTAAAAGGCAGAAAAGAAGGCTGGAATTTCATGATTTGAGTTTACCTCTCTACTTCAGGTCTTTCCAGTTTTCATGGCAAGGCAGTTGGTTGGCTCTCTCCAGCCCTTGACCTTCTGTCACTGTCCCAGGTTTTGACACACTTGTTGAGAAGGTTCCCTTGAGTGTCAGGTGGCCTTGCCAATTCCTGGAGAGGTCAAGGTGACTTGCTTTTTGTTTCCCCAGGCTGAGAAGAAAGCCAAGGTTATTGCAGTAATGAATGCTGTGGAAGAAAACCAGGGTTCCGGGGAGTCTCAGAAGGTGGAGGAGGCCAGCCCTCCTGCTGTGCAGCAGCCCACTGACCCCGCATCCCCCACTGTGGCCACCACGCCAGAGCCCGTGGGAGCCGATGCTGGGGACAAGAATGCCACCAAAGCAGGCGATGATGAGCCGGAGTACGAGGTGAGCGGCTTGCTTCTTCACCAGCCGTGGCCAGCTCTTTCCGGGGGCCTTCCACTGCCAGCTCCTCCCGTCCTGCTCTCCTCTCTCCATCTCCCACGGGCCGCTCGCTCTCTCCACCTGACCCCGGGCCTCTTCGTCTCCCCGATTTTGCTCTGTCTTGCCTCATTCAGATGGAGCTCCCTCCTGGCTGTCCTGCCCCCCAGATGCCCAGGGCTGGGGTTGCCATGGGGGGATCAGGGTGGCAGGGCCTCGTGACCACTGTGTAATGATTTCTGCTCCTTGGGGCTCCAGGACGGCCGGGGCTTTGGCATTGGGGAGCTGGTGTGGGGGAAACTGCGGGGCTTCTCCTGGTGGCCAGGCCGCATTGTGTCTTGGTGGATGACGGGCCGGAGCCGAGCAGCTGAAGGCACCCGCTGGGTCATGTGGTTCGGAGACGGCAAGTTCTCAGTGGTGAGTTGTGGGTTTGGCAGTAGCCTGGGGTGGGGGGAACGTTCTTGATCCCAGAGCCTGTGGTTTCGGCTGGGGGCAGTCTGGAATCGGGGTGATGGAAGTGGGTTCTACTCATCCCCACACTGCCTGTGGTGGCTGGAAGAAGCCTTAGGGATAATTAGGTTGCACCTGTGGCTCAGAGAGCTAGGATGCCGGCCCAGTTTTAGCCTTCCAGGAACATATTCACTAGAATTCCTTTCCACCTGCGCTCAGGTACTTCCCTACTCTTGGTCTGGACTCCTCTCTTTGTGTCGGGTTGTTGTTTGTCACTGCATCTGGTCCCCTCCAGGGCTGAGACTGACTCTCAGTGCTCCCAGCCGCTGCCAGTTGCGAGGCACGGGTGGGTGCTTGCAAGTGGAAGCAGCAGCAAACAAGGCCTGGCTTGTCCCCGCAGGTGTGTGTTGAGAAGCTGATGCCGCTGAGCTCGTTTTGCAGTGCGTTCCACCAGGCCACGTACAACAAGCAGCCCATGTATCGCAAAGCAATCTATGAGGTCCTGCAGGTGAGTGTCCCTGCTGGGAGCTCAGAGGAGGTGCCTAGAGCACTAGAAGGCCTGGAAGTCAGAGTGCAGGTCGGACCAGGAGGCAGTGACTCCTTCCCACCTCAGTTGCCACTTGTGTGCCCTTCTTCTTCCTCCTTAGCAGTTCCCCCTGCCTTGCCCGTGCCACCCTCACTACTCAGAGTCTGGCCTTAAGCCCTACCCATCTGCCCTCCAGCCTGTCCTGACACCCCCATCCCTGGTGTGTTGATCTCCAGGTGGCCAGCAGCCGTGCGGGGAAGCTGTTCCCAGTGTGCCACGACAGCGACGAGAGTGACACTGCCAAGGCCGTGGAGGTGCAGAACAAGCAGATGATTGAATGGGCCCTGGGGGGCTTCCAGCCCTCTGGTCCCAAGGGCCTGGAGCCACCAGAAGGTAAATGTGGGCACCTAGCCATCTGGCACCCTTGCCCGCCAGGCAGATCCACACCAGGGCTGGGAAAGCCATGCTTAGGGAGGGTGGCCAAGGCCTCCTCGGAGGGGCCCAGTGGGAATGGCCAGGGTCTCCATTGACCCAGGGCAGGACTCGAATGACCTGCTTGGCCGTTGGCTGGCTGGAACCAGAGAATTGAGAGGTGGGAACAAGTTGGAGACCAGGCTGCACCTCCCTATAAGGAGGGTGGGGGAGGGGCTGGGGTTTCCTGTCAGCCTGTAACTGACCTTGGCCCCTGCTTTCCTGCTCCAGAGGAGAAGAATCCCTACAAAGAAGTGTACACGGACATGTGGGTGGAACCTGAGGCAGCTGCCTACGCACCACCTCCACCAGCCAAAAAGCCCCGGAAGAGCACAACGGAGAAGCCCAAGGTCAAGGAGATCATCGATGAGCGCACAAGAGGTAGTTGGCCTGCTTCTGGAGAGGGAGGCACCGGGAGGCCTGCATCCGAAGATCGGGCATGGCGGCCTCTTGACGCCAGGTCTCTTCCCCTTGCAGAGCGGCTGGTGTACGAGGTGCGGCAGAAGTGCCGGAACATTGAGGGTGAGTTTGTTGCCTGGAAACTCCAGTGCTCCTAGTATGGTGTGGGGCAGAGTAGCGTAGGCACTTAGGAAGGTTTGAATGACAGGGACCAGGGACGGTGTCCTTCGTGTCACACCACCTCCACCCCGATTCTCACACCATCTTCCTGGTGTCAATCCTACTCTCCTGTCAATGGCCTGGGCTGGTCTTCAGGGTTTAGGACTCCCCAGTAACCAGAGGAGGGCACCCCTCTTGGATGTGATGTAACTCGCCTGCCGGTCACCTTTCAGCCTTTCACCTTTGCTCACCGTTGTCATCCCTGGTCTGTCTCCCTCAGCCAGGTGCTAGTGGAGCTGGCTTAGGACCCTCAGGGCCTGGGAGGATTGGGGCAGGGGCAGGACTTGAGGATGGCCCCGGAATCCCTCCAGAGTAGCCTGGAGACAGGGCTGTGTCTCGTGAGCAGGTTTCTGTCCTCCTGTCACTCCATCTCTGTTCACGGATGGTGGCATTGGTGCTCTGAAGTGGTGGCCTTCTGAGACTGGGGCCACAGTGCCTCCCTTTTCCATGGAACACCCTGGACTCTTTTTCTGGCTGCCGCTCTGGCACACCCTTTTTTTGTGGCTGGTCTGGTGCTGGGCTCCAGCCCGGGGAGGGAGAGGCCCTTGGGTGGACTCACCCCATCCCCTCGCTCTGCTTTCTAGACATCTGCATCTCCTGTGGGAGTCTCAACGTTACCCTGGAACACCCCCTCTTCATTGGAGGAATGTGCCAAAACTGCAAGGTAGGGGCACCCCTGTCCAGGAGAGGTGCCATTGAGGCCGGTCCTTCGGCCTCCTGGCTGACTGTACCCACCACTTCTGGGCATGTATGGGGATGACACCCGGTATGTGTGGATGTAGACTTCAGAGCTTCCTCTGGAAGCAGAGTCCTGGTGACATGGGCCCTTGAGCTTCAGGCTTTTCACTTGCTCTCATTTTTCTCCTCTGAAAGATTCTTGTCTCTCAAGCCCCATTTTAGTCCCCAGATGTGGGGATGGGGCAGAGCAGCGGAGACCTGCTCAGGCTGAGTGTAGCAGGGTTGCCATGCCCTCAGGAGCCCAGCAGAAAAGCCCAGAGCTACAGGAAGGCCCAAGGTGGTGTTGCAGCCCCCTGCCTGGCCTTGATCTCAGGCTGTTTGGTTCTGTCCATGGCGGCACACGGGCAGACCTGGTTTCCCCTTCCCAGATCTGCAGCTGGGGCTGACCCTGGCTAAGGAGGTGGTGGGTCTTGTCTCTAGGGCTGAGTCAGGTTCTGCAAGGCTGGGCTCAGAGCCTGCCTTGGTCCTGACCATCCTGGGACCCGCCCTGGTGGTTTCTGACCCTCCCCGCTGCTGTCTAGAACTGCTTTCTAGAGTGTGCATACCAGTATGACGACGACGGCTATCAGTCCTACTGCACCATCTGCTGCGGGGGCCGAGAGGTGCTCATGTGTGGGAACAACAATTGCTGCAGGTGAGGCTGGCCTCCCTCCCCTCCCCACTCCTCCCTTCTCTCCCCTCCCCCCTACTCCCCTTCTCTCCCCTCCTTCCACCCAGCTCCCTCATCGCCCCTCACATAGACCCCCAACCCCAGCCATGAGGCCTCCTTCCACTGGCTCTGCTTCCCTCCCCTCCCCTCCCCACAGACCCTCAGCCCCTATCCCCAACCCCCTAGCCATGCTCTGGACCCAGTCTTTCCATTCCAGGTAGCAGACCTTGGCTTCCCTGGACCAGGGCTGAGAGTCCCCTCTGCTACTGGGTTTCCTTCCAGGTGCTTTTGTGTGGAATGTGTGGACCTCTTGGTGGGGCCGGGGGCTGCCCAGGCAGCCATTAAGGAAGACCCCTGGAACTGCTACATGTGTGGGCACAAGGGCACCTACGGGCTGCTGCGGCGGCGAGACGACTGGCCCTCCCGGCTCCAGATGTTCTTCGCTAATAACCACGACCAGGAATTTGTGAGTGCTGGGCGGTCTCGAGCTCCCTAGGCTGAGCCTTGGTTGTGGGGCCTGAGCTTCACACAGGGTGTGCAGGTCTAGGAGCCTGGCTGGAGGGTCAGCGCTGGGTGGGAGTGTGGGACACGGCTGGGCGTGCCCCTGACCTGTTGTGCTCACTGCTTAGGACCCTCCAAAGGTTTACCCACCTGTCCCAGCTGAGAAGAGGAAGCCCATCCGGGTGCTGTCTCTCTTTGACGGAATTGCTACAGGTGAGGGCTCAGGCCCAAGAGATGCTGGCTGCCTTGTGCCAGGATTGGGGAGCCGTGTGTGTGGGCAAAACGAAATGACGGTTAGCTTCATAGCTGTTAAAATATCACCCCAAAGAGGAAACGTGTGTGAAGTGAAAACGTATGCAGTCCATGGAATTAGATTTGACCAAAAACAAAAAGGTGGACTAGGTGGGAAAACAGCCTGTGTGCTGGACACTTCCCTTAATGGTGAAGACTCAGCAGCAGAGGATGGGAGTGATCATTAGTCGGATTCACAGAGATTTCACAGAGCCTCGAAGGACAGACTCAGCAAGACAAACATATACAGTTCTATTGTGTTTTGATTATACACAAGATCTAAAGAAGGCTATTTAAATCACCCGTTATCCTTTTATTAATATTTTGGCATACATCCTTTTTGGACTTTTTTCTGTGCGTGTGTTTATGTAACCATACATCCATAGATAGATAAATTAAGTGGATGGTGAATGCACATGGTTTTGTAACTTGCTTTGCATTTATTATGACTGCTTTTTCATGGCAAACAATGTAAAGCTGCATTCTTTATTTTTTTTTCTTTTTGAGACAGAGTCTCGCTCTGTCACCCAGGCTGGAGTGCAGTGGTGCAATCTCCACTCACTGCAACCTCCACCTCCTGGGTTCAAGCAGTTCTCCTGCCTCAGCCTCCCAAGGCACTGGGATTATAGGCACGTACCACCACCCCTGGCTAATTTTAGTATTTTTTAGTAGAGACGGGATTTCACCATGTTAGCCAGGCTGGTCTCAAACCCTGACCTCAGGTGATCCACCTGCCTCAGCCTCCCAAAGTGCTGGGATTACAGACGTGAGCCACCGTGCCCAGCTAAAGCTACATTCTTTATTTGTAAGTGCTGCATAGGGTTCCCTTGAGTCAAAGTGTCATGGTTTATTTAATGAACTCCTATTAGGTCATTTACTATTTTTTTTTATTATTATAAGCAGTGTTGTGACAAGCATCCTGATATGATAACTTTGTATACTTCAACCATTCCCTCCTTAGGAAAACCTTTAGGAGATGCTGGGTCACCCTACAGGCATTGTCTACTTTATGTGGCTCTGGATACTGCAAAAAGCATCCTAGGTGGTTGTGAAGACACATCCAGCCCTCTGCCCTGCCCCCCAGCCACGGGTTTCTCCAGCTCTTCTTAGAATTTGTGTCTTTGTTTGGCCAGAGGGAAGATAGGTGGTCTCAACCCAGGGACCCTGGCTAGAGGGTAGGGTAGGGGTGCCTTCCTGGGCCAGATGTTTGTCTTCTGTTCTCAGCTCCATGCTGCTCTTCTCTAAACCTAGAAAAGTTCATTTACAGCTTTTTGTTTCCCAGGCTGGAACCTTGAGACCTTCTTAAATCATTTCACACTCCAGGAGGCTTTAAAAGCTCCTTGGTGGGGGGGATGTGTTGGGAGCAGCAGAAACAGTGCCGCACCCTGTTTCTCCTGAGGTGTTCTCAGTGTCTGCTCCGATTGTTTCCTTGCCTCAGTTTGGCCAGCATTTCTGGAGGGGGAGGGATCGTGGTAAGGAAATCAGTGTGGTTAGCTGGGGGGAAAACACAGGGAGGAGGCCTCCTCCCTCTGGAAGAGTCTTTGCAACTCATGAGAGGACTGAGTGAGGAATGGAAGCCACTCTGATGGGGAGGTAGGGATGCACAGAGCTGGGGACTCATAGCAGATGGCGTGGTGAGTCCAGGGTGGGTGGGCATTGATGAAATCTTTGTGGAGCAGGGAGCATTCGGTTGAGTCTTGAAGGGTGGGGTAGAATTGTAGCAGGAGATAAGAGGGTGTGGAAGGACCAAGCTGTATATGGAGGACAGTAAAAGGCCCCCAAAAAGTCATGTGATTCTTCCTAGATCCTGGAACCATGTACTCGGGTCAGTTTTCCGTAGCTTTGACTGCCTTCCACATAGGCCAAGAGAGGCGTGAGACAGAGCCTCGATGTCCTTACTATGGATACCCCAGTTGGATCCAGAAAGGTTTAAGGAATCTTCAGTGAAAAGATAGGACTTGGGCCTGCAGCTGACCCCACAGGTCCTGTTGGCCAGCAGGCTCACCTGCCAGGACCAGGGTGCCAGGGAGATGGCTCCGAGTAACAGTGCTGTCTGCCGGCTGGCACAGGGCTCCTGGTGCTGAAGGACTTGGGCATTCAGGTGGACCGCTACATTGCCTCGGAGGTGTGTGAGGACTCCATCACGGTGGGCATGGTGCGGCACCAGGGGAAGATCATGTACGTCGGGGACGTCCGCAGCGTCACACAGAAGCATGTATGTCCGTGCTGTGGGGCGCAGCCTGTCTTCCCCTCCCTGCACACTCGGCCCCTAGAGGCAGCCGTGGCCTCCTTTCATTTTGTTTGCTCTCTTCCTCTTAACCCTTTGCCCCAGCCTCTTTTTCTCCTTATCTTCCATTTGTCCTCTGTCTTGAGAGGGTAAAGGGCAAATTGAAATGGAGGTTTGGGCTAGGCATGGTGGCTCCTGCCTATAATGCCAGCACTTCAGGAGGCCAAGGTGGGAGAATCCCTTGTGGCCAGGGGTTTAAGACCAGCCTAGGCAACATAGCGAGACCCTCTCTCTACAAAAAATTAAAAAATGAGCCAGGCGTGGTGGGACGACCCTGTAGTTCCAGCTCCTTGGGAGGCTGAGCCGGGAGGATTACTTGAGCACAAGAGGTTAAGACTGAGCTAGCATCACACCACCACACTGTAGCCTGGGCAGCAGAGCAAGACTCTGTCTCTTTAAAAAATAAAAAAAGTTATTTGAGGCCTTGCCTACTTGGGCTCTGGCTCCTCCCTGTGCTGGTTTCTGGGCCCTTTATAAGTAGAGCTCTTTGGATTAGAGAGAGGTTCCTGCCTTCCCAGTGCTTTTGGCAAATAGCTTTACCAGCCTTTATATCTGGGAGGCTCTGGCAGGGTCTTCTCTTGAGCATGACTACAGGCCCTCTGGAGTCCTGAAGGGCGTTTGGAGGGCATTCACATGGCCCAGACACCCTGCCTAAGACACTCAGCGCGCCGGGTACCTTCAGACTCAGCCGTCCACTTGGGTCGTCTTCCCATTGGGCGGCTGTGCTGCCTGCCTGGGGCATGCTGGTTTCCCCACTGGCCTGAGAGATGATCCATCTGGTCCCCTTCTTGTTTAGGACTCAACCCATGGCTGCAGTTAGGGTCGTGAGCCTGCAGAGCAGCCAGGTCTCCTCTCTTTCGGGTCAGAGGACTTCTTTGCCAAGTTCACAGATCATTTCTCTTTCTTCCTGTCTGCCTCTGTCCCTGGACAGCAGGCCCATCACGTTGCCTTTATCCTCCCAGATCCAGGAGTGGGGCCCATTCGATCTTGTGATTGGGGGCAGTCCCTGCAATGACCTCTCCATTGTCAACCCTGCTCGCAAGGGCCTCTACGGTAGGTACCATCCTTCCCCTCCACCTTCTCAGCTGGTGCTTCTGCACATAGTTTTTCCTCCTTGGATATTTCTGCCCTGGGACAGCTATTCCCGATGACCCTGTCTTCCCGTGCCCTCCCCATGCCCAAGCCACACCACTGTCTGTGCAGGCAGCCCCAGCTGATGGCTTTCTCTTCCGACCTCTCAGAGGGCACTGGCCGGCTCTTCTTTGAGTTCTACCGCCTCCTGCATGATGCGCGGCCCAAGGAGGGAGATGACCGCCCCTTCTTCTGGCTCTTTGAGAATGTGGTGGCCATGGGCGTTAGTGACAAGAGGGACATCTCGCGATTTCTCGAGGTATAGCCAGCAACCTTGGTTTGGCCAGCTCACTAATGGCTTCTACCTTGGCCTGCTGCTCCATCCCTGTCTTATCTGCATTGTGGAGCTGGGGACTGATGACTTCTGCTTTGCAAGGGGCCTGTTTGGGAAGCCCCAGGCTTTCGGATTGAAAGGGAGGAAGCAGAGTTAGAGGCCCACCTCAGAAAGAACCAGTGGTCTCACCCTAAGAGGTGGGTATAGACCTCCAGGGTTGAAAGACCTTTCACCGAATTGGGTGGGGTACCTGACTTCTGGGGATGGGCATTCTGTGTGGTGTCCGTTCACACTAGGACCTTTGAGAGGACAAAAATCAGTTTTCCCTGAGCAAGCAAGGCCTGTCCTCACTCCCTGGTACCATGATATGGCACCTGAGAAGCAAGCAGGACTTAGCTGAGTTTTCATTCTTCCTCATGTGAGTCCCAGTTTAACCCTGAGCCAAGTCTGAGCCATGCACAGAGAGCTTCTGCTGCCAGAGGCATGCTTAGGATAGCCCTTCTGGGAGCGTGAGCCCACTTGTGCTCCCGAGTCTTGGGGGTGGGTCACACCACGAGCTGGTGTTCTGACTGTAAGTGAGAGCAGGCCTGTGTCTGAGTTATAATCGGGGCTCATGGTAAACCCACCCACACTCGCTGGAGCCTGGGTTTTCCCAGCCTCTGGGTAGTCTGGAGCCACACTGTCCAGTATGGTAGCCACCAGCCACATGTGGCTGTTTATATTAACATTAACCATTCAGCTCTTCAATCACACTGGCCTCATTTTAGGTACAAAATAGCCACCTGTACTAGTGGGCTAGTGGCCACTGAATTGAACAGTGTAAATAGAGGACATCCCCACCATCGAAGAAGTTCATTTGGACAATGCTGACCTAGAATGTTCGGTGACAGCATGTAGAATGTGGCTAGGTGAAATTCCAGCTTCTCCTGGAGGCTGCAGGCTAGCCCAGTGAGTGGCTCCTGAGAGAGAAGTAAGAGCCTTTGAGGCTTTCAGGCTCAACACCACAGCATGCTGGCGCTGTTTCGTCTTCCTCCTTGGCTCATCTTCAAACCATCTCCTGTTTTGTAGTCCAACCCTGTGATGATTGATGCCAAAGAAGTGTCAGCTGCACACAGGGCCCGCTACTTCTGGGGTAACCTTCCCGGTATGAACAGGTTGGTGAGAGCTCCCGGGCCTGGGGGGCTGTGGGCTGGGACTGCAGATGGGATGGCCCACGGTTGGGGGGGTCCCTGAGCCGGGCGCTCTCCGGCCAGCCTCTGCCAAATGGCTAGCTGCTCTGCCGGGTTGTTTATTTCCTTTTCCTTGAGGAATAAGAGGAGTCAGGGTATGGAAAATACTTGTCTGAAACCAACAACTAGTGGTCTTAAAGCAGGACTTTTAAAAGTACTCTCTTTATACGAAAGATACGTGTGCTGCCGAGTTAGGTGGTTGGTTTTCTGACATTGGTGATGTGTCCCGAGCCCTCTGGTGCTTAGATTCTCCTGAGGCAAAGCCATGGAGCATGGCTTTAGGACCGGGAAAGGGAGTCATGGCCATAGCCTGTTCCAAGAGAGGGAATCTCGCAACGGCTACATGTGAATTCAGGGTTCTGCTTAATTTTCCTAATCACACACTTGGTTGGCTTCAGGTCCTTTCTTTGAGAGATTTTCTTCAGTTAGGTTACACAGATAAAGATTTTACTATCCAAAAGTGAAGAAAATTAATTTCTCAGGTGTAAAACTGGCATTATAAAAAGGCTTTTGAGGCAAAAGAAATTGTCCAGAGTTGGCAATTCAGAAGCACACTGAGAGCCACTCAGTCCCTGTCCATTGTGGAGGGAAGTGTTTTCCAGAGTGTTCTGATTCATGGGTGATAAACCTCCTTGGTCTGCTACTTGGTATAACTAGGAGACATCATTTCACCTGGCCTCAGTCAAATAGTCTCCCTCCTTGCTATTCCCATGAGGTTGTAAGACCTTTCCCATCTCATACGTGTTTGGTAAAGTTGCTGTCAAGGATTTGTTGAGGGGAAGGAGATGGGGCATTGGGGCAGCTGGCCTGAAACTGTCCCCTGAGAGTTCCCGAGATGCATGTGTGTATTGGAAATAGATGGGCTAACGTGGCTCAGTATTTTCATAGAGCCACTCGGTGTCTCCTGACAGACCTTGGTCCTAGGGGATTTCTCGCCTGCTTCTTTCATTACTAAAATATTGAACTCTGAGCTTCTAGGAGGAGCAGAGGTCCCGCATGCAGGGCCGACTGGACGGTGCACGCATAAACAGTTGGGTCGTCTGTTGAGTGCCTGACTTAACTGCTGGCCCCCATGGTTCCCTCACTGAATTCCTGGAGCCAGTGCTCAGGGAAACCTTCCTTAAATACCCTTACCTGTCAGAAGAGGTCAGCATGAAGGGGACAGCCTGCACCCTCAGAAGTGATGTGTTTAATGTCAGAATTTTGGTCTTCAGGGAACTGCAGAATTTAAGTATTTTTTTGAGACAGAGTCTTGCTCTGTCACCCAGGCTGGAGTGCAAAGGCATGATCTTGGCTCACTGCAGCCTCTGCCTCCCAGGTTCAAGTGATTCTCCTGCCTCAGCTTCCTGAATAGCTGGGATTACAGGCACCTGCCACCACACCTGGCTAATTTTTGTATTGTTAGTAGAGATGGGGTTTCACCATGTTGGTGAGGATGGTCTTGAACTCCTGACCTCAGGTGATCGCCTGCCTTGGCCTCCCAAAGGGCTGGGATTACAGGCTTGAGCCACTGTGCCCGGCCCAGAATTTAAGTCTTTTAAAACTGTACGTTTAAGACTTGTGGCTTAATGAATCTCATCCAGTGGACACACCCATGTAACAATCACCACAAATCAAGATTCGGAACATTGTCACCCCCAAAGCTTACCTTGCAATAGGACACTTGAAGCTCAGTGTATTTTAGACTAACTGATGTAAAGATAGCTGTGGTTTTTTCCTTCTTCTGCTGGGTGTTATCTGCCTATTCGTAGTTTGAGACCACTTTCGAATTTACCTCTACAGATGAATACTTGGCGGAGTTGTGTTTGTGGATGGCTGCAGTGTGTGTTGGTGTATTTATGGGAAGTTTGAAGAGGGTTACGATGTGTGTACATGATTTGGAGAAGGGCGCTTTACCCTGTGAATTAGTGGCTGCTGGGGGGGGAGGGGGCCATGTGGCTGGGGGCCTTCCCGCTGTCCCCCAGGTTTCTGTTGTTACCGTCTCTCTTCTGCCTCCTAGGCCGTTGGCATCCACTGTGAATGATAAGCTGGAGCTGCAGGAGTGTCTGGAGCATGGAAGGATAGCCAAGGTCAGCTCCAGCGTCCAGGACCTCTGCTGGGGGGCAGGGAGAAGGAAGGGCAGGAAGAAGTGGAGCGGTGGCCAAGGCCATGTCCCGCCTGCACCTCCAGCTAGTGTGGAGAATGCAATTTAGGAGCCAGTGCAGGGACATGCAGCGGGGCAGCCAGAGGAGGGCCCGGGGCTGCTGGCCTTCAGCCCTTCCTCCCTGGTGAGTGTCGCCCACTGCACCGGTAGACACTGAGGAGTCTACTAAGACCTGGACTTGCTGTGGTTTTTCATTTCTTAATTTTTTGGCCAAAACCTATTGCAAAAGCCTTGAAATCAGAGCAGGCTCCCATGATATGGAAGCTCCATTTCTCTCTGGAGCTGGAATCTCCTGGAGTGAGTACCTGAGGTATTGGGTTCTGTGTCAGCAGGTTCCAGCATTCAGAACCATTGGCAGCTCAGAGGGCATCTTTGAGCCCCTCAGTAACTTGGCATCCTTTAGCCTACAAGTTACTCCACCTCTGAAAGAGCTAATTCTTTAGAAGACTTGGAAGGTATAGTGGCTACGGCTTCTACTTCTAAAGTCTGTGGCTAGGCTGGGCATGATGGCTCACGCCCATAATCACAACACTTTGGGAGGCTGAGGCAAGCAGATCACCTGAGGTCGGAAGTTCGAGACCAGCCTGGCCAACATGGTGAAACCCTATCTCCACTAAAAATACAAAAATTAGCCGGGCGTGGTGGCATGCACCTGTAGTCCCAGATACTCGGGAGTCTGAGGCACGAGAATCGCTTGAACCCAGGAGGCGGAAGTTGCAGTGAGCTGAGATCGCACCACTGCACTCCAGCCTAGGTGACAGAGCGAGACTTCGTCTCAAAAAAAAAAAAAAAAATTAAATCTGTGGCTAAATGGACCTGACTACGGTTGGCCAGATGACCTCCAAGCAGGAAGAAAAGTGGGGCTGTTTGGTGTGTGGAGGCTCCTTGCCTGGTGAACTCTGCTCTCTCAGAGCCATACCCAGCCCCTGGGAGGACCAGACCCTGTCAGGGTTGGCGAGTACCTGGCATACTTGGTAGATGCATGGTCAGCGTTGGCTGGTGAATGAATTCGTGCTCAGTCCTCTTTTCTCTTCACCTTCTAGTTCAGCAAAGTGAGGACCATTACTACGAGGTCAAACTCCATAAAGCAAGGCAAAGACCAGCATTTCCCCGTCTTCATGAATGAGAAAGAGGACATCCTATGGTGCACTGAAATGGAAAGGTACCCAAGTTGTGCGGGTCTGGCTGTGGCATGGGGTGTTCTGGTTGCCGTGCTTGCTGGAGGGGTCCTCTGCCTTTCCCATCTGGCTATTTTTTCACAAATGCCCTGGGAACAGTGGATTTTATCAAGCATTTCCCAATATGGCAGACTCCGGGGGTGGACTCCTGGCCAGCCAGGCTCCTGTGTATTGTAAGGCTGGTCCAAAGTAAAAGGAGTCTAGGGGCCAGATGCAGTGGCTCATGCCTGTAATCCCAGCACTTTGGGAGGCAGGCGGATCACCTGAGGTCAGGAGTTTGAGACCTGCTTGGCCAACGTGGTGAAACCCCATCTCTACTGAAAATACAAAAATTAACCTGGCATGGTAGTGTTGTGCGCCTGTAGTCCCAGCTACTCAGGAAGCTGAGGCAGGAGAATCACTTGAACCTGGAAGGTGGAGGTTGCAGTGACCTGAGATCACATGACTGTACTGCAGCCTGGGCAAGAGAGAGAGACTCCATCCCAAAGGGGAAAAAAGAGGAGTCTAGGAATCCCATGGTGCCTTGTCTCTCAGAGACCCTGCTGATCCCCAAGGAAATGCTGCAGCGGCAGGACCTTCCTGAACTTGTGGTGCCAATTTTGTAGGTCTCTTGTAAACCAAGCCAGCATAGGGCCAGGCAGACCTTACAGCCTCCCCACCCTGGATTTGGTGCAAACAGGACTCTCGGTGCTGGATGACCTTCTTGTTCTCTGAGTATAAGTAGGATTTAGCCAGACAAAGAGACCATTTACACAAACAACCAAAGCAAACAGGAAATCCTTCAGCTTCTGAAGTCAGGCCGGAGTTCAGCTCATTTTTTGCCTTCCCTCCTCTCAGTGTGCAGGATGCTAGGGCTGTATGTTCATTACATGCAGATTCGAGGTGTGTGCTGTGGAGCTAGCCCTGGAGGAGAGGGGAACTGTAGAGTGTGTCCTGGAGGTGTTTCTGCAGGATTGTTCAAAATTATCTTGTTTCTGCTGGGTTGTGAAACTCTAGGCAGTGACAACCTTACTACCTCTAAGGTCACAGAAACCAGCACAGTGCCTGGCACACGGTTGGCGATCCGAGTGCTGGGTTGTTTATAAAGGACAGAAGGTTTGGCAGAACTAAGCATGCATCGGGAGTTGGTGGGTGTGAGTGCCCCGTCCCTGCTCTGGGCGGCTGCTGGTCCTCTGGATCCTGCTGTGTGGTTAGATGGCTTCCGAGCAGCCTTGTCCCGCCAGCACTCACCCTGCCCTCTTTGCCTTCTCTCCCTCAGGGTATTTGGTTTCCCTGTCCACTATACTGACGTCTCCAACATGAGCCGCTTGGCAAGGCAGAGACTGCTGGGCCGGTCGTGGAGCGTGCCAGTCATCCGCCACCTCTTCGCTCCGCTGAAGGAGTATTTTGCGTGTGTGTAAGGGACATGGGGGCAAACTGAGGTAGCGACATAAAGCTAAACAAACAAAAAAAACACAAAACATAATAAAACACCAAGAACGTGAGGATGGAGAGAAGTATCAGCACCCAGAAGAGAAAAAGGAATTTAAAACAAAAACCACAGAGGCGGAAATACCGGAGGGCTTTGCCTTGCGAAAAGGGTTGGACATCATCTCCTGATTTTTCAATGTTATTCTTCAGTCCTATTTAAAAACAAAACCAAGCTCCCTCCCCTTCCTCCCCCTCCCGCTCCTTTTTTTTTTTTTCCGGTCAGACCTTTTGTTTTCTACTCTTTTCAGAGGGGTTTTCTGTTTGTTTGGGTTTTGTTTCTTGCTGTGACTGAAACAAGGTTATTTCAGCAAAAACCAGTAACAAAAAATAGTAACAATACCTTGCAGAGGAAAGGTGGGAGAGAGGAAAAAAGGAAATTCTATAGAAATCTATATATTGGGTTTTTTTTTTGTTTTTTTTTTTTGTTTGTTTGTTTGTTTTTTTACTATATATCTTTTTTTGTCTCTAGCCTGATCAGATAGGAGCACAAGCAGGGGACGGACAGAGAGAGACACTCAGGCGGCCGCATTCCCTCCCAGCCACTGAGCTGTCGTGCCCGCACCATTCCTGGTCACGCAAAACAGAACCCAGTTAGCAGCAGGGAGACGAGAACACCACACAAGACACTTTTCTACAGTATTTCAGGTGCCTACCACACAGGAAACCTTGAAGAAAATCAGTTTCTAGAAGCCGCTGTTACCTCTTGTTTACAGTTTATATATATATGATAGATATGAGATATATATATAAAAGGTACTGTTAACTACTGTACAACCCGACTTCACAATGGTGCTTTCAAACAGCGAGATGAGTAAAAACATCAGCTTCCACGTGGCCTTCTGCGCAAAGGGTTTCACCAAGGATGGAGGAAGGGAGACAGCTTGCAGATGGCGCATTCTCACGGTGGGCTCTTCCCCTTGGTTTGCCACAGAGTGAAGGAGGAGAACCTGGGAGCCGTGTTCTCCCGTTTCTCCCTGCCAAAAAGGGGGTTAGATGAGGTGGTCGGGACCGTGGACAGCTGAGAGTGGGATTCATCCAGACTCATGCAATAACCTTTTGATTTTTTTCTAAAAGGAGACTCCCTCGGCAACCTGGCAGGGTACGGAGTCTTCAGGCCCAATTTCTCACTTTAGCCGATTTGAGGGCTCCTTGTGGTGGGATCAGAACTAATCCAGAGTGTGGGAAAGTGACAGTCAAAACCCCACCTGGAGCAAATAAAAAAACATACAAAACGTACTGGTGCTTTCCTGTCTAAGTCGCCTTTTGTGTGTTCTTTTATGAGGCCCCCACCATCCACCCCTCTGTGCACAAGGCGGCTCCTGGCCCCTGGAATGTGATGTTTTTGGTCATCTCCAAAGGCTGCAGTTTTATACTGGGAGGCTGATGACACCTTTTATTATAATTATTCTTATGGTTCTGGTTATAATTATGTTTGTTTTGAGATTTTCTTTAAGAAAACAAAAACCCAACACCCTTCCCTTTAGGTTTCAAACCAAGGTGCGGGAGCAGGGTGCTTCTGAGTTAGCGGTGGCTCTGGTGCCCTGGCTCCCACCCCTCGGGCCAGGTGGGCCACTGGGCATGGTGACAGCTGGGCGGCCAGGGAGTCCCCGAGGTCTGCCTTCCGGGCTCGTCACTCTTCTCTTCTACTTCCCCTCCTCTTGAGTCGGGTGTGTCAGGGCTGGAGGGAGGACCGGCCGTCTCTCTCCTTGTGTGTGTGGTTGGAGTGGTGTGTGTTTCTTTTCTAGTACTCGGTCTGATGATAGCTGTGCCCTTACCTCGAGTCAGCAGCACCTGGAGCCCCCAGTGCTCGGCACTTGGTTCCGCCTCCTACAAGGCAGGTGGCCTGGCGTCAGCAGTAGGAAGGGACAGTGTTGTTGGCTCCAGGGTGAGGGCCCGACGGGCAGGTGCTTGCCTGGGTAGATGGGGTGTAGATATGTGGCATATAGAGATATATATTTTATAATGGGAGGGGGGATGGCACCTCCTGGGACTGGCAGAGCTGGGAGGTGTGTCGGCAAGCACATGGCCCCAAGTCCACGTCCCTAGAAAGATGGGGCCTACGGTGATAGGCGCTCTATAAATACATAGATAGGGTCATGTATAAGAATTATTATGGGGTGGGGAGTGGGGGAAGCGGGCTCAGTGTGCTGAGCCTCGGTCCCCACTGCAGACATAAACCCCACACCAATCAATCTCGCACGCATACACAGGAGCTTATTTCTGTACTGATGCATAACGAATGCACTCTCACACACGCCAGGGAGCTCCCAGCACTCTTCTCCCAGGGTTCAGGACTTTGTGGAGTCAGCCCGTGCAGCTATTTACCTCTGTTGCCCTGATTGCAGGTAGACTGTCAATCCCAGAAGTTGCTAGGTGCTGAAGGCAGGAAAAGGAGGAGGTTTTATTTCAGCAGGTGCTCTCCTCTAGCAGGTAGTGTTCTATCTCTTTTGCCCCTGGTGATGTCAAAAGATTCTTCTGTTAGCAACCTGTGATACTGACCTGCAACTCTAGGCACCAGTAAAGTCAGCCCTCAACTCCCCCTACCTATTCTCCCCCAACAAAAATCAAATTGACATCCAGGTCTGTCTTGGCCAGGGGGCTTTCACTGGGGAAAAAAAAATGGGACAGTGAACCTTACCTATTGACTAAACCAAATTAGTAATTAGTGACAAAACCAAACCAAGACTTTGACCCCCTGCTCATTACTCAGGAGTAAATTCACACAGCTGGTGGCCAGTCTCACTCCTTTTTGGGGTGCTTGGTCCTGGACCCCAATCTACTGTCTCCTTGACAGATTGGTGTTTAAGATCATGCTCAGTTGCTTCCTGTCACCTCTGACAGGTGGTGACTGGGCCCCTGTGGGGCTGGAGCAGCGAGGAAGGGAGCCTCTGCCCCCTCTTTAGAGTCCCTGTGCTAACTGTGGTGCTCGCCCAGCCCCTCCTTGCTCCAGCGGGGGGCTCCGTCCTTCAGGCCTGGAGTCCACCAGTGCCACTCCAGGAGGGCTGGGGGAGGAGGGGCTGCCTCAGGCAGTCCAAGGTGCTCCCTCCCCCGCCGGCCGTCGCTAAGGTCTTCCCGGCTCCCAGGATCAGGACAGAGTCATCTAACACTTCAGGCTCTCCCAAGCCACTGCTTAGTGACAGAGTTAGCCTTTCCCAGCTCCACCGGAGCTGGGCCTGGTGCCCCACCCAAGGGATTGGTGTGGGGACTTGGAAAGAGACTTGGTAGCCAAGGGCATGGCAAGCCTGGGGATTCCTGTGGGCCGGCTTACTCCAGGAGGGAGTGCTGAGCACAGAGGAGCCTTTACGGCTGACAGCTTGAGAGCACTTGTTCCTCCAGGTCTAGCCACTTGACTGGGCCCTAGAATGGATCAGATGCCCCAGAGGTTGTGGGTCCCCCTTGCAAGGACAAGAGTTAACAATCACCAGCTTTTCTTACAGCCCAGCCTGTGGTCTTGGTCTCACAGTAGAACTTGGGGGAGAGTGTGGGGGCTTTGGGATTGTGCCAACTTGGCTAAGCTGAGACGTGCTTAATCCACCGCAACCCTGGGGCCTCTGGGGACAGGTATTGGGTCACCTTCCAAGGGGCGCTGTGCTTCAGCAGGCTGTAGATAAGGCAGAGGTTAAGGTGGTAGAGTAGGGCAACCAAGAGGGCCTAGGGAAAATTGCCAGGCATATTCCCTGTGGAATTTTCTCTCCAAAGATCAGGCCCATTTCCCCCTTAGAAACATGGGTTCTGGGGGTTGAGGATGGCAGCTTCCCCCCTGCAGGTGCCAGGTGGAGCATGATGCCAAAGAGATCTGTGACTCTTGCCTGGGGGAGGTAGCCAGGTGCTAGTACTGGGGACACAGCCCTTGGCCTCCTGCCTGAGCAGGAAGCTGGTTTCCAGCAGGTGGCTGGTGCTAATCCCACCCCAAGGGAGTGTCGGGACAGTGAACAGGCAGCCTGGGGGCGCTGCAGGTGGGCACTAGCAGGGGTCTGCAGTCCACAGATGATGACGTGAATCTGTTGCTCTCCTTTTCTGTCTAAGCCCCAGAGACTTCTTGCCATTGAACATCCTATTGGAAAGCAAACTTTCCAAGACAGCATCCGTGACCTGTTAGCTTTTGAAACGGGCCTGGGTGTGATTGGCTGGTAGGGATGCACGTGTGAGTTTTGGCGCGTTGCAAGGATTGGGACAGGCAGCCCGGCAGGAAGGAAGGCTGACACCGAAAGGGTCTCACAGGGCCCGGCTCCCCTTGCCTCCCAATAATTGACTCTGGGGAAGTCGCCACCTTCTCTAGCAGAAGGAATATTTCAGCAGAGCCATCTGGGAGATGTTCCTCCAGGAAAACTGCAGTCATTCATTTCATAGTTTTGCTTACATAAATAGAGTAGATTTGGGAGGCAGTTTTGAATTCCTGTCTCTATGCTGCTTGGTGCAGAATTGCAGCGGCTCCAAGTGTCTTTCAGAGCTGTTGCTTTTAGGAGCCCCCTCAAGCTGCGGGCTTAGGGCCAGGGCAGGGAGGGGTGCTACCTGGCACTGTGCCCTGAAGAGGGGCTGCTTGCTTGCTTTGGTCGGGAGCATGGCAGAGCCAAGATTCTGGTGGGAACCGAGTTTCTAGCCAGGCCCCTGTTTTGGTCCCGGGAGGTGAGTAATCTGAGTTTGTCGTTGTGCATTCTCCAGGCTGCCTGCTTCTGGCGTGGGAGCCTAGAGGGCCCCCGTGGAGTTGTCCTCCAGGAGTCTTGCCTATTTGGCAGGAAGCAGCCAAAACCTCCCGCTCCCAACCCCGGGGGTGGAAAAGGTGTTATGGAGGGATGGCCTGGAGCTAGGATGGCCTTTCTGGCTGTGCCCTGCTGAGCCAGGATTAGGGAAGGTGTCAGCTGCCTCCTCACCAGGCTCTGTGCTGGGTCAGGAGGGCCAGGAGGAGTGGGAAGGGATGAGAGGATGGACTCTGCTGTTGCAGCGGGAGCTCTGCAATCTTTACGTTTTGGTAAAGGCAGGCCAGCGTCTTTGGGGACCGAGTTGGGGAGCCTTGTCTCTGTGTTTCTAAGACCCATATAAGGTGGGCCTTTGGTGGGTGACCTGTCTCTGACCCGAGGCAGCAGAGTTTTGGGGGATAGGGGGAGAAAAGCAAGCAGGGAGGACAAGGACAGAAGATCCCTTTGCTGGTGGTGACTTACTTACTTCCCCCACCAGAGGGCCCGGGACTCCCGAAACTCCCGTAACTGGAAAGCTCCCTGGCTCAGCTCCACTGGAGGGGCGAGGACGGTGGCTCCCCCAGCCCCAGCCTAGCGGCCTCCACCCCTGTGCCTGAGAACATGAGCAGCGGTCTAAAGTCCCCTAGTCCCATTTCACTTCACAGACCGATTTGGTTGCACAGCCCTAGAATTCAACAGACAACAAAAATGCTGAAATTCCTTAGAATACGCAGAGGGAGGAGGTGACTCAACAAGGTGCTAAAACATTTTATTAAAAATATATATTGTTAAATTAAGTCTGCTGTCTGGACAATGACTGTTTGTTTTGTTTTCTTGTAGTGGAGTTTAAAAGAGACTATTATTTTACTCTGATATATTATTATTAAAAAGGCATTTTAACTTTGTACTTGAAAACTAAATGAGCGATTTCATGTGTTTTAGCTGAGGCATTGAAGTAGCGGGTGCTTACTTATTTGTGGGAAATCATGTATTCATACTGAAGAATAAACTCCGTAGCTGATTTGGTAATAACTTTTACTGTTACAGACGATTTCGCTTTGACCCCGGTGGCAGAGCACTTTTACTCCACATTCCACGCAGCTAAATGCAGGACTTCCCAGGCCCTTCCCTCCCCAGCCCTCTTTCCTTTCTCTTAAGTTCCTCTTTTTTCCTTTATATTTTTTTTTTTTCCTGGTTCCAGCATCCTTTCACCACTGTGTTTTTTTTTGTTGTTGTTGTTGTTGGTTTTTTTTTCTACAGTTTTTTTTTTTTTTTCTTAAGTTCCTCTTTTTCCTTTATTGTTTTTTTTCCCCTAGTTCCAGCACGCTTTTGCTTTTTGTTTGTTTTTTTAGGGTTGCTTCTCTATTTATTGACAATAATAATGTACATTTCACAGTCTGGTTCTAGGACATCCAGGGAGGGACGAGTGGGGCCCGAGTGGGGCCCTGCCCCACCCGCCTGGTGTCCTGTTGTATCTCTGTGTAAGTGATGCTCGTGACATAGCTGTTTATGAAATAATTAAAGAGGTCAATGCGTACAACAGATGTAGAAAGTCTGTCAGTTCCGCCTTCATCACATTTTTTTTTGTGCCCAGAAGAATATAATAAAGCTCCTTTCTAATGTACTTGTGCTGGAGAACACTTGAATAAATGGACTGTTTTTGTGCAAAAAGAAAAACGGAAAAGCACCGTAATAATGTCCTTTTGTCTCGCGTCTCTTTTCCCTGCCATGACTGTTCACAGCCTCCTCCAGGGGGCTCAAGTACCTAAGCGGGGAGGTGCTAGCGTCTAGCCCTGATGAGACAGGGCCTCCCTAAAGCACGTCACCTTCATGAGCATCAGATTAGTAAATGGGGCTGTCCCCTGGGTACAGGAAAGAATTTGGTTGACTGGAAGCTGAAAAAATAAGTTATGGTCAGACAGGTTGCTCGGAAAGTAAATTCAGCTCTGGGCTGAGCAACAGAAGTTATTAATTTATTTAGAGACAGAGTTTTGCTCTTGTTGCCCAGGCTGGAGTGCAGTGGTGCAGTCTTGGCTCACTGCAACCTCCACCACCTGGGTTCAAACGATTTTCCTGCCTCAGCCTCCTGAGTAGCTGGGATTACAGGCATGCGTCACCACATCCAGCTAATTTTGTATTTTTAGCAGAGACGGAGTTTCTCTATGTTGGTCAGGTTAGTCTTGAACTCCTGACCACAGGTGATCCACCTGCCTCAGCCTCCCAAAAGTGCTGGGATTACAGGTGTGAGCCACCGTGCCCGGCTCAGAAATTTTAACACCAGAAAAGGGAGAGGAGCGCACCTTACTCCAATGCCTTGATCAGATGCAGCGGGAGGAGGATTTTTGAACCTGGGTGCTCAAACTCTAAGCAGTGTTTTGCCAACAAACAAGCATTCAGAGGAGAGCAGCCAGAGTGGTAGACGGTCCGGACTGTCAAGGCCCCAGAACAAATCAGGGCGATTGTCCTAGAAAAAGGAAGAATCGGTAGGCCAATGTTCGTAAACACCGACGGGGCATGCCCAAAGGGCTGGGGTCTTTCCATGTGTTCCACAGGCAGGTGGAATGGTGCAGGGAAGCCAGTGTCAGCTCAGCATAAGGGAGGGAGGTCCCTTTCCCTGCTCCAGCTGACAATGCAACGGCCACCTGAGTGCAGTGAAGCCCTGAGCAGTTAAAAGTGCTGGACAAGGCCGGGCGCGGTGGCTCACGCCTATAATCCCAGCACTTTGGGAGGCCGAGGAGGGTGGATCACGAGGTCAAGAGATTGAGACCATCCTGGTCAACATGGTGAAACCCCGTCTCTACTAAAACTACAAAAAATTAGCTGGGCATGGTGGCGCGTGCCTGTAATCCC
>NW_016107316.1:16746048-16749638 GCF_001604975.1 Cebus imitator | reverse complement strand
AAATAAATGTGACCATCTGAATAAGTGCAAGAACTGGGACAATTCATACCTCATCTCAATTCTAAGACCTCAAGCATCTGTGTTTCAGTTTCATCTACTAAGTGCCTAGTAGGTCTAGTCAGTGCTTGGTTCTCTTAAGGAAGGGTTACTCGGCTGGTCTTGGTGGCTCACCCCTGTAATCCCAACACTCTGGGAGGCCAAGGCATGTGCATCACTTGAGGTCAAGAGTTCAAGACCAGCCCGGCCAGCATAGTGAAACTCCATCTCTACTAAAAATACAAAAATTATCTGAGTGTGGTGGCGGGCACCTGTAATCCCAGCTACTTGGGAGGCTGAGGCAGGAGAATTGTTTGAACCTGGGAGGTGGAGGTTGCAGTGAGCCAAGATAGATCCACTGCACTCCAGCCTGGGTGACAGCGTGAGACTCCAGCCTCAGCCTCCCAAAGTGCTGGGATTACAGGTGTGAGCCATGGCGCCTGGCCACCACCAATTTGTTCTGACAGCACTCACCTCTCAGTATATCCCCAACTCAGCCGTTTTCACCTCTTCCCTGCTGCAGCTGTAGCCCAAGTTCCCATCATCTGTCCTCTAGCTGGTCTCTGTTCCCATCGTACCACAGCAGGTCTCTCTGTTTCTGTTCCTGTCTCAGCCCTTTTGACACACAGGATAATCTCATTAACCCATTCATGCCTGAGGTTGCAATGTTTTGAATTTTTGCAATCAGACCTTGGTGATGACCTTGAGCAGTAGGATATAAACTACCACATGCTTGGAATTTCAATAATGGAACACGAGGCATAAATGGGTCAAATCGGCCCCTTTTTAGGCTAGACAAGGTCTCTCACACCTGTAATCCCAACACTTTGGGAGGCCGAGGCAAGTGGATTGCTTGAGGTCAGGAGTTCAAGACCAGCCTGGACAACATGGCGAACCACTTATCTCTACACTGGGCATGGTGGTACATGCCTGTAATCCCAGCTACTTAGGTGACTGAGGTGGGAGATTTATATGAGCCTGGTAAGTCCAGGCTGCAGTGAGCCAAGACTATGCCAATGCACTCCAGCCTGGCTACAGAGCAAGACCCTGTCTCAAAACAAAACAAAAAACTTTTTAAATTTAAATTTTATTTTATTTATTTATTTATTTACTTTGAGATGGAGTCTCACACTGTTGCCAGGGCTGAAGTGCAGTGGCACAATCTTGGCTCATTGCAACCTCTGCCTCCCAGGTTCATGTGATTCTCCTGCCTCAGCCTCCTGAGTAGCTGTGATTACAGGCGCACACCATACCTGGCTAATTTTTTTTTTGGAATTTTTAGTAGAGACGGGGTTTCACTATATTGGCCAGACTGGTCTTGAACTTCAGACCTCATGATCTGCCCATCTTGGCCTCCCAAAGTGCTAGGATTATAGGCATGAGCCACCACGCCCGGCCAAAAAACCCTTTAAAAAAAAAAAAAAAAACATCTTGTTGCTATGGTAGTGAGAATAAACCCTCCTAGCCTGGTCTGCAAAGCCCTGCCCTCCTCAAGCAACTGAGAACTCCAGCAACCTGGCCTTCTTCCCAATGACCATGCCAAGCTCTCCACTGCCACAGGGCCTTTGCACATGCTCTAGTCTCTGCCTGGAATGCTCTTGTCTCCCTCCTATCCCTCCATCATTCAGGTCTCAGCTCAGAGAAATCCTCCTTGACTACTCTAGCTCAAGGAATCTTCTTTTTTTGCTGAGACAGTCTCACTCTGTCACTCAGGCTGGATTGCAGTAGTGCAATCACGGCTCACTGCGGCCTTGATCTCCTGGCTAATTTTTAAAACATTTTTTTTGTAGTGACAGAGGTAGCAATCTTCCTATGTTGCCCAAGGTGGTCTTGAAGTTTTGGGCTCAAGCGATCCTTCCACCTTGGCCTCCCAAAGTGATAGCATTACGGGCATGAGCCACCATGCCCAGCCCTCAAGTAGCCTTATGCCCACTTCTTTTTATTTTATATACTATCTTCATAGCTTTCAGCCTCTGAAATTATTATTATTTTTTTCTTTGAACAGAGTTTCACTCTTGTTGCCCAAACTGGAGTGCAGTGGCTCAATCTTGGCTCACTGTAACCTCCACCTTCTGGTTTCAAGCAATTCTCCTGCCTCAGCCTCCCAAGTAGCTGGGATTAGAGGCACCCGCCACCACGCCCGGCTAATTTTTGTATTTTTAGTAGAGACGGGTTTTCACCATGTTGGCCAGGCTGGTCTTGAACCTCGTGATTTGCCCACCTCAGCCTCCCAAAGTGCCGGGTGAAATTCTTATTTTCCTTGCTGTTGTCTGTCTTCACTAAAATAAAAGTTCTGCAAGGCCAGACTCTTCTTTGTTTCTCCAGCATCCCCAGTACCCAGACCAGGTCTCATACATAATTGCTATGTGGTAATTATAATCATTGTTTCAACTACCGAGCGTTGATGCTCAGAATGTACCAGAAATGGTTCTGTATTAACTTCACAACCCTCGGTGGCTGGTACTACTGTCTTGTTTTACAGATGGGACATGCCTTCTACTCATGGTCACAGGTGCACAGTGGCAACACTCAAATTTCAAACCCTGTCTGTACGCTACAGATAACCTATCCCCATTCCACCTCTCATGGGCCTTGGGCGGGTCCCCTGGGGAATGGTAGTGCCTCACTCCCTCCTCAAGAGTTTGTGTATGCAGCCCTTCAGTCTTCCCCTGCCTTAGCCATGGGTCCTTCTTCACCTACCACCCCAGGGGGCTGCCTCTGCAGAGCGGAGGGACAGCACAGGCAGGAGCTGGAGGCCAGGGCCAAGTCACTGTCCCCACTGGCCATGTGACCTCGAGTGAGTCTCTTAACCAGTCCTACCCTCTGCTTAGACTGGAGAGAAAGAATACAGCCCTGTTTGCCTCGAAGGTTGCGCTGAGGATTCGATGAAATAGAGAATGGGGAAGGGCTTGGGACAGGGTAAGGAGCGAAGGGCCACCTGTTTTCTCTGGAGGCGCTGATCACCCAGGGTCCTGGCCCAGCAAGTCTACTGTGTTGCTCTGGAGCCTGGTCTAGGGGCTTCCAGAAGAACCAGGCAGTGACACAGGAAGGCTGGGTTGGGGTAACCTCAGCTCTGGTGTCCCAGACCCTTATTCTGGTACTGGTTCCCAAGAGAGGTGCATCTCTGCCTCACATTTGAACCCCTTCACTTCAGTCTTCTGTTGCAGTTCTTTGTGTCTTTGTGTCTTTTGTGGCATTTATTGCAATTGCTAATCATTTTGTTTACTTATTTCTTGTGTCTCCCTCACTAGAATGGAAACCTAGGAGGGCAGAAACTGACTCTGCTGTCTTCCATTGTATCCCCAGGAGCTCTCTATCAGTTTGTTGAGTGAATCAGTAATCACACCTGCAGAGATCTCCAGAACAGAGACTCTCACCATCTTAGAAGCCTCTTTTTCTGGGCAGAGCATGGTTTAGGGAGTTTTTGACAATGTCGGGGACCTCTTGAGTTTGTTCCAATTCAGCTGCAGAAGCACCTATGTCATGTCCACAGTGTACAAGGGCAAGGAGAAGGGAAGTAGCATTTGCTTTTTGTTTGGTTTTGTTGTTGTTTT
>NW_016107316.1:16744517-16746010 GCF_001604975.1 Cebus imitator | reverse complement strand
TTTGAGACAGGGTCTCTGTTGCCCAGGCTGGAGTACAATCAGGGCTCACCACAGCCTCGACCTCCCGGGCACAGGTGATCCTCCCACTTCAGCGTCCTAAGTAGCTGCAAATACCAGTACATGCTACCCAGCTAATTTTTGTATTTTTTGTAGAGACGGAGTCCCACTATGTTGCCCAGCCTGGTCTCTGACTCCTGGGTTCAAGCAATCTGCCCGCCTTGGCCTCCCAAAGTGCTGGGATTCTAGGCATGAGCCACTGCGCCTGGCCAACCTTTGTTACTGAGTATCCACTATGCCTGAGGAATTTGCTCCTGCAGCTGCAAACGCGACTGAACTTCCAGTGGGCCCCAGCTTGTGCCAAGTCCTTTCCATGCATTATTTCATAATTCTCACGCAAAGGCCTCCAGTAAGTAATTATGCCCATTTTACAGATGGGAAAATTGAGATTCATAAAGATTGCATAACTTGCCAGGGAGAAGAAGGGTTGAGGTGCTGTTCAACATCCCAGCCCACCCGTCTGTTTCCACTCTCCACGATTCCCCAAAGCAAGTATCTGCCCACCGGGAGGGTCTCCTGGGCTCTCAGCGCAATCTCTGCATTGAAGAGAATGAACCAAGGACTTAAAAAAGAAAACTAATATAACAGGACCATTTTCCCCTAGGCCTAAAATTATGTTAGCTGCACCAAATTTTAAAATAACCAATAAAAAAAAAAGGAAAAATTATTCATAATCCTACCTTCCAGAGATAATCACTGTTGGAATGTTTCGTTTTTCTTTTTTTTTTGAGACGGAGTCTTGCTCTGTTGCCAGGCTGGAGTGCAGTGGCGAGATCTCAGCTCATTGCAGTCTCCACCTCCTGGGTTCAAGCCATTCTCTTGCCTCAGCCTCCCGAGCAGCTGGGACTACAGGCAGGCACCACTGTGCCCCACTAATTTTTTGTATTTTAGTAGAGAAGCGGTTTCACCAGGTTGGCCAGGATGGTCTCGATCTCTTGACCTCATGATCCACCCACCTCGGCCTCCCAAAGTACTGGGATTACAGATGTGAGCCACCGCATCCAGCCCTAATCTTTTTTCTTTTGAATTAGATACATATACTTTACTAACTTAAAATCATGTTGTTCACTAATATCCTGTTTTATAACAATGACTAACATTTACCGGCACTTTGTGCCAGATATTTTTCTGTGAACATTTTATTGTGAACATTTTCCCACATCACTAAATAGTCTTTGAAAACATCACTTATGTATGTATTTATTTATTATTTAGAGATGGGGTCTTACTCTGTCACCCAGGCAGGACTGCAGCAGCATGATCATAGCTCACTGAAGCCTGGAACTCCTAGGCTCAAGTGACCCTCCCACCTCTACCTCCAAAGTAGCTGGGACTATAGGAGCGCCACAAGGGCCAGGTAATTTTTTTGGATTTTTTGTGGAGATGGTATTTCACCATGTTACCTAAGCTGGTCCCAGAAAACACCTTTTTTTTTT
>NW_016107316.1:16733961-16743989 GCF_001604975.1 Cebus imitator | reverse complement strand
CGATCCCGGCTCACTGCAGTCTCCACCTCCCAGGCTGAAGCGATCCTCCCGCCAAGCCTCCTTAGTAGCTGGGACCACAGACGTGCGCCACCACGCCCAGCTACTTAAAAAAATAATTAAAAATTTAAAAAAATCTTTTAAGAGACGGGGCGGGGGGGGGGTCTCCTTATATTGGTCAGACTGGTCTCGAACACCCGGGCTCAAGCCATCCTCCCTCACTCGTCTTCCCAAAGTGCTGAGATTTACAGGAGAGAGCCACCGCGCCCGCCGGCGCAATCATCACGGATGCTGCAGTGAGTGAGCATGACAGCGTGTTCCTTTACTCATGGAAATACATTTATATATATTTTTGTGAAAAACATAAACGACCCCGCCCCCGTGGAGTTACGAGAAAAGCAGCCGGGAGCAGTGGATGGGAGGGTGCGGCGGGCTCGGGCTCTGCAGCGTGGCTGGGTGCGGGTCCTGAAACCGCGCACGGCTTTTCCAAGGGCGCCTGGCATCCCGGGGCTGGGGGCGGGCTGGGCCTGGGGCTCGCAGGTCCGCTGCGTCCCGCCGCCACGCATGCGCGCGCACCGCCCTCCCCGAGACCGGCCCGGGGCTCGGGGCCGCCGTTTTCTCCCCAGCTGCCCGCGGGGGCTTCCGGGTGCGCAGGAAGGTCCCGCCCCGCTCGGGCGGGGCCAGCGCACCGACGTGGCGCCCTCCGCGGCTTTGCTTGCCGAGGGTGGCGCGGTGACCTGCACACACCCCTGCCTGCCAGCTGCGGGCGGTCGAGCTGGGCACCCGGGTCCGGTCGTTTTTTAGGATAAATGTCTCAGGCGTATTTCGGGTCGAGGGGCTCGGGACCCATATTAGGAAACTGGCGCCAGAAAGGTTGAGCGCTTCCCTCCGCGCCGAGCCAAAGAGGGACGGCTGGAAGGGCTCACCTTTCTTTACCTGGAGTCCCTTGGGTGTCTTTCGGACTTCTCAGAGGAAGAACTTTTGGATGAGGTCGCGTGTGGTGGTGGGGATGGGACTCAGGTGGTCGCCAGGAGCGGGAGTCTAGTGATGAGGGGTCCCAGAGGGTTTGGGTGGCAACCTCCAGTAATCTTTGGGGCTAGGAAGTTTGCTTGTTTTGTTTTTAACTACTGTAGTAGGAGCATCATCAATGCCGTATATGCTGCTGGTGGTGGTGGTGCTGCTGGGTTGGGATGTATACAGGGTCATCCTGGCCCACAGCCTCCTCCCAGGGTAGACTGAAGCTGCGAGGCCCTTCAGTTTGTGCCTTTTTCTCCATGTAAGTCTCAACACTGCACCTCTAGCGTCCCTGAGTCAGAGGGGCCTGGAGGGGCCTTCCCTGGGTTTGCGGCCTCGAGGGGCTCTGGTAGGATCGCTCACTGGAAGTGGAGAAGTGGATATGAGAATAGGAAGGATTGCAGCCCCCCGCCCTGCTGCCGAGGAGGGGACTTTCCTTCTTTTCCTGGGTAGGCTCGGCCAAGATCAAGGTCATTTTTGGCTGTGCTGGGGAGGAGGGTGGGCGGTGGGTCACACTTTTTGAGTGTGCTCAAGGCATTAATAGGTCCCCAGAAGAAGCAGGCCTCCTGCTCTGAGCCAGATTCCACCGTTCCCCTCCTGAATCAAATCGGTGGCCAGCCTGGGTGGGAAGCAGGGTGCTGACCAGGCTGTGACACTGCTGTGTCCAGGCAGGGGGCTGGCCTCATTTCCTGCAGTTCTGAGGAGGCAGGGACACCTGCAGGCCTGGACAAAGTCCATTTGGGCTCCTTGCACCCATTAAGGATGACGAATGAAGAGAGCCCTGGGCTTACCTGCACTTACTGGCACTGTGATTCTCCCCTTAATGGGCCAGTCACTTGAACTCTCTGAGCTATGGTTTATTCACCTTAGTGGGTGAACATTCTGCCTTAACCAAGTTCTCAAAGAGTGCTTGTGGGAAGCCACATAAGGCAATACTTAACAGAAGGTCCTGGTGGGGCTAGGTGCAGTGGCTCACGCCTGTAATCCAAACACTTTGGGAGGCCAAGGCACGTGGATCACTTGAGGTCAGGAGTTAGAGACTAGCCTGGCTAACATGGTGAAACCCCATCTCTACTAAAAATACAAAAAAATTGGCTGAACATGGTGGCACACAACTATAATCCCAGTTACTCAGGAGGCTGAGACAGGAGAATTGCGTGAACCTGGGAGGCAGAGGTTGCAGTGAGCTGAGATCATGCCACTGCACTCTAGCCTAGGCAACAGAGTGAGACTATCTCAAAAAAAAAAAAAAAGAAGGAGAAGCTGCTGGTCAGCTGAAAACCAACTCCAGAGGCTAATCTGCCCTCTCTTAAGGACTGGCCTCCCCTAGATTCTGACTGCAAGGCCAGAGACTTAGAAATGATTTCTCTTTGTCTCTCTCTGTACATGTTCTTATCTATTACTCATCACACTTGTCCACTGAACTTAAATTAGAAATTAAAGGCATAAAGAAGAAAATTAAAATATTGAACCACCTGGTGGTTACATGAGTATGTTATCGAAACTCAGCTAACATAGGTGCAGATTATTGTATGCAAATTATAGCTCAATAAAGTTTTTATTTTAAACTTTTTAAAAAAAAAATCCCACGATGGCCGGGCGCGGTGGCTCAAGCCTGTAATCCCAGCACTTTGGGAGGCCGAGGCGGGTGGATCACGAGGTCAAGAGATCGAGACCATCCTGGTCAACACGGTGAAACCCCGTCTCTACTAAAAATACAAAAACTTAGCTGGGCATGGTGGTGCGTGCCTGTAATCCCAGCTACTCAGGAGGCTGAGGCAGGAGAATTGCCTGAACCCAGGAGGCGGAGGTTGCGGTGAGCCGAGATCGCGCCATTGCACTCCAGCCTGGGTAACAAGAGCGAAACTCCGTCCCCCCCCAAAAAATCCCACCATTACTGACATTTTAGAATATATACTTCTCAATTTTGGTGTTTTTTTTTCCTTTGGGATGGAGTCTTGCTCTGTCCCAGGCTGGAGTGTAGTGGCGCCATCTCAGCTCACTGCAACCTCTACCTTCTGGATTCAAGCAATTCTGCCTTAGTCTCCCGAGTAGCTGGGCTTACAGGCACCTGCCACCGTACCCAGCTAATTTTTGTATTTTTAGTAGAGACAGGGTTTCACCATGTTGGCCAAGCTGGTCTTGAACTCCTGACCTCAAATGATCCACCCACCTCAGCCTCCCAAAGTGCTGGGATTACAGGTGTGAGCCACCATGTCCGCCCTACTTCTTGATTTTTTATATACAGAATGCTATTATAGATAAGTGTGTATATACATATAAATGTATATGTCTATAAATGTAATATATTTATATAGAGGGTAAATGCATATACAATGTAGATATATATATACATGTAAATGTAGATGTATGTAAACATGTAAGTATGTGTGTATATATACACATGCATACACACACAAATGCATTTAGAGTTTGTTTTATAAATAAAAATGGATCAAGATGTGCCATTCTTTGTGAGCTGTGGCTTCTGTAGATGTGGCTGGCTGGTATCTCCACCTTCAGGAGGACTTACACACTCCTTGCTATGGAGCTGGGCTGGGCCCGCTGGACCCCAGCCATGCCACAGTGCTTCTTGAACTGGAGTCGCCTGGGGTGGGGAGGTAGCCTGCCCGGCAACAGCAGCACGCCCTGGACTTAGGCCTCTCTAGTCAGCCCCTCTGGAAGGGCTTCTCAGGCCCTGGGGATCCCAGGCAGAGGATGCTCTAGGCCTGTGCATGAGCCTGGGAAAGAAGGCAATAAACGAGCGACTTTGAAGTCAGAATGTCCAGAATCATGCCGATGGCCTGGGTAGGAGGAAGGCCCATTTGGAGGAGGAGAGGGACAGCGGTGACATGGGTCAGGGTCATGAGATGGGTCAGGCGGAACACAGAATCCTCCTGTCTGGCTGATGAAAGGGGGCTTGGCAGAGCTTGGGATAGATGGGGAGGGTTAAGAGCTGGGAGACAGACGATGCTTGGATTGATGTGGGGTTCATGAGAGGAAAAGGGTCCCAAGAACGGCCATCTGAATCTCTGCATAACTGAAGGCTATTTGGGAAGGTCTGGCTGCGTAGAATGTACTGTCTACATCCAAAGGGCAGAGAGGGGCCCTCAAATGCTGGGCAGAGCAGTAGGAGTGATCTTCATTTCCAGTATGACACTAGGCTGCTGTCACATGACAGAAACTTTCTGATCAGCTCAGCCTCCACTCGTTGAATCCCAGCAGGTGAATGATACTGTGTTTGTCATGGTGACATATTACAGGACCAAGCACTTAACAGAAAGGAAACGGACTCTGAGAGAGTCCGGAAGGATGCCCGGATTGTTCGCAGGATTGAACAGACCTTAGGTAGTGGAACTAATGCTTGATTCTCGCTCCTCTCTTCTCCTTGAACTCTCTCTCCTCTTGCTCTCAGTCTCTCGTGCTCTCTCCAAGTCTGTCTTGTTTTTATTTGGCTCTGCTTGGCCTCCTGTGTAAACAGTCTGACTCTGGGTGAGGGAATGATGCCCCACCGCCCGACAGCCCTGAATTGACCTGCTCCTAGCTTCCAGCCTCCGTGGAATTCTCCCCAGAGCCTCCTATCCACTCCAGAGAAGAATTCTGACTGGTCCTGCTCAGTCTGGCACCATCCCATTATTGGGTACTTTGATCGCTCAGGCTGGAGGGCTATGGCTGAAGGACCAAGGGCAGCCTGTTTCCAGAAGGAAATGGGATGGAAAGGGGCTGACACTAAAACAATAGCAACCAGAGGTCGTTACACATGGTTTTCAGGATAAAATAAAAAAATCAAGATGGCAGAGGCCCTCCATCAAAGAGCACACCATCTAGACAGAGAGACAGACCTGGAGCAACAGAGGGCAACAGAAAGTGCTACTGGCTGGCTGTCCTCAGACCACTTTGAGACTACTCAGCTCTTAAAAAAATTAGAGTACAAACATTGATACCCCTACTCTGTAACCGATTAACTCACATTTTTGAGGCCACAGAAGCTGGAGGAACCAACTCTAGGAAGACGGATCCTAATTATGGTAGGAGTGCAGCATGGAAACACAGAAAATGCAGACAGATCAGAGTTCAAATCCTGGCTGTCTACCAGCTGTGATCATCAACTCAAGCTTTTTAAAGACAGCATATAAAATTGACACAATTAGTAGACTCCTTCATAGGCTGTTGTGAGGATTAAGATCTATATTTTAGCCGGGCGCGGTGGCTCAAGCCTGTAATCCCAGCACTTTGGGAGGCTGAGGCGGGTGGATCACGAGGTCAAGAGATCGAGACCATCCTGGCCAACATGGTGAAACCCCGTCTCTACTAAAAATACAAAACATTAGCTGGGCATGGTGGCACATGCCTGTAATCCCAGCTACTCAGGAGGCTGAGGCAGGAGAATTGCCTGAACCCAGGAGGCGGAGGTTGCGGTGAGCCGAGATCGCGCCATTGCACTCCAGCCTGGGTAACAAGCGAAACTCCGTCTCAAAAAAAAAAAAAAAAAAAGATCTATATTTTAGGTGTTCAGCAGAGAATATAAACGAGTACTCAATAAATGAGCTATGGCTGGGTACAGTGGCTCACGCCTGTAATCCCAGCACTTTGGGAGGCTGAGGCATGTGGATCAGTTCAAGATCAGCCTAAGCTATGTGGCGAAACCCCATCTCTACAAAAAATACAAAAATTAGCTGGGTGTGGTGGCTTGCACCTGTGGTCCCAAGCTACTTGGAAGGCTGAGATAGGAGCATCGCTTGAGCCCGGGAGGTTGAGGCTGCAGCGAGCCAAGGTCGTGCCACTGCACTCCAGCCTGGGAGACAGAGTGAGACTCTGTCTCAAAAAAAGCAAGATGCAACCTTATGGTACAGTATTAAGATCCATTACTAACAATGACCCTTGCTGCCACCAGTGTTGGAATCCCAGCCGCTGCTACCTCCCTCTTTTCTGAGTGATCCTTGCTTCCCAGATGTCACCCAGATGCCTTTCCTGCGCAGAGGTAAAGAATCCCAGCCCTAGACGGCAGATGGGCAGGATACTTTGAGGACCTACTTTGGGCTGGATCCCTGGCAGCTGGTTTAGCTGCAGGGCCCAGAAGCCCACTGAAGCTGCTGAAGAAGTCAAGGGGGACTTAGAATAACCACCACTGCATTTCATAGATTTCAGTTGTAGGAGGCAGGATGGGCATCAGCGTCAGCAGGGTTTCCCCGGTGGCTGCTCTCTCTGTCCATCCTTCCCTCAGGGGCTGTGTATGCTGTACCTCTGCCCTTCTGTTGATGGGGTTCCTTCCCTTGCCCCCACTCACTGATTTCTACCTGGCACCCTCCTGGCTGACCCTAAAGGTCTCACATCTCAGCCTTCATAACCTTCCAATCCTTATACTGCCCATTAACTCTGTCTCTGACTCCGCACCAAGTTTTTGGGACAGAGACTATGGTTGCCTGGCTTGGATCAGGGTCACCCAAGTTCAATGAGCTGTGACAAGTGATGGTAGTAGTGCAGTGTGGCACTGCAGCCTTAACCTCCCAGGCTCAAGTGATCCTCACACCTCAGCCTCTCAAGTAGCTGGGACCACAGGTGCAAGCCACCATGTCTGCCTAATTTTTGTATTTTTTGAGAGACAGGGTTTGCCATGTTGCCTGGGCTGGTCTCAAACTCCTGACCATCTAGTGACAAGGGATGGCTTCTTTATTATTATTATTATTATTTTATTTATTTTTTTTTGAGATGGAGTCTTGCTGTGTTGCCCAGGCTGGAGTACAGTGGCACGATCTTGGCTCACTGCAACCTCTGCCTCCCGGGTTCAAGCAATTCTCCTGCCTCAGCCTCCTGAGTAGCTGGGACTACAGGTGCCTGCCACCACATCCGGCTAATTTTTTGTGTTTTTAGTAGAGACGGGGTTTCACTGTGTTAGCCAGGATGGTCTCAATCTCCTGACTTCGTGATCTACCTGCCTCGGCCTCCCAAAGTGCTGGGATTACAGGCATGAGCCACCACAACCGGCCCAAGGGATGACTTCTTTCTGTGACCAGGGAACCCTTCTAGCAGTGGGAGATGCAGTACTTGGATGAGAGGCCAGAGAGCTGGCATTCCAGGCTCTCTCCTTAGCTGCCTATTCAAATCTTTGCTGGGTTCATGGCCTGCCTTATGTTCTAGCTTGGCTCATAACATCTGGAGAAGAAATATTTGGTGACATGTGAACACTCTGAAATTGAAATTTTGCTGTTAGTTTCCTAGTTTGTGTAACAAAGTAACACAAACCAGGTGGCTTAAAACACAGAAACTGGCCCAGTGCAGTGGCTCACGCCTGTAATCCCAGCACTTTGGGAGGACGAGTCAGGTGGATCACCTGAGGTCAGGAGTTCGAGACCAGCCTGGCCAACATGGTGAAACCTTGTCTCTACTAAAAATACCAAAAATTAGCCAGGCGTGGTGGCAGGCACCTGTTATCCCCGTACTCAGGAAGCTGAGACAGGAGAATCGCTTGAACCCAGGAGGTGGAGGTTGCAGTGAGCTGAGGTTGTACCATTACACTCCAGCCTGGGCAACAAGAACAAAATTCCATCTCAGAAAAAACAAACAAACAAACAAAAAACACAGAAACTTATTGTCTCACAGTTCCTGAGGCATAGAAGCCCAAAATCAAGGTCACGGCCACCTTCCCTCTTCATCTGCATCCTCATATGGTGTTCTCCTCTCTATGTGTACCCATGTCCACTTTTCTGTCTTTTTGGAGACAGGTTCCTGCTCTGTCGCCCAGGCTGGTGTGCAGTGGTGCAATCATGGCTCACTGCAGCCTCCATCTCCCAAGTTCCTCCCCATCAGCCTCCCAATAGCTGGGACTACAGAAGTGAGTCACTACCCCTGGCTCATTTCCCTCTTAAATAGACACCAGTTGTATTGGATTACGGCCCACCCCAGTGACCTCATCTTAACCTGATCACATCTGTAAAGACCCTATTTCTTTTCTTTTCTTTTCTTTTCTTTTCTTTTGAGACGGAGTTTCACTCATGTTACCCAGGCTGGAGTGCAATGGCGCGATCTTGGCTCACCGCAACCTCCGCGTCCTGGATTCAGGCAATTCTCCTGCCTCAGCCTCCTGAGTAGCTGGGATTACAGGCACGCACCACCATGCCCAGCTAATTTTTTGTATTTTTAGTAGAGACGGGGTTTCACCATGTTGACCAGGATGGTCTCGATCTCTTGACCTCGTGATCCACCCGCCTCGGACTCCCAAAGTGCTGGGATTACAGGCTTGAGCCACCGCGCCCGGCCGACCCTATTTCTAAATAAGGTCATTCACAGCTACAGGACTTCACCTTGTCTCTTAGGGGGACACAATTCTGCCCAGTTATAAGTGTGCATGCTGGGCATGGTGGTGTGTACCTATAGCCCAGTTCTGCAGGAGGCCAAGGCTGGAGGATTGCTTGAACCCAGGAGTTTGAGACTAGCCTGGGCAACATGGTGAGACCCCCTCATAAAAAAAAAAAAAAAAAAAAGAAAGAAAGAAAAAGAAAAAGACCAAAATGTCCATAAATAAAATTAGTGGGAATACAGCCATGCTCATTCTATGGATAGCTGTGACAGAGACTATACGCAAAACTTAAAATATTTACTATCTGAACCTTTACAGAAAAAGTGTGCTATCCCCTGCCTTAAAGGATGGGGTGGGAGTTCAGAGGACAGAGAAGGCCAAGGCTGTCCTAGGCTGAGAGGACAGCAAGGCCAACCACAGCGGAGGTTAGTGGTACAGCTGGTGCACAGTGGTCCTGGAGCTCTAGAAAACAAGGCATCTCATGAGTCCGAGGTAAAATAGAAAGCAGCTCGAGTTGAATGCCCTCAGAATCATGCCTTCAGCTTTTCTCCCTGGTGAAGAGGACAGTGTGGGAATTGACACCCTTTCACACAGGCAGCCCAGGGCAGATCTGGAAGAAGAGGCCTGGGAGGAGTCCAGGATGTCTGTGGAGTGACCTCAGCCGGTCCACTGGAGAGAAACCCAAGTGAGGCTGACTGTTTTTCTCCCGGAGAGCCGAGGCCCCAGGAGCACTGTGTTAGTTGCTCCTTTCCTATCTGATTGCATTTTCCTCGGCTAACCCAGGGGACTTTTTTTGAGCTTGATGGTCCACTTCCAGAGACCAAGCCTCCTGCAGCGGGAAATGTTTGAGAAGCCCCTTGTGACATCTCCTGCCTGCCTGGTGGAGAGACTTCCCTTTTTGGTAGTAGCTGGTGGAAGGCCACAAGAGATCAAGGGCCCCCCACCCCCACGCCCCAGGGTTTCTTTTTCCAGTGTGTTTATCAATTGACTGTGCCTGGAGAATGTTACCCGAGTTTGGCAAAAATGACCTCATAGTAACCTTGCTAGGTAGCTAGGGCAGGGGAAATGATTCCCGCTTGACTGTTGTGAAACTGCAGTTCAAAGACTGTTCGTTGATTTGCCCAAGATGGCACGGCTAGTCCTGGTGAGGCTAGGCAGGCATCTCTGCTTTCTGCCATCCTGGCCCACCATTCCCTCCTTTCTTCCACCCTGGCTCAACTTTTCCCCTCTTTCTTTCTTTCTTTTTCTTTTTGAGGCAGAGTCTTACTCTGTGGCTCAGTCTGGACTGCAGCGTCAGGATCACAGTTTACTGCGGCTTTGACCTCCAGCACTGAAGCAATCCTCCCACCTCAGCCTCCTGAGTAGCTGGGAACACAGACACACGCTGCCACACCCAGCTAATTTTTCTAGGTTTTGTAGAGGTGGTGGTCTTGTCACATTGCCCAGGCTGGTCTCAAACGCCTGGACTCATGTGGTCCTCCCACCTAGGCCTCTCAAAATGTTGGGATTACAGGTGTGAGCCACCACATTCAGCCCATTTCCCCTCTTTTAATTGATGACATAGCAGCATTAAAGGTAAACATTTAAAAGAAAGCCACTCAAATCCCACTGTTTATACAACACATTTCTATTTTTTTTTTTTTTGAGACGAAGTTTCACTCATGTTACCCAGGCTGGAGTGCAATGGCGCGATCTCGGCTCACCGCAACCTCCGCCTCCT
>NW_016107316.1:16727980-16733338 GCF_001604975.1 Cebus imitator | reverse complement strand
TCTAGTAAAATTGTAATTTACAACTGTGGTAACATTATATAGAACAAAACACACAACTATAAGTCACATTTGGGAAATCTGAATTAGACCAGCGAGTTGTGATGTTGTACTATAGTTCTGCAAGATGTTACCATTAGGGAAAATTGGGTAGGGGTGGGATCTCTGTATAATTTCTTATAACTGCATATGAATCTGCAATTATCTACATAACATTTTCAATTAAAAGAAAAAGCAATTCTGAAGGAGTTGAGATCCATAAGAACGCACCATTTCATGTTAAACCATTTTTCATTAAGATTGCATTATAAACATTTCCCCATGTTTCTACAGACCTTGCAATAATCACTTAATGGCTACACAGCATTCCATCTAGTGGGTATAAGACCGTTCACTTAACCATTCTTCCTTGCTAGGTGGTGAGGTTGTTTTCAATTTTTAGCTCCTGCTAATAATGCCATAATGAACTTGATCACGCCTAGGGCACTTTTTTTTCTTTGAATTATTTCATTAGGATACATTCCCACAGAGTGGGGTGCCTGGGCATACAGTTCTGGACCTTTATGACTGTATTAAGTATTCTTAATTTAATATTATGATATCTTTATTATTACCTTTCTAAGGTACAGATCGGCTTTTCCCCAAGTGAGCAAAAGCAAAAGAAAAAAACTAAAATATCCATAAACAAAATTTAGTGGGAATACAGCCATGCTCATTCTATGGATAGTTGTGACAGCGATTAGATGTAAAACTTAAAATATTTACTATCTGGACCTTTACAGAGAAAGTGTGTCATCTTCTGCCTTAAAGGATGGGGTGGGAATTCAGAGGACAGAGAAGGCCAAGGGCGTCCTAGGCTGAGAGGACAGAAAGGCCAACCAAGGTCTGAGGTCACTCCGTAGACATGCTGGGCTCCTCCCAGGCGTCTTCTCCTTCCAGATCCGCCCTGGGCTGCCTGTGTTAGGGGGTGCCAGTGCCCACACTGTCCTCTCCAGGGAGAGGCGCTGAAGGCATGATTCGGAGGGTGTTCAACTCGAGACCACCCTCTGGCGCGCCTTTCAGGATTCAGATTTGTGGGGGAAAACCAAGGGGCCCCTCACCCGTTTCCGCCTGCACAGTGTCACACCTGGGATTTGAGCGACAGAATGAGAGGGGCAGCAGAGTGCAGCTAGAGGAGCTGTCACCTGCGTCACCCTCCCACGGGGGGCGGGCGTCCTGGGACCTTGAGGGACTCGGTGGCGCTGGTGACCTTCTCCCAGCGAGACAGCAGCAGAGGCCGTGAGGGGCCCTGCGGCGCGGTGAGGGCGAGCGGCTTTCTCGAAAACAGAACAGCCTCTGCTCGTCCTGCAGGCGCTCTGGAGCCGCAGGAGGCCGTTTCCAGAAAGCACCGGATTCGGCCTAAAGCGGTGGCCAGACCGCTGCGCTGCGTCCCTCCGGCTCCCGGCAGGGAGGTCCTGGGTGCCGGGCCCCGAGGCTCACGGGCAATCGTCGCCCGCTAGGCGCGGCCGGGGAAGCCCGGAGCCCCGACGCCTGCAGTGCCGTCCGCGGCTCAGAGTCCTAGTCCCGGGCGAGTGCAGCCCAGAGGCCCGAGGACCCCGCGCCCGGGTGGGGAGGGCGCGGCCTCGCCATCTTGCTGGGCCGCGGGCGCTCGGCGCAGGCGTGCGCGCCTGTGCAGTGTTCACCTCTTTCGGGATTTTATTCTCATGTGTCATTTAATTTAACTCATTTAAAACATTTACTTTTGTTGCATTTTAATTTTCTTTTAAATTTTATTAATTTAGTTCGTTAAATTTAAATTTTTGTTAATTTAAATTTTAGTTTTGTTTTTTCAGTTTGGATTGCCTAGATTAAATGCAGGACGTCCAGTTAAATGCAAATGTCAGATTAGCAACAGATACATTTTTAGTATACATCTATCCTGTTTAGGATGTCCTACTTAGTATCAGAATGTCGCCAACGTTTCGTCCTGGTTTTCTGTTTTTTTGAGACAAGGCCTTGCTCTGTTGCCCAGGCTGGGGTGCAGTGACACAATCATAGTTCACTGCAGCCTTCAGCTCCTGGACTCAAGGGATCCCCCTGCCTCAGCCTCCAGAATAGATATACACCACTACACTCATCTAAGTTTTGTATTTTTTGTAGAGATAGGGTCTTGCTATGTTGCCTAAGCTGGTCTCGAACTCCCGGGCTCAAGTAATTCTCCTGCCTTGGTCTCCCAAAGTGCTGGGATTCCAGGTGTGAGCCACCACTCTTGACCTGGCCTGTATTTTTATTTGCTAAATCTGGCAATCCAATTTGCCATAAAACATCTTCGGAGGACATCTGACTCAGATCCTAATACCTACCCCATGACAGTGGGTGGTCTGTGTGACCTGGGGCCGGGACTAGGGGGTGCAGGAATGTGAGTGTCACCCAGTATCTCCCAGACTGGCCTGAGGAACCCCCAGAGCAGAACCGATCCACTGAACCTCTCCTACATGGGCTGAACTCTCCCAGGGCAAGTCAGCGATGGCCGCACCAGATAGGCTGTGTACACTGGATTACCCCAGCCATGGCTGGCTCCTGTCTTCTCAAAAGTTCCTCACAGGCCGGGCCCGGTGGCTCACGCCTGTAATTCCAACACTTTGAGAGGCTTCACTTGAGGCCAGGAGTTCAAGACCAGCCTATCCAACGTGGCAAAACCCCATGTCCACTAAAAATACAAAAAATTAGCCAGGCATGGTGGCACATGCCTGTAATCCCAGCTACTCAGGAAGCTGAGGCATAAGAATAGCTTGAACCTGGGAGGTAGAGGTTGCAGTGAACCAAGATAGTGCCACTGCGCTGCAGCCTGGGTGACACAGCAAGACTCTATCTCAAAAGAAAAAAAAAGTACCTCAGGGCCATATCCTGTGAGCAACAGGCTCTGAAGGAGATGCCCAGGTGTGCCACTATGGGATGCGGGCAAGTCACTGGCCTCAGTTTCTCCATCTGTAAAATGGGGCTGTTGTTTGGGCTACTGGAGATAAACTATGTGAAAGTGCCTGGTGAACCTGGAAACCCAGAGACTCTAAAACGTGCTTTTTCTTGTCAGTTTTACTGAGGCATAATTCACAAACAGTAACATTCCCCAGTTTTAAGTATGCAACTCAGTGCATTTTCACCTATGTTTACAGTTGTGTGACCACCGCAATTACATATATATGTATGTATATATGTTTGAGGTCAACAAACAATCGCTGAGCATCTGCTATATCTTTTTTTTTTTTTTAGATGGAGTTTCATTCTTGTTGTCCAGGCTAGAGTGCAGTGGTGTGATCTTGGCTCACCACAACCTCCACCGCCTGGGTTCAAGCGATTCTCCTGCCTCAGCCTCCTGAGTAGCTGGGCTTACAGGTGCTGCCACCACACCCGGCTAATTTTGTATTTTTAGTGGAGGTGGGATTTTTCCATGTTGGTCAGGTTGGTCTCAAACTCCCGACCTCAGGTGATCCACCTGCCTTGGCCTCCCAAAGTGCTGAGATTACAGGTGTGAGCCACTGTGCCCAGCCCGCATCTGCTATATCCTAAGCCCTAGGGTGTGCCAGGCACCCAGCTCACAGAGTTGAAGGCCGAGGCCCTTCATTCAGGAATTCTGAGTCTGGCAGAGAGGTGGATCACATGTTCTTGACCAGCACACACCTGTATGAGCAGCAGCTCAGGAAGGGAGGACACCAGGACACGGGGGCCAGCGAGCTATGGGGTCACTCTTCTGGCTGTGATGCCCTAGAGCATTTAGCCTGGCCGCCTCTAACACCGCTGCGTCAAGCCCTCAGTCCCACCCTTGCTGGGTCTGGAACCCACATCCTCCTTCCTTTTTTATCTGGCAGAGGCTCATTCCTCTCCATGTTTCAAGGCCCAGTTCAGATGTTGCCTCCTCTGAGAAGCCATGCTGATTTTCCTGGTGAGTCTGGGACAGGTTTGTGGCTCCTGCTCATTGGGTTGGGGGCCTGCAGGTGCTGAGGGCTGGAGGGAGGCAGAGTCTTAAAAAGGGGTTGCCCAGTAGGAAGGGCTGTGGAGTGAGCCGGGGAGGATCATGTCCTGTAACAGGAGATGTGAACGGCAGGGTGGGATGTGGAGGGGGCCAGGCTCAGGGTGCAGGCAGGGGTCTGAGCAGCCTTCCCACTGGGCCTGTCTACCCAGCCAGGAGAGTCTGTCACTGGTCCCCACTGGAGAGGAACCAGGGTTGAGGCAGGGAGGAGTGAGGGTGTGCACAGTGGGTGCACCTGACAAGAAGGCCCCCTTCCCCGCAGACCCTTCCCAATCTCGCATGAACCAAAGAGTTATAGTTAGAAAGCACCCATTCAAATTCTCATTCAGCAAATGCCACACACACTCCTGCCTGTGCTAGCCCTGTGCCCAGGAGGGTGGGTAGTGGCGGCTGGTGGGCAGAATTGCGCCCAACCCCGCTGTCATCTCTGAGGCGTCCCCAGACTCTGGCTCTGTGCCTCGCCCTGCGTTAGCCTCATGGGACCCTCGATTCTGAGACTGAGGTCTTCTGGGATGTCATTTGTCGTGGGGCAGAAAGGTGGGACGGAGGGGTGGCTGTGGGAGCAGAGAATGGTTCGGTTCTCGCCATCCCTCCTATCAGTTTTGCCCTTTAAGTAAATCTGGAATCCATTTGTTTCTTTTCAGCTAGCGGTGCCACCGGCCGAGCCGGCTCAGGTCGTACCTGGGCGGCCACGGGTCTCTCCACAACTCACTTATGCCCCCTGTGGTCAGTTCAGGCCACTGCAGCCTGCATGATCGGAAAGCTGTAGCAGCCACAGCGGCGGCGGCTTTGGTACTTTTACAAGAAAGAGGTGGGATGCGCTGGCTCAGGTCTGTCATCCCAGCCCTTTGGGAGGCCAAGACAGGAGGATCCCTGGAGCTCAGAAGCCTGAGACCATCCTGGGCAACACAGGGAGACTTTATCTTTACTGAAAAAAAAATTAGCCAGGGGTGGTGGCACGGGCCTGTAGTCCCAGCTACTCAGGAGGCTGAGGTGGGAGGATGGCTTGAGCCTGGGAGATCCAGGCTGCAGTGAGCTGCAGCCGCACAGCACTCCAGCCTGGGCAACAGAGTAAGACCCTGTCTCAAAAAACAAACAAACAGCGATAAAAACAAAAGAAAAACCCAAAAGAAATACCTTCTTTTTTTGAGACAGAGTCTTGCTCTGCTGCCCAGGCTGGAGTGCAGTGCTGTGATCTCGGCTCACTACAACCTCTGCCTCCCAGGTTCAAACGATTCTTCTTCCCTAGTAGCTGGGATTACAGGTGTGCACCAATACACCTGGCCAATTTTTGCATTTTTAGTAGAGACGGGGGTTTGACATATTGGCCAGGTTGGTCTTGAACTCCTGACCTC
>NW_016107316.1:16723915-16727855 GCF_001604975.1 Cebus imitator | reverse complement strand
ATATATATATATATATATATGCGCAATACCTTCTTATGGCAATAACTCAAATGCTAAAGGAGAATATTAGGTGAAAGTCAAAGACAGAACCCCCTCTCCCTCATCCCCAACCTCCAGGCCTGCTTCTCAGAGCAATTTGTTTCTTCTGTAACCCTTCCAATTGTTTTTAAAGCATATAAATGATTTTCTACGTGCATATATGTAATTTCAGGTATATCATTATATAGGTGTCTATGTATGTAACCTTAAAAACCAAATGATCCAGACTTTGGCACTGTGTATTTTTCACTGGAAAGTGCCCTCTGGGGCTCTGTTCATATCAACACGCCTGAGGATTGCTGCCCTTGTTTCCCAGTGTTTTGCTCTTACAGATAGTGCTGCAGCGAAATCAATCCTCAGACGTGGAATTGCTGGCTTCTGGGGATGTGCACTTAAATGTTGATAGATAGTGCCAAATTGCCTTTCACAATGGCTCTACTGATTTCCATTTCCATAAATAATCTGGTTTTTCTCCTCACTCTTAACAATGCTTCCCCATCTGATGGGTGAAAAATGGCATTTTACTTTCATTTGTCTTTTAAAAATTATGAGTGAAGTGGAGCTTTTGACATATCTCTTATGCACAAGAATCTTTTCTGCTGCTTGTTCTCTTGCTTCTGTTTTCAATTTGGTTCTTTATCTGTGGTTTATTGATTTCTTTCTCTTCTTTTCTGAGATGGAGTCTCGCTCTGTTGCCCAGGCTGAAGTGCAGTGGTGCGACCTCCACCTGCAACCGCCACTGCAACCTCCACCTCCTGGATTCAAGCGATTCTTCTGCCTCGGCCTTCTGAGTAGCTGAGGTTACAGGCGCCAGCCTCAATGCCTGGCTAATGTTTGTATTCTTAGTAGAGATGGAGTTTTGCCATGTTGACCAGGCTGGTCTTGAGCTCCTGACCTCAAGTGATCCTCCTGCCTCGCCCTCCCAAAGTGCTGGGATTACAGGCATGAGCCACCACCCCGGCCCAGTTTATTGATTTCTTTTTCTTTTTGAGATGGAATTTTGCTCTTGTTGCTCAGGCTGGAGTGCAATGGCGAGATGTCTTGGCTCACCACAACCTCCACCTCCTGGGTTCAAGCGACCCTTCTGCCTTAGCCACCCGAGTAGCTGGGATTACAGGCATGCACCACCACTCCTGGCTAATTTTGTATTTTTAGTAGAGGTAGGGTTTCTCCATGTTGGTCAAGCTGGTCTCGAACTCATGACTTCAGGTGATCTGCCCACGTTGGTCTCCCAAAGTGTTGGGATTACAGGCGTGAGCCATCGCGCCTGACCCGGTTTATTTATTTATTTATTTATTTATTTATTTATTTAGAGATGGAGTCTCCCTCTTCTCACCCAGGCTGGAGTGCAATTGCACAATATCGGCTCACTGCAACCTCCACCTCCTGGATTCAACTGATTTTCCTGTCTCAGTCTTTGGAGTAGCTGTGATTACAGGCATGAGCCACCCCGCCCGGCCTGGTTTATTGATTTCTAAGCATTCTTTGTAGTTGAGGAAATTAGCACATGGTCTCTCATATTGTAGCAAATGTTTCCCCGACCAATCTATCATCTTTATGTATTTTTGCCACAAGGAATTTTACATTTTTTAGACTCAGATTAACAATGTGGTCATGTTTTGTTCTCATGCTTTTGTGATTCCACTTGTACATTTACGTTTTTGATCTACCTGAAGTTTATTTTGATGTAAAGGAGAAAGGTATGGATCCACATTTAACTGTCTTCTAGACGGCCAGCCATTTCCCCAGTACTATTTACTGAGTAATCCATTTTCCTGACTGCTGCAGTTCTGCTTTAGCATATTCTAAATTTCCACATATACCTGGGTCTGTTTCGGTGGCTCCATTGTGTTCTGTTGATCTTACTGCCTATTCTTGTATGTGTGCCAAATTGCTTTATTTGCTCCCAGTTTCTAATGTATTTTTACCATGCGGTAGGATTACTTTTTAGAGATTTACTGGCTATTTGCACTTATATATTTTCCAGATGAATTTTCGTGTTATTTTATAGGCCTAGTGGGAAGGCAGCATGAAACACATCATTATACATTTAATCATATTGTCATAAGTGCTGAGGAGGGGAAGTCCTGGGAATTGGGAAAGGAGGCAGCATGGGCCCTAAGATTTGGGTTTCATGAATCTGGCAAATATATAGGTAAATTTAAGGAAGCTTAACATTTTCACAGTAGTGGCTTTTGTTTAAAATAAAATGTGTCTTTCCATTTATTCAAGTCTTCTTTTATATCCATCAGTCAATATTACAACTTTTCTTTAGAGATGTATTACATGCTCCTTGATAAATCAATTTCTAAACAGTTTGTTCTTTGTGTCGCTCTTATGAATGGACTCCTCTGATTCCCGGTCTTCCAGTGAGTGTATTTTCTGACTGGTATTGTCATTAGAGGGAACTTTCCTAAAAGGCCAGTGGCTCTCAAAAGTGCTCTACCCCTTCAGTGGCTTCCTGTTTCTGCAAGGATCTCCCACACTTCCTAACCAGCTGACAAAGTCCTGTGAGGTCTGGTCCACTCCCCTTCCCTGCTTCCTCCCTTCTCCTCTGTTCTGTGTGCCCCAAGTGCACACATGGTGCTCTCTCACTGCTGGCCCAGATGGCTCCTACCACCCCTGAGTTCTTAGCTTAAAGAAGACTTCCTTGGGGAAGTGGATTGGGGTAGAGCCGGGGCTCCTGTTGAATGCTCCTGTATGACAATGTGATGAGTGAGAATCATTCCTTTGGTCATGTGTTTCATGCTGCCTCTCTACAGCCTGAACTCCAGGAGGGCACAGGGCTCTGCCTGTCTCCTTCCTCCTTCTTCTTTCTCTTCCTCTCCTTCTTCCTCTTCCTCCTCTTTTTCTTCTTTCCTCTTTCTTCCTTCTTCTTCTTTCTTTCTTTTTCTGAGTTGAAGTTTCGCTCTTGTTGCCCAGGCTGGAGCACAAAGACGCAATCTATGGCACAATCTTGGCTCACCGCAACCTCTGCCTCCCAGTTTCAAGTGATTCTCCTGCCTCAGCCTTCTGAGTAGCTGTGATTACAGGCATGTGCCACCAGGCCTGGCTAATTTTGCATTTTTAGTAGAGATGGGGTTTCTCCATGTTGGTCAGGCTGGCCTCGAACTCCCAACCTCAGGTGATTTGCCTGCCTCTGCCTCCCAAAGTTCTTGGATTACAGGAGTGAGCCACCAGGCTCACTTCTTCTTTCTTTTCTCTTCCTTGACAGGGTCTTGCTTTGTAGCCCAGACTGTAGTGCAGTGGTGCAGTCATGGTTCACTGCAGCCTTGACCTACTGGGCTCAAGTGATCTCCTACCCCAGCCTCTCAAATTGCTGGTAACAGGCATGCACCACCATGCCTAATTAAAAAAACATTTTTTTTTTTTCGTAGAGGTGGGAGTCTCACTATGTTGCCCAGGCTAGTCTCAAACCCCTGGGCTCAAGTAATCCTCCTTCCTCGGCACTCCCAAAAGGTTTATAGACATGTGCCACTGCACCTGGCCTGCCTATCTTCCCCACTCTCTCCCCAGCCCCTAAAATAATTCCTAGCAGGTGGAAGCTGTTGAGTAAATGTGCCGTATTGGAAATGGACGTTACATGCCCTGTTTTCTGGCCTGCGGCTTCCAGGCATCCTGGACTTGGGGACAGTGAAAACTCACCTGGCTGGCAGGCTGCTCAGCTAGCTTCCCTCACTCTTGCCAATAAAGAGACTGAAAGCTTCTTTGAGATGGAGTCTTGCTCTGTTGCCCAGGCTGGAGTGCAGTGGCAAATTTTTGTATTTTAATAGAGATAGGGTTTCACCAGATTGGTCAGGATGGTCTTGATCTCCTGACCTCAGGTGATCCACCCACCTCACCTCCCCAGGTGCTGGGATTACAGGCAAACTGAAAGCTTTTTTTTTTTTTTTTTTTTTTT
>NW_016107316.1:16715438-16723395 GCF_001604975.1 Cebus imitator | reverse complement strand
TTTTTTTGGAGTTTCTCTGTCACCAGGCTGGAGTGCAGTGACATGATCTCAGCTCACTGCAACCTCCACTTCCTGCATTCAAGAGTGACATGATCTCAGCTCACTGCAACCTCCACCTCCCAGATTCAAGTGATTCTCCTGCCTCAGCCTCCCGAGTAACTGGGACTACAGGCGCGCCACCATGCCCAGCTAAGTTTTGTATTTTTAGTAGAGATGCGGTTTCACCATGATGGCCAGGATGGTCTCAAACCCCTGACCTCAAATGATCTGCCTGCCTTGGCCTCCCAAAGTGATGGGATTACAGGCATGAGCCACCACACCTGGCAAACAGTGATTTTTAATTGTTTTGTTCACAGCCATTGCCTGAGACACGGTACACGCCTGGTAAACACTTCATTGAATCAATAAAGTAGGCTTAAAATAGGCATAAGAGTGAAAGTCCCCATGGCAGCAAGGGTATCAAGGTAATGAGATTACTTTTTATTCCTGTATTATATGTCTCCCAAGATGTCTATAAGGGAATTAAGGAACTTGTAAAATGAAAAGAAATTCCCTTACTTCCTGTGATGGCACTGCACTGGGTGGCCACCAGAGGGCAGGGCTACCCCACTGTCAGGGATTGTAACTACCAAGCCAAGTCTAAGTCTTATGTAATGCAGAGCTTTAGGTACAGGTCACAGAACCTCCCACCTGGGGACCTTCATGGTGACAAGAATCAATCCCATTTCCCCCTCACCAAATCTCAGCTTCCTAGACTGAAGCAAAAGCATCTCTCTCTTGCTTTTGTGTGAATACATTCCATCTCACTGGGCCCCACACCTTCTTTCTTGAGTGCTGAGCCCTTCTGAGTGCTCTCTCTGGGATCAGCAGCAAACAGGAAGTGGTTCCTACCCTCACGGAGCTTGTCCCAGGTGTACTAACCTTCAGACTCGCACAGGAAAGCTCAGGTTTGGAGAGATGCCAAACCCTGCAGAAAAGCCAAGAGCTTAACTAGTTAGGGAATCTATATTCATTGTTGTATCCACTCAGAAGGCACCTGGTACTGACTCCTGTGGCTGCGGCTTGTGTGAGGGTTCATTCATTCTCCCCAAAGGCGTCTGGAATGCCTGTTCTGCACGGGTGCTGCTCCAGGCCTAGCGGGGGCAGCAGTCTCTATTCTCAGGAAGCTCACAGTGTGGTAGTGGCAGGGGATAGGCAATAAGCGCATAAACATACAGTGTAAAGGTGGGGATAGGTGCTAGGAAGAAAACCGGGCAGGATAGGCACATCGAGAGTGATGAGCCGCGGCTGCTATTTTGTATAAGGAGGTCTGGGAAATCTCTGGTGAGGTTTCTGTTTTCCCAAAAACAAAAGTGGGAGCACTTTGCTCCTAAGGTTCTGGGGTTACAGGCATGAGCCACTGCACCGAGCCCTCCACACTGTCCTGATTTCTTGTCTCTTCCGGGCTCCACCTCTCTCACCACACTCTAATGTGAGTGTCTTTCTGGGCACTAGGCTTTCCCAGTTCTCTCCTGTGCCTGCTGTCTGCTGTCTTGGTGTGACTCTCCACTCCCTTGTTTTTGTTTGTTTGCTTGTTTTTTGTTTTGTTTTTTTGTTTTGTTTTGTCTTGAGTTGGAGTTTTTCTCTGTCGCCCAGGCTAGAGTACAGTGGCATGATCTCGGCTCACTGCAACCTCAGCCTCACAGGTTCAAACTATTCTCCTGCCTCAGCCTCCCAAGTAGCTGGGATTACAGGCGCCTGCCACTGCACCCAGCTACTTTTTGTATTTTTAGTAGGGACAGGGTTTCACCATCTTGGCCAGGCTGGTCTTGAACTTCTGACCTCATGATCCACCCACCTAGGCCTCCCAAAGTGCTGGGATTACAGGCATGAGCCACTGTGTCCGGCCTACTCCCTTGGTTTTAAGTGCCACTTCTGTGCTGACTCTCCCATGGTCAAGTCGCCAGTCCTGACCTGTCAATGGTCCAGCTTCACACAGCCAACTGCCTCTTTTTTATTTTTTTGAGATACAAATCATTTATGATAAAATTCATCCTTTTAAAGTGCATAATTCAGGGTTCACACGGTGGCTCATGCCTATGATCCCAGCACTTTGCGAGGCCAAGGCAGGCAGATCAACTGAGGTCAGGAGTTCGAAACCAGCCTGGCCAACATGGTGAAACACTGTCTCTACTAAAAATACAAAAATTAGCCAGGCGCAGTGGTGGGCACCTGTAATCCCAGCTACTCAGGAGGCTGAGGCAGGAGAATCACTTGAATCCAGGAGATGGGGGTTGCACTGAGCCAGATCACACTACTGCACTCCAGCCTGGGCGACAGAGTGAGGCTCCATCTCAAAAATAAATAAATACGTTAAAAAATGCACAATTCAGTGGTTTTTAGTGTGTTCACAAGGCTAATTCCAGAACATTTTCACCACTCCAAAAAGAAACCCATGAGGAGTTGCTCTGCATTTCTCCATTCCCAGCCCCTGGCAATCAGGACTCTATTTTCCGTCTCTATAGATCTGCCTGTTCCGGACGTTTCCTATAATTTGAATCATAAAATATGTAGCCCTTTGTGCATGTGATTTCACTTAGCATAATGTTTTTCAGGTGTATCCATGTCGTAGCATGTATCAGTACTTCATTCCTTATGTTTAAAAACAATTTCATTGGGCCGGGCATGGTGTCTCACGCCTGTAATCCCAGCACTTTGGGAGGCCGAGGCAGGAAGATCACAAGGTCAGGGGTTCAAGACCAGCCTGGCCAACATAGTGAAACCCCATCTCTACTAAAAATACAAAAATGTCGCGTGGGCCTGTTAGCCCAACTGCTTGGGAAGCTGAGGCAGGAGAATCACTTGAACCGAGGAAGCAGAAGTTGCAGTGAGCCGAGATTGTGCCATTGTACCCAGCCTGGGCGACAAAGCAAGACTCTGTCTTGAAAAAAGAAAAAAAAAAATTCATTGGATACCATATTTTGTCCATTCATTCATTAGTGGGTGAACATTGGGCCATTTCCAGTTTTGGTCTATTATGAATAATGTTGCTATGAACATTCATGTATCTGTTTATTTATTTATTTATTCATTTCTATATATGTTTTTGAAGCAGAGTCTCACTCTGTCGCCCAGGCCGGGGTACAGTGGCGTGATCTCAGCTCACTGCAATCATCTGTCTCCCGGGTTCAAGAGATTCTCCTGCCTCAGCCTCCTGAGTAGCTGGGACTACAGGCCTGTACCACTATACCCAGCTAATTTTTGTATTTTTAGTAGAGACAAGTTTTTATCATGTTGGCCAGGCTGGTCTTGAACCCCTGACCTCAAATGATCTGCCTGCCTTGGCCTTCCAACGTGCTGGGATTACAGGCATGAGCCACCATGCCCTGCCTACATGCATCAGTTTTTATGTGAACATGCTTTGGACTCTCCTGTGCACATGCCCAGGAGTGCAGTTGCCAGCTCAGAATGGTAACGCCGTGCTTCACTTCTGAGGAGCCTCCAGACGGTTTCACCACAGCTGCAGCATTTGCATTCCTATCAGCAATGTATGAGGTTCTAAGCCAGGCCTCTTGAAGTTTTCCCTGAGGGACCCCAGGACATTGTCACACCTCACATGTCAATATCTGAACACTTTCTCTCCTTCGTATTGGTAAATGGCACACACTGTTCAAGCCAGACACTTGGGGGCTATTCTTCAAACCAACATTAATGACCCCTCCAGCCATCAGCAAGACCTCTCAATTCTACCTCCCAAATAAATCTCAGACCTGTTTTTTTTGCATCTCCACTGCCAACACCCTCTCCAAGCCACCAGTATTTCTCACTTGAACTGCATTATAGTCTCCTGCTGGGGATCCCCACTTCCAGACTTGTTCCTGCTAATCTACTCTATAGCAGAGTTATTTCTTTAAATTTTTAATGTCAGGTGCAGTGGCTCACACCTGTAATCTCAGCACTTTGGGAGGCCGAGATGGGTGGATCGCTTGAGGCCAGAAGTTCAAAAACATCCTGGCCAACATGGTGAAACCCCATCTCTACTAAAAATACAAAAAAATTAGCCAGCTGTGGTGGTGCATGCCTGTAGTCCCAGCTACTCAGGAAGGTGAGACAGGAGAATCACTTAAACCTGGGAGGGGGAGGTTACAGTGAGCTGAGATCGGACCATTGCACTCTAGCCTGGACGACAGAGTGAGACTCCATTTCAAAAAATTAAAAATAGGCCTGGCGTGGTGGCTCATGCCTATAATCCCAGCACTTTGGGAGGCCAAGGCGGGTGGATCACGAGGTCAAGAGATGAAGACCATCTTGGTCAACAAGGTGAAACCTCGTCTCTACTAAAAATACAAAAATTAGCTGGGCATGATGGTGCGTGCCTGTAGTCCCAGCTACTCGGGAGGCTGAGGCAGGAGAATTGCTTGAACCCAGGAGGCGGAGGTTGCTGTGAGCCGAGATCGTACCATTGCACTCCAGTCTGGGCAACAACAGCGAAACTCCGTCTCAAAATAAATAAATAAATAAATAAAATTAAAAATAAAATAAATAAATAAAAATATATTTTTTGAGATGGAGTCTCACTCTGTCCCTCATGCTGGAGTGCAGTGGCACAATCTCTGCTCACTGCAACCTCTCCCTCCTGGGTTCAAATGATTCTCCTTCCTTAGCCTCCCAAGTAGCTGGGACTACAGGCGTCTGCCACCATGTTCAGCTAGTTTTGTTGTATTTTTAGTAGAGAAGGGCTTTCACCATATAAGCCAGGCCGGTCTCGAACTCCTGACCTCATGATCCACCTGCCTCAGCCTCCCAAAGTGCTAGGATTACAGGCGTGAGCCACTGAGCCTGGCCTAAATAAAATAATTTTTAAAAATTAAAATCAGGGGCCGGGCACGGTGGCTCACACCTGTAATCCCAGCACTTTGGGAGGCCGAGGCGGGCGGATCACGAGGTCAAGAGATCAAGACCATCCTGGTCAATGTGGTGAAACCCCGTCTCTACTAAAAATACAAAAAATTAGCTGGGCATGGTAGCACGTGCCTGTAATCCCACGTACTCAGGAGGCTGAGGCAGGAGAATTGCCTGAACCCGGGAGGCGGAGGTTGCGGTGAGCCGAGATCGCGCCATTGCACTCCAGCCTGGGTAACAAGAGCGAAACTCCGTCTCAAAAAAAAAAATAAATAAATAAAATAAAAAAAAATAAATAAAAATTAAAATCAAAGTTATATAGGTACGTGTATATACACACACATATATAGGGATATGTATGCATATATAATGTGAATACGGAGAAAAGAGTCAACTATTCCCAGAAGGTGCGTGGGCCCAGGGTCCTGATCTGACTGCCAGTCACTTCCCTAACCTCATCTCCTGCCTCTCTCCCTTGGCCCATTCCAGCGTAGCTAGGCCTGCTCCTTCAACCCAGCAGGACCACCCCTACTTAGAGGACTTTGCAGTCACTGCTCCCTCTATTTGGAATGCTCTTCTCCCAGACATCCATGTGGCTCTCTTCTTGCCTCCTTGGTGTCTTCATTCAAATGTCACTTACTCAGTGATGCCTTCTCTGGCCCATCTATCTAAGCCCCTCCCCTTCATCCCAACCACTATGTAACACAGTATGAATTTTACTGCTTTTATTTTTCACTCCCCTTCTAGAGTATAAACTCCATTTTTTGGCTGTTTTATTTGCTTCTGTGTCCCTGGTACCTAGAACAAGACCTAGCACCAAAGGAGATCAGTAAATATGTGTTGAATGAATGAATGAGAAACATCAGTTTCACTATTAAGTTCTTTCCCAACCTCCAGGCCATGCCCTCAGAAGTAACCACTTTTCATTGTTTCTCCTGATATTTAACTCAGTTTCTCTAAATAACATGTTACTGTTGCTGTTTTTGATTTATCCATTTTTAAACATCTACTGTCTTTCGCTGATCTTACCACTTCCTTTCCGTCATCCCAAAACTGTTATTTTGCATTTAGTTAAATCATTAGGACTATGTAAATATTGTTCACTGCAAAGACAAATTTGTACTCTGATTATATTTCCTTCCCCATACAGCATTTTTCTCTCCCTAGAGCTTCTAATTGCCTGTTTCATTCCCTGAAATGCTTATTATATTATCATAATCCTGATAATTTTCCAACGTGGCACCATATTAGCGATTCTTAGGAGTTTTGTTTCCCTCCGTGGTACTTACCACAATTTGTAATTATATAGTTATTTGGTTGTTTACTTTCTTAAACGTCTGTCTCTTTCATTGGAACATAAGCTTTTAGAACAAAGCCTGCTTTGTTTACTGGAGAGTCCCAGCACCTGGCACCTCTCTCCTGCCTGGCATATAGCGGATCCTCAACACACATTTATTGAATCAGTGAAGAATAACATCTGGAAATGTACATATATGACCATAGGTGGATGATTGGTTGGACAAATTGTAGCTTAGCTCTATGGAAAAGTATCCAGCATTTAGAAACAAAGTATCCAACATTTAGAAACAAAAAGTATCCAGCATTTAGCTACAAAGGTTTGCATACTCTGTCACATATTCTTTTTTGGTTACTGTTACTGATAATACACCTCAATTTAGCAGCTACAGAATAATCATTATATTATGCTCAAGGATAATATATAATATAATATATATGGATTCTGTGGGTCAGGAATTTACATCCACATTATTGTTTTTACAAATTAACAAAGCTTTGCTTTTCTTTTTTCCTTTTTTTTTCTTTTTGAGACAGGGCCTCACTTAGTCACCCAGGCTGGAGCGCAGTGGTGTGATCACAGCTCACTGCAGCCTCGACCTCCCAGGGCTCAGGTAATCCTCCCATCTCAACCTCCCAAGTAGCTGGGACTACAGGCATACGCCACCACGCCCAGCTAATTTTTGTGTTTTTAGTGGAGATGGGGTTTTGCTATATTGCCCACACTGATTGCGAACTCCTGGGCTCAAGCAATCTGCCTGCCTTGGCCTCCCAAAGTGCTGGGATTACAGGCATGAACCACTGTGCACAGCGTTGTTTTTCTTATAAGATCAAAATGTGCTCATCACAGAAAAGTCAGAAAACTTAGACAAAAAGAATAAATAGAAAAGACCCCGCAGTCTTGGCCATAAGCACTGTTAATACCTCCAAAGTATCCTTTCCAAACCCTTTGAGTTTGATTTTCATGTAAATTCTTCTAGGCTTAAACAAATGCATGTACAAATCCATCATGCTGTGTTGTGACCTGTATTTTTTTTTTTTTTTTTGGACGGAGTTTTACTCTTGTTGCCCAGGCTGAAGTGCAATGGTGTGGTTTCAGCTCACAGCAACCTCTGCCCTGCCTCCCAGGTTCAAGCGATTCTCCTGCCTCAGCCTCTGGAGTAGCTGGGATTACAGGCATGTGCCACCATGCCTGGCTAATTTTGTATTTTTAGTAGAAAATTACGGGGGGGTTCTCCATGTTGGTCAGCTGGTTTTGAACTCCTGACCTCGTGATCCGCCCACCTTGTCCTCCCAAAGTACTGGAATTACAGGTGTGAGCCACCATCCCCAGCCATGACCTGCATTTTCTATTCAACAATATACTGTAGGTAACTCTCCTCATTGGTACTAGAGCTCAATGCCATTCCTTTAAAATGCACATAATGTTGCTTTTCTCTGTGTTCACTTGGTCCTGCCTTCCTTCTTTGAACAAATGCCCACTCTGTGCTGGACACTGTCCTATGTTGTAGGTGTAGAGCGTTAATGAAACAGACTTGCGTCTGCTCTCCTGTGGCTATAATCAGGCAAATGTAAGCACCATGATTTATTAAACCAATCTCCAGGTGGTGGATATGTTGTTTCCTTTTTTCTTTTAAAAAATTAATTAATTAATTAATCATTACTATTGTTATTAGAGATGAAGTCTTGCTCTGTCACGCAGGCTGGAATGCAGTGGAATGATCATGGTGCACTGTGGCCTCAAATCTGGGGCTCAAGCGATTCTCCCACCTCAGCCTCC
>NW_016107316.1:16707631-16715001 GCF_001604975.1 Cebus imitator | reverse complement strand
AAAAAAAAAAAAAAAAAAAAAAAAAAAAAAAAAAAAAAAAAAAAAAAAAAAAAACAAATACAAAAACCCTTCTACCTATATCCTTAATCATGTATTTTCTTTTTCTATTTTTTGTTTGTTTGTTTTTGAGACACAGGCTTGCTCTGTTACCAGCTGGAGTGCAGTGGTACAGTGGCGTGATCTCGGCTCACTGCAACCTCTGCCTCCTGGGTTCAAGCAATTCTCCAGCCTGAGCCTCCAGAGTAGCTGGAACTATAGGCATGCGCCACCATGGTCTGCTAATTTTTGTATTTTTAGAAGAGATGGGGTTTCACCATGTTGGCCAGGACGGTCTCGATCTCTTGACCTCGTGATCTGCCCACCTCAGCCTCCCATAGTGTTGGGATTATAGACATGAGCCACTGTGCCTGGCCTAATCATGTATTTCCTTAAGATCAGGTTCCAAAACTGGGATACCTGGGGTAATGAGCCATTGAAAATATGGAAACATGGCTAGGCATAGTGCCTCACGCCTGTAATCCCAGCACTTTGGGAGGCTGAGGCAGGCAGATCACTTGAGATCAGGAGTTTGAGAGTAGCCTGGTCAACATGGTGAAACCCTGCCTCTACTAAAAATACAAAAATTAGCCTGGTGTAGCGGTGGGTGCCTATTCCCAGCTACTCAGGAGGCTCAGGGAGGAAAATTGCTTGAATCCAGGAAATAGAAGCTGCAATGAGCCAAGATTGTGCCACTGTACTCCAGCCTGGACAACAGAGCAAAACAAAAAGAAAAAAAAAAAAATATGGATACACAAATCCAGATGGCTTTTCAATAAAATTGTTTCAATTTACGTTCCCTGAGCCATGAATGAGAGCGTCAGTTTCGTTGCATCTTGCCAAACTCTCAATATGAGCACAGTTAATGATCTGCATGAATCTGAGTGTTGGGAAATGGTTATCAAGTGGTGGGCTTGTTTTCCTGTTATGTCTGTGCTGTGTGGGATGCACCAGCCAGCGCTCCTGAGGCTGGGCGTGCCTGGCTCTGCTCTGTGATCTGACACCCTTCTTGTGCTCTGATCTCCCTGAGCTCTCTAACCACCCTACTCGTTAGGGAACAGACTGTCTTTCTGACCCCTTTCTAGCTGGGACTTAGCAGAAAGCCTGGTCTGTGGGAAATACGTGGCCTTGCACTTTGCCTTGATGTTCCTTTCACACTTTTCCTCTGCCCCACCTGCCTCCCCACAAGGCCATCTGTCTGTGGCAACTCAGGATGTTGCTCATTTTGTTCTCCTGCAGGGCTTAGTGTCACCTGCAACCTTGAAAGCTAGGATCACCTGGCAGCCTCTCTTCAAGGTCACGCATAAAAGCATTTCAAGGGCCTGTAATTGCACACGTCCCACTGTTTATTATTATTACTGTTATTATTATTATTTTTTTTTTGAGACGGAATCTTGCTCTGTCACCCAGGCTAGAGTGCAGTGGCGTAATCTCCGCTCACTGAAATCTCCGCCTCTGGGGTTCAAGCAATTCTCTGGCCTCAGCCTCAGAGTAGCTGGGATTATAGGTGCCAGGCTAATTTTTGTATTTTTAGTAAAGACAGGGTTTCACCATCTTGGCCAGAGTTGCTCTCGAACTCCTGACTTTGTGATCCACCTGGCACGGCCTCCCAAAATGCTGAGATTACAGGTATGAGCCACCGCACCCAGCATCAGGATTCTTAAGGTAGAGATGCCCTTCTCTGCCAAGGCCTTTGATCTTTCTGTCATGCCTGTTGCCTATAAATGACCACACACCATTCTCATGTGGTGGCACATCTTCACAGAGGTATCTTTGTGGAGAATGACCTTCATGGCAAAGTCAAAAGCATGACTAGATGGGACATGTGCATGGTCCCCTCAAAGCCTGTTCCTTGACTCTTTAGGACAAGGCCTTAACCTAACGGGTTATTCTGGGATATGGCAGAATGTAAGGGAGGGAGCTTTTTGTTTATTTATTATTCTTTTTTTTTTTTTTTAGAGGAAGAAAGAGAGAAAGAAAGAGAAAGAATAAAAAAAAAAAAGAAAAAGAAAAAAAAAAAGAATGAAGGAGAGGAAGAAAGAGGAAGAGGAAGAGGGAGAGAGAACAGGGGTGTTGCTTTATTGCCTGGGCTAGAATGCAGCCTAAAAATGGGTATGCCTATAATTGTGTTTAATAATAGAGACATTAAAAAAAAATGAGGGAAGAAAATAACTAACAAGAAGCCAATCAATATTTCATTTAAACCTATAAATAGGTGTGATGTGGTACTGATAAAAGTGTATATTTTGTGTATTTAAAGTGGAGAGTTCTCTGAATGTTAATTAAGTTTACTTGTTCCGGATCTGAGTTCAAGTCCTGGATATCGATGTTAACTTTCTGTCTCATTGATCTGTCTAATATTGATGTTGAAGTCTCCCACTATTATTGTGTGGGAGTCCAAGTCTTTTTATAAGTCTTATATATCTGGGAATTCCTGTATTGGGTGCATATATATTTAGGTTCTTTAGCTCTTCTTGCTCATTTCAACCCTGGTGAATCTGGCGATTATGTGCCTTGAGGTTGGTCTTCTTGAGGAATATCTTTGTGGTGTTCTCTGTATTACCTGGAGTTGAATATTGTCCTGCCTTGCTAGGTTGGGAAAGTTTTCCTGAATAATATCCTGAAGCGTATTTTCCAGCTTGGATTAATTCTCTTCATCACATTCAGGTACACCTATCAAACGTAGATTAGGTCTTTTCACATAGTCCCATATTTCTTGGAATCTTTGCTCGTTCTTTTTTATCCTTTTTTCTCTAATCTTGTCTTTTTGTTTTATTTCATTAAGTTGGTCTTCGACCTCTGATATCTTTTCTTCTGCTTGATCAGTTCGGCTGTTAAAACTTGTGCATAGTTCGCAAAGTTCTCGTGTTTTTCAGCTCCATTAATTCACCTAATTTCCTCTCTAAATTGTGTGTTATTGTTAACATTTCGTCAAACCTTTTTTCAAAGCTCTTAGTTTCTTTGCATTGGGGTAGAACAAGTTCTTTTAATTCCCAGAAGTTTCTTATCATCCACTTTTTAAAGCCTGCTTCTGCTAATAGAACACAGTCTTTCTGCATCAGGCCTTGTTCCGTTGCTGATGAGGAACTGTGATCCCCTGTAGAGGGAGAGGCATTCTGATTTGGGGTATTCTCAGCCTTTTTAGGCTGGTTTCTTCCCTTCATTCAGATTTATCCATCTGTGGTCTTTATAATTACCGTCTTTATAGTTGGGTTTCTGAATGGACGTCCAACTTGTTGATTCCCGGCACTAAAATCTGAGCAACTCACTGCACCAGCCAAAACAGCAGTTTTAAGATTGATGGTGCTTTTCCGACTCTGCACCGAGAACCGCCGCACCAAAGCAGTGGCAAAACTGCCTCACCGGCCTCAGGAGTCATGCTGGCGACCCATGGGGCTCCTCTGCTGGGAATCTCCTGGTGTGTGAGCAACAAAAATTGATCTGAAAATGTGGCGTCCTCTCGTTCTCTGTGCTTTCAGTGGGAGCTACAATCCCAAGCTGCTAGTAATCAGCCATCTTGGATCTCTCTCATTTATTTATTATTCATTTAAAGTATTTTTATTTTTCTTCTTCTTCTTCTTTTTTTTTTTGGAAACAGAGTGTTGCTCTGTCATCCAGGCTGGAGGGCAGTGGCATGATCTTGGCTCACTGCAACCTTCATCTCCCTGGTTCAGGTGATTCTGCTGCCTCATCCTCCCGAGTAGCTGGGATTACAGGAGTACACCACCACAGCCAGCTAATTTTTGTATTTTTAGTAGAGATGGGGTTGCACCATGTTGCCCAGGCTGGTCTCAAACTCCTGGCTTCAAGAGATCCTCCCACCTCAGCCTCTCAAAGTGCTGGAATTACAGGTGTGAGCCACTGTGCCCAGCCCCAATTCTCAGATATTTGACTTATTTCCAGGCATGCAAGAGCACTCAGCTGAAGCCCAAGATTCTGTGGAGCAAACACACACAATCTCTGCTGTGTTGTCTAAAATCCTGATCTCCAGAAATTTCATGAGTATCATAAATTGGTTATTGTTTGATGCCATTACATTTGTGATGAACCAGTCTGACCAACATGGTGAAACTCCTGTCTCTACTAAAAATACATAAATTAGCTGAGTGTGGTGGTGCACACCTGTAATTCCAGCTACTCAGGAGGCTGAGGCAGGAGAATCGCTCGAACCTGGGGGGTGGAGGTTGCAGTGAGCCATGATCACGCCTCTGCACTTCAGCCTGGGTGACAGAGCAAGACTCTGTCTCAAAATAAATAAATAAAAATAAAGAAAAATTAAAAAAACTTTGGGATGATTTGTTAAGCAGCTGTAGATAACTGAAACATGGCCAGGTGTGATGGCTCACATCTGGAATCCCAGAGCTTTGGGAGACCAAGAAGGGAGGATCTCTGGAGGTCAGGAGTTCCAGATAACTGGAACATATGATACTGATGCTCTTAAAAAGTTTTATTTATGCAGGTGTGTATGTGATTTTTTTTTAAAAAGTTGTTTCTAACCCTTAAGGAAGTTGAATTTAATATGATTGATTTATCAGACTTTCAGAGTTGCTTAAGGGTTTAGAAGAATTTTGCTTGCTAGATTTGCTGAGGCTTCATGTGTGGAGTGTTTAATGGAATCAGTTATGCTACAGTTGTAAATGTAGTATGAAGTGTCTAAGAAAACTGAATGAAGCACAAATGGAGTTCCATGCCTGGGAGACTTGATTTACCATATTTATATGCTAGTCGAGCCTTCATTCAAGATTGAGTAAAAATGAATAATAATTTGAGTTACAGGTAAATTTAAGTCTGAATTTGTGTCTATAAAGGCTTGAAGAAATCTGGATTGTAATGCTCTGAATACTGATCAAAACCAAAATGAGATTCTTCCCTGCACATAGAAGCTTCCTCAGATATAACCACCCAACTGACATGCACTGAAGGAAGAATGTAGAGGAACCACAGTGCTTTGGTGAGAAGAAAAATCAAAAAGATTATTCCAGAACAATACATGTGACCAGATCATTTTGCTTGTATAGACAAGGATCTTCCCTGGCTGAAAAGAGCTATGTTGCTGGAACCAGTGATGTCTCTAAAATATACTGTAAGTGAGTCATTTTTACATGGAGTTCAGAAGTATTAAACTCTCAAAAACAGTTGTTTAGAAATGCCTCTAAACAAACAATAAACATATTTGCAAAAAGAAATGCGCATCCTGACCAGAAACTTTCCACGTGAAACTTCTATGTCCATCAGTATGGCAGACAAGGTACCTTCAAATCCCTTCCCAATGAATATGACTGAAAAACCTTAAAACAATTAATTAATTAATTAATTAATTTTGAGATGGAGTTTTGATTTGTTGCCCAGGCCAGTGTGCAGTGGCACAATCTCAGCTCACTGCCAAGATTGTGCCATTGCACTCTTGCCTGGGCAGCCCCTGCCTCCTGGGTTCAAGCAATTCTCCTGCCTCAGCCTCCCAAATAGCTAGGATTACAGACATGAGCCACCATGCCCAGCTAATTTTTTGTGTTTTTAGTAGAAACAGGGTTTCACCATGTTAACCAGGCTGGTCTCAAACTCCTGACCTCAGGTGATCCATCCACCTTGGCCTCCCAAAGTATTGGGATTACAGGTGTGAGCCACCGTGCTGAGCTTAAAACAATATATTTAAACCATTAAAAATATGCATTGCCAAATTGGCAAGAAAATAAGGAATCTGAGAAGAACAAGATGTAAGCGAGAGCTGGAATCTATGTATTAATAGGTGTGTGAGCCCTGAACAAGCTTGCCCCAGTGGGAGGGTGTCAGCTGGATCCTGGAAGTGCTAGGCTTCTCTTTTGACCATTGCTGCAGAGCCAGAGACAGAACATCAAGCCCACCCCCTCAAGGCAAGGCATCTCGTGGGAGGTCAGATGTCATTTTTCTTTTTCAGAATTTTTTTGGCTTAAGAAAATGTATTATTCTGGATGAATCTTAGAATCAATTTGTCAATTAAAAAAAAATTCTTTGAGGCAGGGTGCAGTGGCTCATGCTTATAATCCCAGCACTCTGGGAAGCCGAGGCAGGTAGATTACCTGAGTTCAGGAATTCGAGACCAGCCTGGCCAACATGGTAAAACCGCATCCCTACTAAAAATACAAAATTAGCTGGGTGTGGTGGTGCGTGCCTATAGTTCCGGCTGCTTGGGAGGCTGAGGCAGGAGAATCACTTGAACCTGGGAGGCAGAGGTTGCAGTGAGCCAAGACAGCACCATTGCACTTCAGCCTGGGTGACAAGAGCAAAACTCCTTATTAAAAAAAAAAAAGAAAGAAAGAAAAGAAAAAAAATCCTTTGGGAATTTTTCTTAAGACCTTACTGAATTCCCGTCTTTTGGCTTCTGGTATTATGTATACACTGATGACTGCCATACTCGCATCTGCGGTTTGAGCCTCTTTCTTTCTGCACTCCAGACTTAGAAATCTCACCACCTCCTTGACCTTCACTGGCTATCTAACAGGAACTCAAATCAACACGTCCAAAACAGAGCTCCTAATCTGGCCCACGAAACGTGCTCTTCTCTCAGTCTTTCTCATAGCAGTAATGGAAACTGTCTTTCCAGTTACTCAGCCAAAAACGTGGATTTATTCTAGACTCATTATTTCATACTTGTCATCCAATCCCTTAACAAATTCAGCAGGCTGTACCTCCACAGTGTGTCTGACTGTAGCCCCTCCCTTCTCCTCTGCATCCACCCTGATCCGCGTCACCATCACCTACTCCCTGGGTGTCTACAACGGTCTTCCGGCTGGGTTCCCTCCCTCGGTCTGTCCTAAACCCCGCAGCCACAGGACCCTGAGAAGATGATCAGATGGAGCCACTCCTCTGTCCAGCACAGCACAAGCTGTTCCCATCTTGCTCAGAGTAAAAGCCCAGCTCTTCAGAGGCACCGCAGAGCCCTGCACCCCTGCTGCTCCATCTCCAGCACCCGTGGACCTCTGGTCTAGCAGCCACATGCTTGATGTTACTCAAACATGCAAGAGTTGCAACCACCTTAGAGCTTTGTGCTTGCTGTCTCTCCTCCCTGGAGTGACTTTGCTCGAGAATCTGAATGATTTTCTCCCTCACTTCCTCTAGGTCTCTGTTCTGGTGTCAGCTTATCATAGAGGCCTTCCCTAACCACCCCATGCTCCACTCATCCCTACCAGTGCTAAATGTGGATCACTATCAGACTTAGCGGATGTTCACCTGTGCTTAATCCCTCTCTCCCCTTGCCAGAATAGAAGCCCCAGGAGGACAGGGCCTGTGTCTTGTTCTCTGCTGAATGCTGCCTCCTAGTCAGTGCCTGGCATATAGTTGGAGATTTGTAAGTTTTT
>NW_016107316.1:16701287-16707500 GCF_001604975.1 Cebus imitator | reverse complement strand
CTCACTGCAACCTCCACCTCCCGGGTTCAAGCGATTCTTGTGCCTTAGCCTCCCAAGCATCTGGAACTACAGGCATGTGCCACCACCCCGGCTAATGTTTTTTACTTTTAATAGAGATGGGGTTTCACCATGTTGGCCAGGCTGGTCTTAAACTCCTGACCAGGAGTGATCCCCCTGCCTTGGCCTTCCAAAATGCTATAGGTGTGATCTACCAAACCTGGCTTGTAAATACTTGTTGAACGGATACTTGAATGATTGGGAAAGAATCTTAATATAATACATCCTTCACTTACTGAGACCAGTTTCATTCTAAGGTGAGGTCTCCCCAGTCTCACCCGGGCCAGTCCCCTCATATGTGCATAGCCACACTGAATGCCCCAAAAATGATGAATTTATGTTTGGAGACAGAGCCCCTGGCCCACAGACTGTTGGCCCCTTAGGGGTAATGAAACTGTCTGTTCAAAAATTATGACAGTGAAAAAAATCTGACATAGGAAAATTGTGACAGTAGAAGAAATCTGACCTAACTCACCCCATCTTGGGTCTAACCTCCAAGCTGTCCTTGTTTATTCCTGGATATAAGCCAAGCTAACTCTGGGAGGAATTTACTTTGTATTTTAACCTTAAAGCAAGGATGATTATAACCTTCCAAAAACTACTCCCTCCTTGCTTGGGGACTGAAACTGCCTTTGGAAAACCAACAAATTAGCCACCAGATTAAAAATTATGGCTCAGAGGGTCACGCAGCTGGAGGCCACAAGATTTCTAACCTCCCCAAATGCTCCTATAGATAACTCAGTATTGTAAAACCTAAGATTAATGTTCACGGTATTTTCAGATCCTGCATTGTGATGAAAGAGTTGGTACCATTCAGACCGGTAAACTGGCTCAACTACTTTTGTGATCTTGCCCAGGAACTACAGACAGCAAGAAGACAGCTTCAATTCCTTATGATTTCATTCCTGACCCAATCTGCATTCCTCATTCCCTGGCCTCCTGCCCACCAAATTATCCTTTAAAAACCTTAGTCTCCAAATTTTTGGGGAGGCTGGTTTGAGTAATAACAAACTCTTGTCCTTCTGCTTGGCTAGCCCTGTGATTATTAAACTATTTCTCTGTTGCAAAAAGCTGCTGTTCTCGGTGCATTGGCTTTTCTAGGCAACAGGCAGGAAGAACCCATTGGGCAATTATAGTATGTCCCATTATTGCTCTGGGAAGCTTCTAGAATTTCAAGGCAGAGGGTCATTGGACCATGTAGGAGTAGGTCTTAACTCTGCCAAGGCCCAAAGTGATGCTGAGGAGGGGGAGTGGAAGCAGAGGGAAGCAAAGGGTAGCAAAGGGTATTGGCTTCTCCAGACACCACTGCTGCCTGGAGCCCTCTGCCACCAGCCATTGTCAGCCCCACCATGTTCTTCAACATTGCCATTGATAGTAAGCCTTTGGGCTGTGTCTCCTTTTGAGATGTTTGCAGATAAATTTCTAAAGATAGCAGAAAACTTTCATGCTCTGAGCACTGGATAGAAAGGCTTTGGTTATAAGGTTTTTGCTTTCACAGAATTATTCCAGGGTTTATGCATCAGGGTGGTGACTTCACATACCATAATGATACTGGTAGCAAGTCCATCTATGGGGAGAAATTTGCTGATAACTCCATCATAAAGCATACATGTCCTGGCATCTTGTCCATGGCAAATGCTAGACCAACACAAACAGTTGCCAGTATTTCATCTGCACTGTCAAGACTGAGTGGCTGAATGACAAGTATATGAAAAAATGTTTGAGTATGTACCTAGGAAGGGAATTCCTGGGTCATATGATAACTCCATGTTTAACATTTTGAGGAACTGACAAACTGCCGAAGTGGCATTATTTTACATTCCCATCAGCAGCAAAATACCCTTTTAACAATAAATAAATAAGAAGTCAGATCTTATTTATTATCTTGAAATGAAGTTTATTGATAATATAACATTCTCATGTTCATAATACATAGAAAAATAACTTCAACCTAAAGGTTGAACTATAATATAAAGGATAAATTAAAGGAACATAATTTATACATGTTTTTGTTTTGTTTTTGAGACAGAGTCTCACTCATTCTGTCTCCCAGGTTGGAGTGCAGAGGCATAATCTTGGCTTACTGTGACCTTTGCCTCCTGGTTCAAGTGATTCTCCTGCCTCAGACTCCCAAGTAGCTGGGACTACAGGCACCCACCACCATGCCCTGCTAATTTTTGTATCTTTAGTAGAGTTGGGGTTTCTTCATGTTGGACAGGCTGGTTTCGAACTCCTAACCTCCAGTGATCCACCTACCTTGGTGTCCCAAAATTTTGGAATTATAGGTGTGAGCCACTGCACCCAGCCAATACATGTTTTTTGAAATGAGATGATGAAGTCAGAGATTGGCCTTCTCAGGCAGATTAGACCTGGTCTGGAAGAATTTCCCCCATGGGATCTGCCAAAGGCTCCAGCCCCGGCCCCTCACTGGCACCAAGGACAGCTGCCCAGGGGGATGTTGGGAAAGGAGTTGCTTTCAACTGGACATAAAGCTTTTGGACAGTGTGTTAAAAACAAACCAAACTGTCTGGGCATGGTGGTCCATACCTGTAATCCCAGCACTTTGGGAGGCTGAGGTAGGTGGATCACCTGAGGTCAAGAGTTCAAGACCAGCCTGACCAACATGGAGAAACATTGTCCGTACTAAATATACAAAATTAGCTGGGCATGGTGGTGCATGCCTATAATCCCAGCTACTTGGGAGGCTGAGGCAAGAGAACCACTTGAACCCGGAAGGTGGAGGTTGCAGTGAACTGAGATCATACCAAGCTGAGATCACGCCATTGTATTCCGGCTTGGACAATAAGAGCAAAACTCCGTCTCAAACAAAACAAAAAACAAAACAAAACACAAACCAAACTACCTTTCGAACCCCTTTCAGGGGTCCTTGCACCCTTCACACACACACACACACACACACACACACACGTCACGTGCGTGCTCACGCACAGGCACAGACACACACAGAGTCATGGGTTATTTGAGCTGCTGCATAGCAGGTCACTGTGCACCGGCTCTGCCCAGCCTAGTGTCCCTCTCCCAGGGCAATGGGTCTGAGGGCACAGTGAGGGCTCCCCAGGCCACAGGTGGGCTGCTTGGATTTGCTATTCTGGTTGCTCCATTCCTTTGAGCAGCAGGCAAGGAAATGGAAGACAGGCACCTAACAGGCGGGGCTCAGGCACTCAGACTGAGCTGAGTGCCTGTAAAAAGGCCACTCCAGGCCCCCTCCACATAGCCATTGTTGGGTCTGGCAGAAGGAGGATGGCTCAGAAGCTTCTGAATGCCACCCCGTGATGCGTTCACTAATGGATGTGCATTAGTGGCATCCTTCCTAGCCACCACGTCACTCTCCCTACCTCAACTGCTGGCTGGAGAACTCTGCATTCTTCTGGAAAAGCGGCAGTCATGCTCGAGGCCCTAACAAAGGCATGTCCCCTACAAAAGGACCATTATGATCACCACTGAGTCAGAATGGTAGCTGCTGGCACCTGAGCTCTGTCTGGAAAGAGCGGCAGCAGGGACGTCATCTAGCAGAGCCTGGTGTGTCTATTATGTCCACAACATCTTTAGCAAAGATACTGCTTCCAGGAAGTCTATTTGGATTGCAGAGGAGCAAGCCTTCAGTGTGAAAAAAGGGCTTGAGATAAGGGAGTGGTTCTAAAAGAATACACGTGGCTCCACATGGCAATACCCCCAGGTATAATAAGCTCAGGGTAAAAGAGAAGCTGCCATTGTTAATGCAGGTCTGTGCACACAAACTTACAGGCCTCTATGTTGGTGGGTCCCACAGAACCAGCCCTGTGTACAGCAGTGGTTGCACAGGGCTCTTTGACCAAGGCTGGCTATCCACAGGCCTCCTGGCCCTGGTGGGTGGCTGCCTGCAGCAGGCGTGCTGGTCATTAGTAACCCCATTGGTTTCCACTGGGATTCAGAGTGGACAGAACAGAGAAATATCCCCTCCTCCCCGTATGTGGAGACTGGAGCAGGTTCTCAGAGAGAAAGAGGACACAAGAAAGGCCCGAGAGAAAGAGGGACAGAGCTTAGCTCCTCAGCCCAGAGGGCTCTGCTGTGCCCATTAGGGGACACATTCTGTAAGACTTTTTTTTTTTTTTTTTTTTTAAATCACAGAGCTTGACTCTAGGTCTGAGCTTAAAACCATACAATGACAGACCTGAACAGGACCACATCCTCCCTGCCCCCATTGTTAATATGAGGAAGCTGAGGCCCAGAGGTGAGGTGGGGGTCGGGGGTGACTGGCCCAGGTCCCTGAGTCTGCTAGCACCAGAGCTGGGCTAGAACCTAGGTCACCTTGCCCCCTCCCATTGCTTTTTCCCCTACTGTATTTTTTTTTTTTTTTTTGAGACAGTGTCTGGCTCTGCTGACCAGGCTGGAGTGCAGTGGAGTGATCCCGGCTCACCTGGCTAATTTGTGTGTGTGTGTGTGTTTTTGTGTGTGTGTGTGTGTGTGTGTGTGTGTATACAAACACATATATATTTGTAGACATGGAGTTCTGCCATGTTACCCTGGCCCTTCTTCCATTCTTGACTCTGCTTTGGGCCCTGAGGGTGCTGAAAACCTGCTCCAGGGAGGGGCATGGACTCTGGACCTCCCTGCTCTGCTCTGAGGCACCCAGACCTTGGCCCAGGCTGCTGCACTAATGCACACATTAGTGGATAAAAGCAGTCTCAAGGGTCTTTTCATGAGGCCCCTTTGGCTGGAATAAAGCAAATTAAAATCCCATTCAAAGGTCAATTGAAATCTCTCTCATTCCGGTTCTCTGCACAAATTGATTCCTCTTTGCCCTTGGGGTCAAACTGAAGGCTGGTGAAGTGGCCCAGCTTCGGGCTGAATGGGAGAAGCTCAGTGAAAGGGCTAAGACTGGACGGGCGTGTTGCAGGGATGAAGCAGGGCAGTGGGATCGCCACAATTGTCCGGCCATCTGGGGCACCATTAACCCCCTCCTCTGCTGTGCTTCTGGCTTCAGGCCCTTTTCTGGAGGCAGCTCCACATCTGCCCTGCAAACCCCATCAGGCTCCCCTCAGAGGGATTCTTAATTAGGGTTTCTATTGACAGTTGTGGGTGCCAAGAGAAAGCTTCCTTCCTTCACTCTGCCCTCTGAACTTTTGTTGAAAATGAACTGCTAAGGCCAAGTGCGGTTACTCACGCCTGTAATCCCAGCACTTTGGGAGGCTGAGGCAGGTAGATCACCTGAGGTCAGGAGTTTGAGACCAGCCTGACCAACAAGGCGAAACCCTGTCTCTACTGAAAATACAAAAATTAGCCGGGCGTGATGGCACGCACCTGTAATCTCAGCTACTCTGGAGGCTGAGGTAGGAGAATCACTTGAACCTGGGAAGCGGAGGTTGCAGTAAGCTGAGATCACGACACTGCACTCCAGCATGGGCGACGAAGCAAGACTCTGTCTCAAAAGAAAAAAAGAAAATGAACTAATAGACAGATTAATAGGGGAACAAGACATACAAATTAATTTCATGTGCGTAACACAGCAGAATGGCAGGAGAATGATTAACTAGGAACCCAATGAGGTCCAGATGCCTGGCTGGCATATATTTCTTAATAGGGGAGGGGAGGATGAGGGGCATAGGAGTAAATGACTTTCTGGGGAAATGAGCATGCCCAAAGAACAAAATGGTCTGGGACAAAGTTCCTCTCTGGGTAGGCGGCGTGAAAGTAAGGGACGGAAAGTCACTGTGAACAAAGGCTGTCTGATTATGCAGATAACCCCCCCAGGCTATCTCTTGCCAAGTCCATAAAGTGAAAGCAAGTTTATTTATTAGGAAAGTAAAGGAATGAATCGCTTCTCGGCCTTTTGGCTAAGATCAAGTGTGGGAAAGTAAAGGAATGAAAGAATGGCTACTCCACAGGCAGAGCAGCCTGAGGGCTACTGGTTAATCACTTATGGTTATTTCTTGATGATGTGCTAAACAAGGGGTGGATTATTCATGCGTCCCCTCTTAGGCCATCTAGGGTAACTTCCTGACGTTGCCATGGCATTTGTAAACTGTCATGGGGCTGGTGGGAGCGTAGCAGTGAGGACGAGCAGAGGTTTCTCTCATCACCCTCTTGGTTTTGATGGGTTTTAGCTGGCTTCTTTACTCCAACTTGTTTTTTTTTTTTTTTTTTTTTTTTTTTTTT
>NW_016107316.1:16699824-16701117 GCF_001604975.1 Cebus imitator | reverse complement strand
GGTAGAGACGGGGTTTCACCATGTTGACCAGGATGGTCTCGATCTCTTGACCTCGTGATCCACCCGCCTCGGCCTCCCAAAGTGCTGGGATTACAGGCTTGAGCCACCGCGCCTGGCCTTACTCCAACTTGTTTTACCAGCAAGGTCTTTATGACCTGTATCTTGGGCCGACCTCCTATCTCATCCTGTGACTTGGAATGCCTTAATCTCCTGGGAATGCAGTAGGTCTCAGCCTCATTCTACCCAGCCCTTATTCAAGATGGACTTGCTCTGATCCAAATGCCTCTGACAAAGAGGGTTTTAGAAAATCATGACTTTCTGCAAGCTGAGGGTTAAGAGGGAGAGGATCTCTCCCTTCCTCATTCATCCCCTCCTACCCTCACTCTACAAATACTTTTCAAGCACCAACTCTCTACCAGGCACTGATTATGGGAGCTGTGCCCTAACAACAGCAGGAACGAAGAGGTCCTGGCTGAGCCTAAGGCGCTATAAGGAGGGACAGTCGTTATTCCATGAGGCAGGGCTGGTAGCTGCCCCCAGCTTGTCCATGGAGACTATGGAGAGAGAGAGGAGAAGGGCGTGCCAGGGTGCAGCTGGGGGTCCTTGCTCAGATCCTCAAGGCACAAACTGGTGTTTGTTTCAGCAAAGTCCCCAAAACACAGACACGTAGCAGCTACATCCCTAAGTCTTCTCTTCCCCAAGGGAAATGTCCCCATTGCTAGCCCCAGTGCCTGGAGGACTGACAGCAAGGCCACCCCCCTTGTGCCTCCTCACCCCCTGCCCCATGTTGGGCTCTCCGCCACCCTGTCCATGTTGCTGTTCTCTTCATCATCAGCCTCCCCTGCACCTGCCCTTGTAACGCACTCACACCCTGGTGACATCTCTTTTCTAATTAAAACCTCAAAGGTGAAAAGCTGGGATGATGAGAGCAGCCCCAGCCCTATGCCTACAGCCACCTGGCATTCCCTAGAGCCAGGTGCAGGGCAAAACCCTGGCCCCAGGCATCCCAACAAGCAGAGTCTCCCAACAAACCCATCAGCTACCCTTTCCAAAAGACCCTGTGTCTGCTCCTGTCTTATTTCCCTCCCTCCTTTCTTCCCTCCTTCCTTCTTTCATTTTTTCCCTCCCTCCCTCCGTTCTTATCTTCCTTCCTTCTTTCCTTTGCTCCTTCCCTCCTCCCATCTTTCATTCCTTTCTTCCCTCCCTTCCTCACATATTCTTCCCTCTCTCTCTCTCCCTCCTTCCTGCCTTGCCTCCTTTTTTTTTTTTTTTTTTTTTTAAAGACAGGGTTTC
>NW_016107316.1:16684914-16697882 GCF_001604975.1 Cebus imitator | reverse complement strand
AAAAAAAAAAAAAAAAAAAAAAAAAAAAAAAATAGAATAGGTCATAAAAGACAATACAGATTTCACCTGGCTTTCTCTCCTCAGATTCACGCTTGGGAGGCCTCAGCCTATGTGTAAGAATTCCAGATACCCTAAAACTGCCATGCTGGAGAGAGCACAGGCAAGACTCCATAGAGCTAGAGAGAGGTGTCCAAGGAGCCCCAGCTCTTCCTACCTCCCATTATTTGAGCCCTTCTAGCCCAGGAACCAGCTCCACAAGTGAGTGACTTCAGATAGTTATGGACCTCAGCCTTCAAGCCACCCAAGCTGGTATCAAATGCAGAGGGACCTGCTGGACCAGCTGAGTCCTGCTCCTACTGCAGAGTCTTGAGCAAAATAGATGTTGTTTAAACCACTCAATACTGGGTGGTTTGTGACTTAGCTTAGATAAATCAGAACAGCCATTATTAATTTGGTATCTTTTAATCTTCATCTGTATTTCTACCTATAACTGCATCTACATCTATATTTATATCTTATACTTCCTCCACTAATGATATAGAGCAGTCATTTTTTATGTCTAGAAATAAATATCTATGTTATTATTTTGAATGGCTGCAAAGTATTCCATTGTATGACTTTACCATTATTCTTGTGATTATACCTTACTATAGAGGTTTATTTTGTCTTATTGCTACTATAAACAATGTTGTTTAAATAGTCTTAAACAGCATTTGAAGTCACTGCTAGATAATTTCCTTGGGATAACTCCCAGGAAATTCTGGGTCAAAAGGTAAAGGCTTTGGTGTAGACAGAGTCCGCTCATCCTGCTGTGGCTTATCCTACAAGACCACCTGTGTCTGCACCTCCTTCTCCTCTTTGACCCTGTTATGGAAGATAAGTTTTTCTTCTGGATCCCATGTCAGTTCTACTTAAGACTTGAATGGCTGGACATGGTGGCTCACGCCTATAATTCCAGCGCTTCGGAGGCGGAGGAGGGCAGATCACTTGGGGTCACGAGTTCAAGACCAGACTGATCAACATGGAGAAACCCCGTTTCTACTAAAAATGCCAAATTAGCCGGGTGTGGTGGTGCATGCCTGTAATCCCAGCTACTCAGGAGGCTGAGCCAGGAGAATCACTTGAACATGGGAGGCAGAGGTTGCAGTGAACTGAGATTGTGCCATTGCACTTCATCCTGGGTAACGAGAGCAAAAACTCCATCTAAAAAAAAAAAAAAAAGACTTGGATGACCTGGCTTTTCCAGTCTCCTCTAAAGCACAAACGTCTCCCTCTCTGATGGGCCATTCCCATCCGCGTGTGATCTTACTCTGGCACCTTTCTGCCATCTTTATCCTTGATCCTATATCACCCTCCACCACTGCCCACATTCACCATTCAGTTCACAGAAAGAGCTGTTTTGTTTTTATGCCAGCACCAAATACAGAAATCCACAAAACTCGTGGGGAGATTTTAAAAGCATATTTTTCTCAGTAACTAACAGGACAAGATGACAGAGTCAGCAAGGATATAGGCAGAGAAAGGATATAGAATCTTTGAGAATATACAGAATCAGAGTACATATTCTTTGGGAGTGCACATGAAGCTCTAATCAAAACAAACCCTACGTTCACCTGTTAAGCAAGCCTCAAAAAATTTCTAAGGTCTGAAATCAAACAGAGCATGTTCTCTGACTACAAGAGAATTAAGAAAAAAATAATTAATTTCCAAACATGACTAAAAAATCGACAAGGTTTAGAAGTTTTTTCTTTTTTTCTAAGTTGGTAGTATGAAATGGAAGGGTTTAGAAGTCAAAGAGAATATATTTCAATAAACTATAGGTCAAAGAAGACATCTCAGTGAAAATAAGATATTTTGAACTAAATGGTAATCAAAATATGGTATGTCAAATGTTGTGAGATGCATATACAGCCATACATAGAAAGAAAATATGGCCATAAATACACATGTAAAAAAAGAATAAAGGAGCCAGGCACAGTGGCATGCATCTATAGTCCCAGCTGCCAGGCAGTCTGAGGTGGGAGGATCACTTGAGCCCAAGAGTTGAAGACCAGTCCAGCCAACGTAAAGCAAAAGAAATAAAAATAAAAATAAAAGAAGGAAAAAAACATTGAATATCAATTATCTAAGTAAAAGTATTTAATGTCCAACTCAATAGTATAGAAAAAAATAGCTTATTATACCCATAGAATGTAGAAGGCAAGAAATAATGAGAATAAAAATTTCAGAATTAGACAAAATTGTACATATGAGAGAATTTTAGCAGAATAAAAATAGATTATTTTAAAAGACTAATAAAATGAATAACCCCCTAAGAAAACTAATCAAGAAAAAACAAGGACACAAATTACCAATATCAGAGATGAAAAGGGACAAAACTACAGATAGTAGGTGCTTAAAAGATAATGAAAAGATATAATATGCTGGGTGTGGTGGCTCATGCCTGTAATCCCAGCACTTTGGGAGGCCAAGGCGGGTGGATCACGAGGTCAGGAGACTGAGACCATCTTGGCTAACGTGGTAAAACCCCGTCTCTACTGAAAAAAAAAAAAAAAAATTAGCTGGGCATGGTGGCTCACGGCTGTAATCCCAGCATTTTGGAAGGCCGAGGCAGGCAGATCACCTGAGGTCGGCAGTTCAAGACCAGCCTGGCCAACATGGTGAAACCCTGTCTCCACTAAAAACACAAAAATTGGCCAGCATGGTGGCGGGAGCCTGTAATCCCAGCTACTTGGGAGACTGAGGCAGGAGAATCGCTTGAACCCGGGAGGTGGAGGTTGGAGTGAGCTGAGATCACGCCACTGCACTCCAGCCCAGGTGGCATAGCAAGACTCTGTCTCAAAAAAAAGAAAAGATATAATAAACAAATTTAAGCCAATAAATGAAAGCATTTAGATGAAATAGACAAACTCCTAGAAATACACATCTGACTAAAACTGACACGTGAAGAAATAGACAATTGAAATAATGCCATTTAAACAACTGAATCTGTAATGATTAAAATTTTTTTTTCTTCTTTTTTCCAGCTTCAGCTGAAAGGATTGAATCTGTAATTAAAAACTTCAACAAACAAACAGTCTTAAAAATTTAGATGGCATCACTGGTCAATCATCCCAAACATTTAAGGACGAGATAACACCATTATACGAAAATTCTTCTACTGAATTACAAAAACAGGGGAGGGAAGACGGCTGTTCAACTTGTTTTATGAGGCCAGCACAATTTTTTGATTCCCAAATTAGACAAGAATTCCACAAGAAAGGAAAATTACAGGCTCATCTCATGAACATCAATGCAAATGCCTTTTTTTTTTTTTTAGATGGAGTCTCATTCTGTCACCCAAGCTGGAGTACAGGGGCATACTCTCGGCTCACCACAACCTCTGCCTCCCGGATTCAAGCTATTCTCCTGGCTCAGCCTCCTGAGGGGCTGGGATTACAGGCGTGGGGCACCATTCCCAGCTAATTTTTGTATTTTTAGTAGAGATGGGTTTCACCATGTTGGTCAGGCTGGTCTCAAACTCCTGACCTCATGATCCACCTGCCTCAGCCTCCCAAAGTGCTGGGATTACAGACATGAGCCACAATGCCCAGCCTGCAAATATCTTAAATAAAATATTAGCAAATTGAATCCAGTGCTATCTATATAAGGATAACACATAATAATCAAATTTGGTTTAATCTAAGAAGGCATGATAGGTTTAACACAAAAAAATCAACAATGAAATAATTCCACCACATTACTAGAATAAAAGGGAAAAATTATATTATTTCAGACAATCAGAGGCATGTGCTCTAGGCTTTCAAAGAGGAGCTAGTGATACAAGGATTAAAGGGCAGTGGTGACACTTTTCTGGTGGCATGAGCTGAAATGAGAATGGCAGCTTCTCATCCTAGAAGTGACATCTATGTCGGATGCCTGTGGTCTTGACATGCCTCTTGTGGCCTCTGGTTCCCAGTGGTGGTCTGTGTTTTTTCTCCACTGGATCTGATTTTGGCCATGGTTCCAGCCACACTGTGTCTCTGCCCATTTTTAGATCCTGGTTCCCCAACCTGTGCAGTGATTCTAAATACGGTTCAATGGCTTTTCAGTTCATGGAGGCCAAAGTGGGTTTTGCTGCATGAAACTAAGAAGCTGGGCCAGGTATAGTGGCTAATACCTGTAATACGAGAAAGAGAGAGAGAGAGAGAGAGAGAGAGAGAGAGAGAGAGAGAGAGAGGCAGAGAAAGGAACCCAGCTGAAGAAGTTGGGTCCATTTGGAATTTTCCTGGTTTGATTTTTCTGCTACCACACGCTGCCTCATGAAGCTACAAAGCTAGCACAAAGCAAAATAAGGCAAAATCACCATCTGTTTGAAAGAGTTTACAGACCTGATTGATGGTGGTTGTGGGGTGGGAGGAAGATAAAAAATGGGGACAGAAGTGAATTAGTGCAAGCTACATGCACTGACAAGATGGGAATGAACTTTTGTGGAATGCAGAGGAGGTCATGCCTTATGCCCCTGCTAGGAAGAGCGGCCAAAGAGGGCTTCAGGGAACAGGGGCCGATGGATGAGCTACATCTTGCAGTGAGTCAAGCTCCTGGCTGGAGAAAGAAAGGGTGTTCTAGCTGGGGGAACAGCTTGGACAATGGAGACCTGAGAAAGCCATCTTCCTAGGTATATGAATGTTGTGGATGCTGAAGTGCCAGGATGCAAGATAGAGAACTGAGAGATGGCTCTGGAAAGGAGACAAGACTGGGCAATGAAGCATCTTGTCTACTGTGAAGGAGGTTGGATCTCTCTTGTGGTCCAAAAGGAAAGGATTGCTGAATGTAAAGCCAATGTCACCAGAAAAGTTGAATCCACAAGGAGCCCTGGAGTCTAAAACAGCATCTCGGCCAGGTGTGGTGGCTCATGCCTATAATCCTAGCACTTTGGGAGGGTGATGCAGACAGATCACTTGAGGTCAGGAGTTCAAGACCAGCTTGGCCAACATGGTGAAACATGGTGAAACCCTGTATCTACCAAAAATACAAAAATTAGCCGGGCATGGTGGCCCAGGCCTATAGTCCCAGCTACTCAGGAGGTTGAGGCAGGGGAATCACTTGAACCCGGGAGGTGAAGGTTGTGGTAAGCTGAGAGCGAGATTGTCTGAAACAGAGCAAGACTGTCTGAAACAATCAATCAATCAAAAAAAAAAAAAATCTCATTGGGAATCAGGAAAGTTCTAGCAGTTGGCAGATTGAGCAAATGTCTTTATGTGAAGCCCAGTTTAGTCCCAATACTCCCTCCCACACCCACCACATCACACAATTTGGTTTTGTTTCTTTACTCCAGGTTAAGGTAGAGTCTCTTAGGCTTGGTTTGAGTGCTATCTTCTCTCTGGCCTGATATTTGGAACTAAAGTGAAGCCAGAACTCCAGGGCCAACGGGGATATTGAAAATTGTCTCAGAGTCCCCAGACCACCCTGCCATGGCAAAGAGAGGGATCAGAGGCCACAGGAAAAGCACTTCAGCTGCTCTTTACAGCATCACCCTCTCCCCATTTAATGGCCTAAGGTTAACAGGACTTTTTACTTGAGGCTTGGGGCACAGAAGGGAGTCTCCCGTAAACTAGGGCCTTGGGGAGCAGTCCCCGGGTGAGCAGTGTAACTCACCTTCACACCCCCAAGAGGGCTTCTGACCTCTGCTCCCTCCTCCCCTCCCCAAAGTGGAACAGAGAGAATGTGATTCCCCACGACTTCCACATCACAGTTTCCAAACAACGGGGAAATCGGAGGCCTCAGGGACACACTCGCTGTGTGGTGATATTTACCACAAAATGTGAACGAGCAAGTGCCAGCCCCAGCACGCACGCAGGTAACTTAATCCTCGCCTCGACGACCTCAGAAGGGGCCCGGCCTGCCCCACACCGGGGTGCTAAGCCTCCTGCCGGTCCGAAGTGGAGACCCAACGCCATCCATAATTAAGTTCTTCCTGAGGGAGGGCAGCCAGGTGCGCCTTCGGCAGGACAGTGCTAATTCCAGCCTCTTTCCAGGTGCGTCTCCGCTGCGCTCATCCCCCGTCTGGAAGCCCCCCTCCCACGCCCCACGGCCCCCCTTCCCTGGGCCCGGGAGCTGCTCGTTGCGCTGCTGGGAAGGTCAAGGTCCCGCGCCCACCGGGAGAGCTCGGCAAGTATAAAAGGACAGAGGAGAGCGGGACCAAGCGGCGGCGAAGGAGGGGAAGGAGAGCGGCGATCAAGAGAAGCCGCCGAGCGTCCTCGCACGCAGAGAGCAGCCTCCCGTGACAGGTAAGGGTGCAGCGGGGGAACCGCGCTCTTTCCCTGGGACTCCCTGTCCCCGTCCTCGCGACGCTCTCGGCAGGCTTCGGCTTCGGTTCCGAAGGCGGACCTTGGCGCCTCTGGCTCGCAGCGGTCCCGAGCTCTCTGCAAACTTTCTGCACCGACTACGGCGTGAGAAGCAGCTGGCAGCTGAGTCGGAGGGCCTGCGTCCAACCCCTGGGCGAACGCGGTCCGGGGTCCGGCGCTAAGGTGGAAACGGGGGTCGCGGGCTGCTAGGACCCCGGAGGCTCCGAGCGCCTGCTAGGAGGTCTTGAGAGAGCCCGGTCTTTTAGCATCTCTTGCTCCCAATTTCCAGGATAGGTGTCACTTCTGGAAAGTAACATTCCATACACGCTATCGCAAATGAATGTTGGAAACGGGGCGGCAGAGAAAATGGTAAAAGTCGTAATGGGCCGGGCGCGGTGGCTCAAGCCTGTAATCCAAGCATTTTGGAGGCCAAGGCAGGCGGATCGCCTGAGGTCGGGAATTCAAGACCAGCCTGACCAACATGGTGAAACTCTGTCTTTCAAAAAAAAAAAGTCATAATGAACGCCCTATCTTCCAGAATTGTTTTTTTTTGGGGGGTGGGATTCGGATTCCTAAATCTTTGTTTCCCTGCCCACCTTAGCGCATCCGAGGTGGCCGCGCTATGATAACTACATGATTCCTGGGTCAATTACAATGCAGGATAGTTGAGTGCCTTCTCTCCAAGGCCTAGCTGGGGTTAAAAACAGGTGGCCGGGTTGGAGCTGTCCCGGGTCCTGAAACGCCTGGTTTCGGATGCCCTCAACAGGACCACGGGGTGGGCTGTTTATGGCGCAGACCCTGGATTGCGGGTGCCGGCAGCCGTTTGGAATGGCCAAGGCTCAGGCAAAGGCGTTTCCAGCGAAGGAGAGACAGTCCATTTGGCACTTGGAGTCCCCAAATTCTTCATGTTTAAATGAAGCGGGGAGGGTTCTTATAGAATGGTTGGAAGGAGCCAAGGAAAATACAAGCGTGTGTGTTTTCCTTCTCAGTTTATAAGCTATGCACAGATTATGGCTACTTTAATGACTTAATATTCCTTTGACACTTTTGTTATAGGACTTAATGCATGTGTGTCATGGTATAAGGACAAAACTCTGCCCCTGTGCTCCTCTAATCTTTCAGAAGGGCATGGCCAGGGTGCAGTTTTAGAGTAACAAACAAAATGATTTGTTGAGCTTGTAGAGAGCCCCTTCACACCTATGAAGTTCTAATAAGTGTAGTTCTATATAAAGTTAATCTCAAGATGAGCAAATGGCAAGTTTCTATTTTTCCAGAGCTTTCCATCTTTAGATTATAATACTTTCCCTGCTTATAAAAAGCGCTGCATTTGATATTTCCCCAATAATTTGTTGCTTTAAAAATGACACAAGGCGGGGTGCAGTGGCTCACACCTGTAATCCCAGCACTTTGGGAGGCTAAGGCAGTCAGATCACCTGAGGTCAGGAGTTTGAGACCATCATGGCCAACGTGGTGAAACCCTGTCTACTAAAACTACAAAAATTAGCTGGACATGGTGGCACGTGCCTGTAGTCCTAGCTACTTAGGAAGCTGAGGCAGAAGAATCACTTGAACGCAAGAAGCAGAGGTTGCAGTGAGCTGAGATCGTGCCACTGCATTCCAGCTTGGGTGACAGAGCAAGATTCTGTCTTAAAACAAACAAAAAAGACACAAAAAGGTCATATTTGTTCATTGTAGAAAACTGAAAATACACCTAGGCAAAATATACAATACAAACACAAAATTATCTTTCAGGAAAGCATCTGAAATTTTAGCAACAGCAGGTGTCTAACATTTTAGCAATAGAATGAAAGCTCTGAGAGGGTGGGAGTGAACATGTTACCACATTGCACAACACAGCCGATGGGGTAGGAGGGAAAAGCTCTCTGGGGCTTTTCAGGAAGGCCAGAAGTCATGACGTAGGCTTCTAATAAATGGAAATCATTCCAGAATGGTCATCTTTGATGAGAATTGAAATATAGTTGAGGGAACGATCACACCTATATAATTTTATTTTTTTCTCTATTAATATGTTACTTTACATTTGCATTTGGTGACATATATAACTACCATTTTTCTGTGACTGTAACATCTGGGCATTTTTCAGACCTGAATGTTCTATGGTCATCTTGGAGCTTTAATCTAATTGCTCATCCACCAAGTTCAGGCTGTGTACTTGAACTGGATCACTGGTAGACTACAATGGAAACAGCCTGTCCCTTGGAGCCAGGAGAAGACAGCTAGGTTGACCAACACTCGTTCAGTTGCCCCTTTGGCAAAAGCACCCCCTAGGCCAGTCACTGGCTGCTAGCGCCATCTAACGGCTGCTCTGAGAATGCTCAGCCTTGCCCAACAACCCTGAAGTGAGCCCTGTGCTGGCCTGGCGCCTTGGGGAATAGGGTGAGGGTGGGGCAGAGAGAAGGAAGTGGCTTCCTGAGGTAGACAATGAGCGCCTGGGAGGACTTTCACTTCCAAAGCCTCCTCTATAAAAAAAGATTTGGGGGCCGGGCGCGGTGGCTCAAGCCTATAATCCCAGCACTTTGGGAGGCCGAGGCGGGTGGATCACGAGGTCAAGAGATCGAGACCATCCTGGTCAACATGGTGAAACCCCATCTCTACTAAAAATACAAAACATTAGCTGGGCATGGTGGTGCGTGCCTGTAATCCCAGCTACTCAGGAGGCTGAGGCAGGAGAATTGCCTGAACCCAGGAGGTGGAGGTTGCGGTGAGCCGAGATCGCGCCATTGCACTCCAGCCTGGGTAACATGAGTGAAACTCCGTCTCAAAAAAAAAAGAAAAAAAAAAAGATTTGGCCCACGCCTCTCCAAATGAGAGATTTCTTTTGGGCAAACTTATGTTAAAATACCAGCGTTCATTAGGAGTGACAAGACACTTAGTCATCCACACTTTCATGTGAATTACTTTTTTCATCTAATTACATTTTTTTCTAGCAGCTGGCTGAGAAGATCTTCTGAAAGCCAAAATGATTGTAGGGTTGGTGGTGAGCTGATCTCACATCTCGAGGTGGCTTCAGGGGGCCCACCTGGTTAAGAGTAATTTGGCAGCAAGAGAGCAGTGCTGGAGAAAGGGGTGGGCACAAAGGTCTAGGGACACCATGGGTGCCCCCTCCTTACTGTCTCCTGGCATCTTGATCTCAGCTTCTGCCCCAGGCACTTACTGGATTCTCCAAAAGTATCTGAAGTGGCTCTTCCACCAGGAAGTAATTCCCTCTGGTCTGTTTCTTTCTGCTCCACACCTGCCTCCTCTTCATATCCAGCCATTTCAGACCACATTTGAGAGACCTAGAGAACAAGACATCTGACATGTGAGGTGTTCAGAAGATGAGCCAGTTTTAAAAGAGTTGAGATCTGCTTTAAAAACAAAGCTCTCCAAAGTTACTGGAGTCTGGATAATAGTGATCGCCAGAGTAATTTGTGTGCAGGACATCAAATCAGGTTGCTTGAAGTGTTCCCTAAATTGGCCAGTGGTTTTATTTACTTTTCTGTAAACCTAATACTCATAGGAAATACAATTTCAGATAAATGAATGGATTCTGGTCGAATAAAAGGGGAAAAACCCATCTTGAGCAGGAATTTCAGGGTCTTCTGTTTTTCCCAAGTTACTTTCACCCCTTAGATCTAGCATGTTAGAACTACAGCTTTATGCAGTGAAATAGAAAAGTTCTGTGCTAGGAGCTTAGCCTTACCTTGTTATGAACATTAAAGTAATTGTCTCTCTTTGGGCTTCAATTTTCCCATCTCTCATAGGAGGGGCTGAACCAAGCAATCCCCAAAATAGCTTCCAGCCTTAACCTTTTCAGGGGTCTGGTTCTAATACAAGATAGCAGGGAAATGCCCACAGCTTACCCAGGTCCATTCCCTCCTCCTTACAACTTATACCACCACCCTACACAGCTCCTTTCTCAGCATTGCTCCTGTCCTTAAAATACCTTTAACTCCACAAGAGAGCGTGTTGTTATTGTTGGCTCAAGGTCCTTCCTGGTGAGCGGCCAACATTGTTTTGCTCCTTGCAGGGGTCCCACCAATCTTGTTTGCTTCTGAAGAGGCTCAGCCTGCCTGGAAGATGCTGAGATCGTGCTGCAGCCGCTCAGGGGCCCTGTTGCTGGCCTTGCTGTTTCAGGCCTCCATGGAAGTGCGTGGCTGGTGCCTGGAGAGCAGCCAGTGTCAGGACCTCACCACCGAAAGCAACCTGCTGGTATGTGGGCCATGGTTGTCATCTTGGGTTAGACATCAGATGGGACTGGAGCTGGGAAAGCTCAAAAGAAAGAGGTGTGGGGAAGGAGTTAATTAATTCCCACTGACAGGCATGATTCAACCCAGGGCAGGAGTGGAACTTTGCAGTGAAGTAAGAAATGGGGGAAGGAATGAGGGAAGGAAACAGCTTCAGGGAGATGGGTTGAGTCCACAATTTCTTTCTTTCTTTTTTTTTTTTTTTGAGACAGAGTCTGCTCCGTTGCCCAGGCCGGAGTGCAGTGGCACAATCTCTGCTCACTGCAACTTCCGCCTCTTGTGTTCAAGTGATTCTCCTGCCTCAGCCCCCTGAGTAGCTGGGATCACAGGTGCACGCCATCATGCCCAGCTAATTTTTGTATTTTTAGTATAGACAGGGTTTCACCATGTTGATCAGTCTGGTCTTGAACTCCCGATCTCATGATCTGCCTGCCTAGCCTCCCAAAGTGTTGCGATTACAGGTATGACCCACCGCGCCCAGCCAAGTCCACAATTTCTGCTTGGTTATCCTTACTTTCTGCCCCATCTTCTGTGGAGACCCTGAACCCCTTAAACTAGAGATGGTGCCACAAGAGCCATAATTGTCCTCTCAATCTATTCTCTACTTTAAATCTTTATCTTCCCAAACTATTCATTTTTAAGAAGCTCATATCACATGCCATTTTCATTCCATATTTCTTCCCCTTTTATCTACTGCCAGTTGCAAAACCAGCCAGGTAGTTCTACAAATCATCTCTGGAAAAAGGAAACACCAGGGGACCTTTTTTTCTTCTGTATTTGGTGGCAAATGTCTCATGCTTCTTCTGGAGGACTGGCCTTCTACCATGTTCCTCTGCAGTCTTTCCAGAGCATGTGAAAGCCCTTCATGTCAGGCGGGAGCTCCCTCCAGGTCATCACAGGGTATAATTATCTGCCTGCATGTGGTGTGTGTGTGTTTGTGTGTGTGTGTGTGTGTGTGTGTGTTAGGGGGCATAAATGAGTAATGATGCCAAATCCAGAGATTAAAAGCACACTGAGACCAGGTGAGAAGGCTCATGCCTGTAATCCCAGCACTTTTGGAGGCTAAGGTAGGAGGATTGCTTGAGCCCAGGAATTCAAGACTAGCCTGGGCAACACAGAAAGACCCCTATCTCTACAAAAAATAAAAAAGTTAGCCAGGTGTGGTGGCATGTGCCTGTAGTCCCAGTTACTTGAGAGGTTCACTTGAGGCCAGGAGTCATAGTCAGTTATAATCATGCCATTGCACTCCCATCTTGGTAACAGAACGAGATCTTATCTCAAAACAAAACAAACAAACAAACCCCACTCTGCTAGTATCAGTGACTGGGATTTTATTCTGTTGCCAACACCTGGCAGATGCTGAGGGTGGCATGTATATCTACATTCTGTGTATTTTGTCAATGGAGAAGCTGAGTTAAGGTGAAGAGGGAATGAGATTCTCAAAGACACAGACCAGTTTTCATGTGTAATATAAAAGAGAAACTAAGAGCCCAGGGGATTCTGCGAGTTCCAGTTCAGACAGACCCGAGTCTCTTGACTTGAGACAACTAGGGAGGGCACCCTGGACACAGTCAGGACCCATATGTTCTAATCCCAGTTCTGAGCTGTGGGACCTTGACCAAGTCCTTTCACCTCTCTGAGCCTCCTGCTTCATTATCTCTCCAGGGGAGGAGAGTGTAAATTAGTTTTAATTTTCCATTGTTAGCATTCCACAGTGTTGTAATTCTAAACACCTGGAATAGGCTATGTCCAGCTTGACATACTGGGTAGGATCCTTTTATTTTCAACTTTGCTATTCCCAAGTAAGAGAGCAGCCAGTGGGCTTTTCATCTTTTTATCACTGAAAACTCAAGGCTGCAGCCTGTGCAGCCATTTTCCTGAGCAAATATGTACCACAATTGAGTCTACTAGAGACAAAGAGCAGAGAGACACAGGTTCCACAGATGGAGAAATGGAAATAATCCTAGCTTTCTACCCCTCCCTCCAGTCAGAATGGGGTTACAGGGAAATGATCTCCCAGAGAGATCAGCTCCTCAGTCGTGAAAGAACCAAGGTGCAGCTTTGGAGGCTTAGTGCAGAGATGGAGCTGGGGTGGGGCATAAAGTAGGTTTTCCATCACTGAGGTAAGGTTGAGGCATTATTAAAAACATGCTTTAAAATATAGGCCCTAGTAGTCAGACTTCTATCGCCCGGAGAGATTATCCCCTAAACTTCAGCCCCACTCCCCTCTTGGTCTTGAATTAAACCATATGTATTTATTCAGTATTCTTTTTTATTTTTTTTGAGACAGCATCTTGCTCTGTTGCCCAGGCTGGAGTGTGGAGTGCAGTGGTGTGAACTCGGCTCACTGCAACCTCTACCTCCTGGGTTCAACCGATTCTCCTGCCTCTTGCCT
>NW_016107316.1:16674457-16684522 GCF_001604975.1 Cebus imitator | reverse complement strand
TGGGACTACAGGCATAGGCCACCATGCCCAGCTAATTTTTTTGTATTTTTAGTAGAGACGAGGATGATCTGGATCTCCTGACCTCGTGATCTGCCCGCCGTGGCCTCGCAAAGTGCTGGTATTACAGGCGATATCCACCGTGCCTGGCCTCTTGGAGCCACTTCTTTATGTCAGACATAGGACTTCGGTCCTGTTCACAAAAGCTAGGGGCGGCTAAATGGCTAGACAAACCACGAAATGGGATGGGGAAGGAGACAGAAGAGGTGGTGGCAAGATCTTAGATGCCCACGACTGCCAAGAGGACAGGTGGGCAGACCTGCTCCGTAGGAAGGCCTAGACGCCTGACACGCCGGCCACTGCGCCCTGCGTCCCCCGCACGTGGTGACGGCGGCCAGGGCGTAGGCGCAGTGGACGGCGCGGCGGCCGGGCAGGGGAGCAGGACACGGGCTGCCCTCATGCCATGGTGTCTTCCCCCAGGAGTGCATCCGGGCCTGCAAGCCCGACCTCTCGGCGGAGGCTCCGGTGTTCCCGGGCAATGGCGACGAACAGCCGCTGACCGAGAACCCCCGGAAGTACGTCATGAGCCACTTCCGCTGGGACCGCTTCGGTCGCCGCAATAGCAGCAGTGGCGGTGGCGCCGGGCAGAAGCGCGAGGACTTCGCGGCGGGCGAAGACCGCGGCCTGCTGCCTGAGGGCGGCCCCGAGCCCCGCGGCGATGGCGCCGAGCCGGGCCCGCGCGAGGGCAAGCGCTCCTACTCCATGGAGCACTTCCGCTGGGGCAAGCCGGTGGGCAAGAAGCGGCGCCCGGTGAAGGTGTACCCCAACAGCGCCGAGAACGAGTCGGCCGAGGCCTTCCCGCTGGAGTTCAAGAGGGAGTTGGCCGACCAGCGGCCCCTGGCGGGGGATGGCCCCGACAGCCCTGCCGACGAGGGCGCGGGCGCCGAGGCCGACCTGGAGCACGGCCTGCAGGTGGTGGCTGAGAAGAAAGACGAAGGCCCCTACAGAATGGAGCACTTCCGCTGGGGCAGCCCGCCCAAGGACAAGCGCTACGGCGGCTTCATGACCTCCGAGAAGAGCCAGACGCCCCTGGTGACGCTGTTCAAAAACGCCATTATCAAGAACGCCTACAAGAAGGGCCAGTGAAGGCACAGCGAGACCCCGGGGCTTCCTTCCCCGGGGAGGTCGACCCCAAAGCCCCTTGCCCTCCCCAGCCCTGCTGCCGCCTCCCAGCCTGGGGGCAGATGGTCGAGGCAGATATTCAGCCTCTTAAAGCTGTCTATAGTTAGAAAATAAAACCTTCCAAATTTCACATCCGCCTCTGACTTTGAATGTGCACCGTGAATAAAATAAAAACACATAGCCATCAAATAACAGCAGCGTGGATTGGAGGAGCACAGTGGTTTCCATGTGGTAGGATATGTCACAGGACGTAGTGAGCGTGGAAGGAAAATGTGCCTCCTTCCCCACCCCAAATGGATCTTCAAGGGATCAAATAGTTTGGGTGACGGCTCAGGGTGGCTCCAACACCTCTAGGATGGCTTTTTCCACACACTCCACTGAGTCGGAAAGACGGCTCAGCTAGCACACGTGCTAAAAGGCAGGATTCCTGCAAGAGTGACCCCCCGCGCTCGGGCTTGCCGGCTCCCAGTCCACCAACAAAAGCCAGTTGGACAGGTCAAGGTCTACCGACACCTGGGAGAGCTCTGGACTGTTAGATGGGAAGCTTTGGTAATGCTTCCGGGGAACTGAGCCCTCACTGCTCCTAGCAATCCATGTGACCTTAGGCAAGTCTCTGAACTTTTCTCCAAAACGTAGTTCTCTCATCTGCTTCACCCTTCCCAGTGTGAGGGTTATTGTGAAGATTAGAAAAAATGGATATGATCATCTTTTTATCACAGAAGCTAAGTATGAGAGTTGGGAATTGGTATCAGTTCCAATTTTCACTCCCAGGCTACTCACAGATATGTTAAAACATACCATCTCTCTCTCACACACACTCATGGAGATGCACATCTGTTTAATACAACAAACTCTACACAGTTGCTTCTTCCAGCCCCTAGGGCTTAAGCCCTGACTGAGGCCCTCTGACCCCTCCTGCTATGCCCAAGCTCCTCCCTCCCCACATTTCAGCTCCAGCCCTCCTCCTCACCCTCAGTACTCCTCCCAGGCCTTTCCGATAACAGCTTCCTAACCAACTGGTCTCCCAGTCTCCAGCCACTCTCCTCAGCCCATTATATATGAATTCTTCGTATTCGTGTATATAAAATCTTGCTTTCCCCACAGTCCCTGGCTCAAGAATCAAAACAGTACCCCAACCCCAATTTCTGTCAATTCCAAACTATTAAGCATGGTGGACAGGACCCTTTAGTTGGGGCACTCTCTCCTTACTAAACCCTGCTTCCCAAATTTCCCCAGATGAGTTCTGTGCCTCACACTTGCTGGTCTCCTCACAGGTCTCTCATCTTCCTACACCCTCTGCCTGGAATCCTCCACCTTCCCCTCCCATTTTGTTGTTGTTATTAATACAGAGTCTCGCTCTGTGACCCAGGCTGCAGTGCAGTGGTGCAATCTCAGCTCACTGCAACCTCTGCCTCCTGGGTTCAAGCAATTCTCCTGCCTCAGCCTCCCAATTAGCTGGGATTACAGGAGTGCACCATCATGTCTGGCTAATTTTTCTATTTTTAGTAGAGACGGTATCTCACCATGTTGGCCAGGCTGGTCTCGAATTCTTGACCTCAGGTGATCTGCCCATCTCGGCCTCCCAGAGTGCTGGGATTATAGGCATAAGCCACTACAACCGGCTCCCCTGCCATTTTGAATGCAACTCTCTTTTTAGTACAAGCTCAGGCTCATGTCCACCTTTGTAGGGCAGGTGATGCCCTCTGCCAGGTGACCCTATTCGTTTTCAGTGTTTCTGTTGTCAGCCCACTCCGCATTGGAGTCCATGCTGTCTGGCTTGGATGGCAAGTTCCTTGCTGCATCCGTGCCTTGCCTTCTCTTGGGAAAATTCCACACTCTTCAAGGACTGAAGCCAGGTGTTGTGTTTCTTTTGTGTCTCCACATAGTGCTGTCACAATGCTGGGACCACAGGTTTGCACATTTATACACATTTACACATTTTACAATTCACATGAGACTCACAAGAGATGCACACATATATGTCAAATGCATTAGGTACACCAGGGGGCGGTGTAGAGCAAAGCCAGCTGGGAAGCATCTGTGTTTGGCACTGACACATGAACCCCATGCTATTTCGATGCTCTGGGAGTTCACAATGAAAAAAACTGAGAATTTGCCCTGGTAAAGTTTTGATGTGAGGTTGGTAAGAAAGCCAGATTCTTCTTCTTCTTCTTTTTGAGATAGGGTTTCGCTCTGTCACGCAGGCTGGAGTGCCCTGGCAACGATCTCGACTCATTGCAACCTCCACCTCCTGGGTTCAAGCAATTCTCCAATCTCAACCTCCCGAGTAGCTGGGACTATAGGGGTGCACCACCACACCCGGCTAATTTTTGTATTTTTAGAGATGGGGTTTCTCCATGTTGGCCAGGCTGGTCTCAAACTCTTGACCTCAGGTGATCCACCTGCCTCGGTCTCCCAAAGTGTTGGGATTACAGGCCTGAGCCACTGCACCTGGATAGTTTTTGTATTTTTAGTAGAGATGGGGTTTCACCATGTTGGCCAGGCTGGTCTCAAACTCCTGGCCTCAAGTGATCCACCCACCTCGGCCTCCCAAAGTGCTGAGATTAGAGGTTGAGCCAAGGCGCCCGGCCAGAAAGCCAGATTCTTAAGACAAGGTGTTCCCCAGTATAACTCACATGCAATGTGCTAGAATGAGGAATGGCCTAGGCCTTCCTAACTGAGGATGCTACCTGCTGGGCATTCTGGGCCTAAGGTTTCCAACTTGGTAGCCTTCTTTCCCCCGCCTTCTTCTCCCTCTGAAGCAGGTAAAGTGACAGTTGGCGTAGGCGGCTAAATGTCAGTGGTACACTGTTGGTATTTTCAGATTCCGTTTGCTTCTCACAAAAAACCATTTACTTTAAAGAAATCAAACAGACAGCCATGTGGTGGCAACATTAACATTTATTTGAAAAGGGCATCATGACGGCTCACTGGGAGATCGCGACTGATAGGCCTAGAGAATGATTTTGCTAAGAGTCCTTCTTCTTACACTTCCCCAACACCCCCTTTCCTACTTCCCTAAAATAGAACTAATCAATCCAATGGGTTTAAAATACAGAAAACCGCCATGGGCACTAATTCTGCACTCACATATAAATACACCATCTATTATGTACACATATTGTCAACTACAAACTACACTACACACAAATGCACACACACACACACACACACACACACACACTCAGCCAGGTCGTGAGGCTCTAAGTGGACACAGACACATTACGAGGAATGGGCTGCAGCATTTGTGGATTCACAGCTCTGCCTCCACATGCCAGAAATCAGCAGTCACGGGGGGAGAGCTTGGAAGGGGAAGGTGATGGCTTGGGCGGCCCCATGGTCCCCTGAAGAGAAGAGACCTGGCCAGCCAGGCTGGGGCTAAAGGGAGCACAGAAAACTGCCTTTGGCCCCAGCAGGGCCACAAAGCCCTTCCCACTGCCCTCCTGTCCCCACCATACCCCATCTCCCAGATAGCCAGGCTCTAGGACAGGCCCACCATGACCATCCTTCTGCAGTCTTCAGACCTAGGCCAGATGTGGGGTAAGGGGCCACTCAAACCAGAAGATTTCTAGGGTTAATGGGATGAGGAGGCAACACATTGCCCCAAACCTTTCCCCAGGTGTGAGGGAGATGCCTGGTTTCAGCATGACCTGCCTGCCAGGGTCTGGGGTCACAGGAAGTGGGCCTGCCCTGCCCCGATGAAGCCCTCTCCCTGTCTACCTTTCAACCTAGTATCTACCTAACAGCCCAGTCTAGCCCTTTCCTGCTGGACCCCAACCGGCTAGCTGCCATTTTCTGGTCATGAAGAGGAACTGGGAAAAATAGTCTCACTTCTCCAGGGCACTCTGTTGCCAGGTCAGGAGGCCTAGGGATAATGGAATGGAAACTGGAAGGCATCATGTCCCAGGGCCCCCAGAGGAGCCCAGAGGCCTGGCCTGAGCTGTTCAGAGAAACTCTCGGCTATTCTGATTCTTGGTCCAGTTGAATTGTGTTCCGTGGGACCTAGAACTGCCAGGGCAAAGGGCAGCACACCTACAACGCCTGTGCTTCTTAAAGTACGTTAGTGGGTCCAGGCCTCCTCTTTTCCTGCTCATCCATTTGTATCTGTGTATGAGAAAGAGGGCTGGACAGAGCAGGGTCTCTGGGAACTTTCATAGTTCTGCTGACCTACTCAGGCTCCTTCTATAGTGAGTATGCTGTTTAGGAGTCAAGAAACCACTGATTTCTACTTTTCAAAGAGAGAGGGAAATGGAAACAGGCACAAGGCGTTGGGGTCTCCACGGCAAGGAAAACAGAGGGAGCCTCCGGGGCCACACTGGTGCTTTCTGCTGATCTGCTTCTTATGCATTCACTTGACTCCACCAAATTAACAGAACTTCCAAATCTCAAATACACTCCTGCCTACTCCGTGCGGCCAGCAGAGTGCTGACCAATGCCAGCCCTTCCCCACAGAGCCGCAGTCCTTGGGGCTTTGCCAGCGGCTGGTCTCAATGGGCTTACCGGCTCCTCTTCGCTCAAAATCACAGCAGAGAAGGGCGGCAAGAAGGGGCATGATGCAGTGCCACCAGCCGCCGGGGGCTTGGAAAGCAGGACATGCTGATGCTGGCCCAAGGGCTGGGGTATCCCTCCTATCTAGACCCCATCGAACTGCTTTGCCTCTCTCCCAGGGCCTGTGCTGGGGTGAGGAGACTACCTACTCTAACATTCACCTTAACCTTTCTGATTCTGGCATATTTGGCCAGAATCCAGGTTCTACTCCCTGTCAGCAGACAACCTAACACTCTACTGAGTCTAAGTTTAAATGAAACCGAGAAGAGGGCACTCAAAAAATGACAAGTTTTTCAAAAGAAGTACATTTTTGCTAAGCAGCGGTGATGGAAGGAGACACTGCCTGGGGCAGATGGAGAGGGAACAGCAGTCTATGCAGAATGGGAGCCTGCAGCTTTTCCTTCTCTCTATTCACGGGACGGGGATGAGGGGCAGAAACATCTGAGTGGAACTGCAGGTCTCTGGGTCTAATGCTGGGTCTGGAAAGACCCTCCAGGGAGGCGACTGCCAAGTCCCAGAACCAGGGCTCACAAGCAGTGCTCAGGATGAAGCTGCCACGAGGGAGCCCTAATGTCAAGTAGGCCCATGAAACAGAGGGTCTCTCATCCAAGCTGGGCACAGGATAAAACCTGGGAGGAGCCAGTGAGGAAAGGCATGTTTGTGGCTCAAGGTTTCAATTTTCTTTAAAGTTTCTTTCAAAGGTTAGTAGTTGCTGTCAATTTTGAGTTAATTTAAACTTTTTATTTTTTTCATATAGAAACACTAAAGAGAATTCTAAGTTCATGCTTGTAAAATTGAGTTGAGCATAGGCCAGGGGCCATAAAGCACAGCCAAAAAGCCCTGGGGGCTCAGGAGCCTCCATGTGCCAAGCTGGGTGCGGTCGCTCATGCCTGTCATTCCAGCACTTTGGGAGGCTGAGGTGGGTGGATCACTTGAGGTCAGGAACTTGAGACCAGCCTGGCCAACATGGTGAAACTCCATTTCCACTAAAAATTTTCTGGGCATGGTGGCACACACTTGTAATCCCAGCTACTCAGGAGGTTGAGGCAGGACAATCACTTGAAACCAGGTGGCAGAGGTTACAGTGAGCCAAGGTCGTGCCATTGCACTCCAGGCTGGGTGACAGAGCGAGACTCCATCTCAAAAACAAACAAAACAAACAAAAAACAAAACAAGAAAAAGAAGCTGCATGCCCACAGCAGAGATCGTGACCATGGGGAAGAGCTTCATCTGAAGTGCCAAAACTATGGGAATGAGAGTCAAATAACCGCTTCCCCAAGAAATTTATTGCACATATTAATGGGAAATCCTTGTGTTAAGGCTCTCCCGGATTCTGGAAAATACATCCACCTAACAATCAGGCTGTCCCTGTACATCCGTGTGTGCCACGCTTTGGTGGCACACCCCGAGAAGCCTGCCCCCAATCTTAGCAGAAACAGTCTGCTTCTGACTCCATGCCACACTGCCTGAAATTGTATCCTAAAAAGGGATTTCCAGCTACTCAGGAGGCTGAGGAGGGAGAATCACTTAAACTCAGTAGTTCGAGGTCAGCCTGGGCAACATAGTGAGACCCTCATCTCTAAAAAAAAAATAAAAATAAAAAATGGATTCCTTTGGATGGAGAAATCTAGTCACACTGCCTCCTCTGGAAAGGAGACTCCAGGGGGAGAACATGTGACATTCACATCTTACTGTAGGTTATGTCGGCTCGGAAGAGTTATGGGAAATGTGACTAAAGGAGAAGGAAAGGGCGAGTTTGGACCACATGGCACTGCCCAGGGAGGAGGCCGAGGTGAGGCTCTGTCAGGGGCACCCCAGAGGCACAAAGGCACCTGGAAGTTGGCCCGGAAGGGGAACTGGCAAAGAGGGCAGCAAACTGTCTCCTGGGCGGCTCTGCCTGGCTCCACATTAGCTCCTCTCTGCACACCCTCGTTACACAGAGACACAGACGGCACGCCAGGAAAACAAGAACCCAGAAGCCAAAGGAGTCTCCACGGCCCCTCCCAAGCCACAAGTGTTGCCAGATGGTCCCGATATCTCAGACTTTGTCCAGAGAGTGATGAAATCATTCCCATATTTGGTTAGATCCTTCCTTCTTCAAATGGAACATCCAAAAAATTGGCTTCTGATATCTCTGAGCCCCCAAATGCTCATCCCACCCTCCCGACTCTCCTACAACCCAGGTCAGGCTGGGAGTCTCTTCCATAGAGGTGATGTGGGCAAATCTTGGGCGCCCTGCAATTCCCCTCTGAAATTAGCTTGTTCTGCCTTTCCTCAACCCAGAGGATCCAGGAACACCTTGGGACCCTCAGAAGACATCAAAGAGAACTCAACTCTGAAAAATGTCCAGCAGACAGGACCATGGGAGGCCACCACAGGCTCCTTCTGAATAAAGGAGGTGAGACGCTGCTGCAGGGACCACACTCTGATGCCACGGCCTCACCTTCTGCCAGCCCTGCTTCCTGTCCTTTGCTGTCCCGCCCCGTGGCGTCTCCACCCCAGCTCCTGTAATAAGGGCTCAGCATTCATTAATAGAAGAAACATAAACAGACAACTGGGGGATGAGCAAGAGAGTGGGAGACACAGCAGGGACGTGGGCTGGGAGTGGGGGAGGCTCCAGAGGAGACAGCCGATCCGCTCTCAGCTTCCTTCCCTAGGGGCCCATCACTTCCTCTCACCAACCAAGTCTCCATCCAGCTCCCTCCTCTGGGGAGGACATGCGCCCCCATGGAAGCCCTTTACTCAAAACACCAAGTGGGAGCTTCCCCGCCCCCACCCCCTGGCTTCTCTCTGGAGACACCCCACGATTCTCTGCCCCTGGCTGCCACAAAAGAGAAGATGAAGGGCAAAGGTGAGACACGTATTGGTGAGATCTCCCTTGGGGAAGACGAGGAGGAGGTAGGAGGGCCAAGAAGGACCAGAGTCTCCACCTTGGCTTAGCCCGGGGGGCACTGCCATCCAAGGTGACGTTTTCTTGGAGATCCCAGCCAGATCTCCATGGGGTTGGGGTGGGCGTGAGGTGAGCCCCTCCCTCAGACCCCATCCCCTTGAGGAGCTCCAGCTCTTGGAATTCAGTATACACACAGATCGGGAAACTTCATTTCGTAGACCGGGATGGAGTGGTTCTGCGGCTGACCGTAGGCTGCAGTGATGGTTCCTGATGGGCTTGGTGGGGGCCTAGGGGCATGAACACGTGGGGAGAAAGGCGTGAAAGGGAAATTTTAGGGTTCCACCCTTGTGCAACTAAACAGTAGGTGACTTAGGTTTCTTTTTGCACAGGGACCAGAAACCCATTCATTCCACAGGTTCCCAGCTTTCCAAGTTGTACTAGAATCTACAGCTTGGAGTCAAGCTTCTCTGCAGGCTCCACAGTGATGCTGCTGCTTTAGAACAAGCCAGCCTGGGATACGAGGACTCTTGGGTCTTTCCAGGTCTCATTGAGCCAGGCTCCTTCCCTCTCTATTCTCTGTTTCCTCGTCTAGGGAGGGTTGGAGTTGGTGGCTGACTCCACCCCGGGAAATAGAGATTGCAGTGGGGTGGGAGGAAGGGGGAGGGGAGGAGGGAAGACAGGGGTGAGAGAAGGACTTAGGATGAGGAACCCCAATACTGGGCCATAGAGGTCAGGGTCCCCCGCCCAGGGTTGCCACTTACCGGATGGTGATTTCGAAGATCTGATTGAGTTTGCTCTGGAGCAGCGATGCCTATACACAAACAGGGGGAAGTGAGGTGGGGGCACCCAGAACCTCTGCCAGCTGGCTCAGATGTCCTGAGTATGTGCTGGAGGTGCAGGGTGGCCACAGCCTTAGGAAGGCAGGCGGAGGTGGACACACTCCAGCACTCCTCCACTGGACCCTGACTACAGATTCAGGTCTGGGAAAGCCACCTACTGAAGGCTGGCTGGGGACAGGATAGAGGCTCAGAATCGCCAGGGGGGCCATCAGCCGGCAGTTCTTGAAGGTCCTTCTCCTTAAGATGGGGCAGCGGGGCTGCTGGGCATGGAGTTGGGAGACTATGCCAGTGCCAGCTCTTTTCTTTCTTAAAAAAGTTAATTTAGTTTAATTTTTTCATTGAGACAGAGTCTTGCTCTGTCACCCAGGCTGGAGTGCAGTGGCACAATCTCAGCTCACTGCAACCTCCACCTCCTGGGTTCAAGCAATTCTCCCAACTTAGCTTCCTGAGTAGCTGGAATTACAGGCACACACCACCACGCCTGGCTAATTTTTGGATTTTTAGTAGAGATGGGGTTTCGCTATGTTGGCCAAGCTGGTCTCGAAATCCTGACCTCAGGTGACCTGTCCACCTCAGCCTCCCAAAGTGCTAGAATTACAGGTGTGAGCC
>NW_016107316.1:16653030-16672867 GCF_001604975.1 Cebus imitator | reverse complement strand
GATTACAGGTGTGAGCCACCATGCTGGGCCCATACTCAGTTTAAGAAGGTAAGAAATGGCTGGGTGCAGTGGGTTATGCCTGTAATCCCAGCACTTTAGGAGGCTGAAACAGGCGGATTGCCTGAGGTCAGGAGTTCGAGACCAGCCTGGCCTATATGGTGAAATCCTGTCTCTATTAAAAATAGAAAAATTAGCCAGGTGTGGTTGTAGGTGCCTGTAATCCCAGTTACTCAGGAGGCTGAGGCAGGAGAATCGCTTGAACCCAGGAGGCAGAGGTTTCAGTGAGCCAAGATTGTGCCACTGCATTCCAGCCTGGGTGACAGAGCAAGATTCCATCTCAAAGAAAAAAGAAAAAATTTATAGGAAAGAAATGTGTAAATTCAGAGAGACTACCATTAATGATGACAAAAATTTTAAAGTTTGGCATTTATAGGCATAATTTGTCAGCAGTTAGAAAAATACGTTGTTGTCCAATGATCCAGGTAGAGGGGAACAATGCATTTCAAAATTTACTTCCCTTAGTAAACAGACATTCATATGATTCATTCTTAATATCTTCCGTTGGCCAGCTTGTTCTTTTGTATCACACTTCACCAAAAAAAGAAACAATTTACTCCAAATTGCTTTCTACCTACAGCTGTCAACCGGTTACTTTTAAAGGCCTCTGTCCTTAGTAACAAAAGGTTTGCCCACTGTGGGCCACACTGCCGACCCCATCAGGAGAGCAGAGACTTTCAGTGACAGCTTTGGTGGCTGTGATGAGTTTGTCGAAAGCCACCAGCTTCTCCCCTCACTCCGGTGCTGTATCCCACCGCGGAGGGTGGTGGATCCAGCTGCTTCTGCAGGAGCAGGCCCAACGACCCCACTCCATTCTGCCCTCTAAGCAGAGTCCCTCGGCCCCAACTTACCAATGGCTTTCTTCAGCGTCTCATAGGTGATCTCCTCGGCAGGCACTCGCTGAAGAAGGGACAGAGATGCTCAGAAAGGCAGTGAGTGGGGGAAGGAGGCAGCCCTGACACCCCCTGCTCTCTGGCAGCCCCTTGCTTCTTAGAACAAAGTCCCAGTGGGCAGGAAGTCCCTCAGGACACCCCCAGCCCCATCAGGGTCTTGGAAGCTCTCTGAGCAGCACAGAGGACAGAAATACAGCGGGGAAGCTCATTCCTCACCAGATTCAGTCTCAGAACAGAGTCCTGAGTCTCATGTAAAAGAATACACTGTTCCCTGCCCCCTCCTCAGGACTGTCCCATCAAGCACTATGGGAGGAAAATACTGCAATTTTATTTTATTTTTTTGGTTTTCTTTGAGATGGAGTCTCGCTCTGTTGCTCAGGCTGGACTGCAGTGGCGTGATCTCGGCTCACTGTAGCTCTACCTCCTGGGTTCAAGTGATTCTCTTGCCTCAGCCTCCTAAGTAGCTGGGATTACAGGTACATGCCACCATGCCTGGCTAATTTTTATATTTTTAGTAGAGATAGGGTTTCACTATGTTGGCCAGCCTAGTCTCAAACTCCTGACCTCGTGATCTGCCTACCTTGGCCTCCCAAAGTGCTGGGATTACAGGCGTGAGCCACTGTGCCAGGCCAGTACTGCAATTTTAAAACATCTTCAGAAAACACATCAGAAAATATTGGAAGCCAGAGGAGAGAGGTGACAAACAGAATCTTAAATGTAAATTTCAAGAACTGTTTATCAGTTCTGAAATCTTAAAAGTATTAAATCACCAACCAAGTCGACTTGAGCATTTAGTAAAGATAAGAAATGGAGGGTTAGAAGTGACAGGCCTGGTGCAGTGGCTCATGCTTATAAGCCCAGCACTTTTGAGAGGCCAAGGTAGGCAGATCATGAAGTCAGGAGTTCGAGACCAGGCTGGCCAATATAGTGAAACCCTTTCTCTACTAAAAATATGAAAATTGGCCAGGCATGGTGGCACACAATTGTAATCCCAGCTACTCGGGGAGTCTGAGGCAAGAAAATTGCTTGAAACCGGAAGCTAGAGATTGCAGTGAGCTGAGATCATGCCATGCCATGGCACTCCAGCCTGGGCGACAGAGAGAGACGTCATCTCAAAAAAAAAAAAAAAAAAAGAAGTGACAGGGCTCCCTTGACTACTGAGGTTCCAAGGAGTTGCCCCGCTCAGTCCTCTGCAGAGCCTATAAAAGGAGGTGAAAAATAATAAAACTCAAAGAAGGGAACTCCATAGATGCTGAAAATAGTAAAGGAATTTGGAGTAAATTCCAGAAATTACTTACTAGACAATGAGCTATTAGACCTATGAGTTACTCATGCTCTACCTTTTTTTTTTTTTTTTTGAGATGGAGTTTCACTCTGGTTGCCCAGGCTGGAGTGCAATGGCACAATCTTGGCTCACTGCAACCTCCACCTCCCAGTTGGTTTCAAGTGATTCTCCTGCCTCAGCCTCCCCAATAGCTGGGATTACAGGTGGCCATCACCACACCTGGCTAATTTTTTGTATTTTTAGCAGAGACAGGGTTTCACCATGTTGATCAGATGGTCTCAAACTCCTGACCTCAAGTGATCCGCCCGCCTGGGTCTCCCAAAGTGCTGAGATTACAGGCGTGAGCCACCGCGCCAGTCTCACACTCTATCGTTTAAATGTAATCTTAAGCAAAAGCAGCAGACACAGAAGAGGATGATTTCACTGATGAAAAGTTCAAGAAGTAACGCAACTCAGGCTTGGGGCTCCCTTAGGGGAGGAGGCACAGAGGCAGGGCCCACTCTTTCATCCGGGCGTGACTGCACGGGCATATATACTTGATGAAAATTCACGGAGTTGTGCAATATTTGATTTGTTTGGCATTTTTGTTTGAGTAGGAGAGGACAGAAGTATAGATATGAGATAAAGTCATTCAACAAACATTAAGTGAGCACCAACTACATGCAGGACTCCAGGTGAGTCCATAGAAACTGCACAATTTGTTAGCATAGGAGTTATACGAAAGAGAGAGCTGTGCTGGGCCTTAACTCCCTCTGAGGACTTATCCTCTGTACACCCATCCATTCCTCCACTGTCAGCACCGAGCAACGTTGGATATTCACCTGCTGGGTGCGGGGGAACTGTGTGGTGGCAACAGTCAAAGAAAAGGCCGCTCTCTGGGCAAGAGAGCAAGGATGCTCACTGGGCAAGAGCAGGGAGAGAGGAGTTTATGGAGGAAACTGAACGGGGGCTGGGCGCTGGGAAGTCAGTTCACAGGTGCTCAGCTGCTCCTGTGTGGAGGCGAAGGTGGTTCAGACATGGCATTCTGCACTAGCAAAGGCCTGGAGATGGCTGAGCACAGTGCGGGAGAGACTGACAGCAGCTCCACCAGAGTGGGACAGCAGATACGGGTGGCAGAAAATGAAATGGTAGAGCCCAGACTATGAATGGCTGGGAATGCCAGGCACCAGGATGGAGATGTGACCAAACCAGCATTTATTCACCACTGCAGCGAGCCTGGCAGTAAGGCCATAGGAACCACTGTGGGACTCTGGGCTGGCACACGATGGCTGAGGGGGAAGAGAACTGTGGCATGGCAGATGGGCACAGGATGAAGGCCCCTGTACCCCTGCTTTGCCACCAAGCCAATTCTGGGCTAAGCTGACTCCTTTTTTTTTCTGAGATGAAGTCTCACTCTGTCACTCAGCCTGGAGTGCAGTGGCGCAATCTTGGTTCACCGAAACCTCTGCCTCCTGGGTTCAAGTGATTCTCCTGCCTCAGTCTCTTGACTAGCTGGGATTACAGGTGCCCGCTACCACACCAGGCTGTTTTGTATTTTTAGTAGAGACAGAGTTTCACCATGTTGGTCAGGCTGGTCTCAAACTCCTGACCTCATCATCTGCATGCCTTGGCCTCCCAAGGTGCTGGGATTACAGGTGTGAGCCACCATGCCTGGCCTAAGCTGACTCTTGCAGGGAGGAAGGAGCTGATACTGGTGGCCCAAGAGGCCACTAGTGAGGAGGTGCTCTGTAGTGGCGTAAGCATTTCGCCTCCTCCTGCGTCACTTCACTCCTCAATTCCCAACGATCTCTTACCTCTTGGGAAGGGAGAATCACCACTATGGGCAGAGAGCCACCAACTCACCTCGACCCCTAACACATTGGAGGTTCCCAGTCTTTGGAGCTGGAAGGGCCATGGAGGACGCCTTGTTCAACCTGATTTTACTTGTCCAATTAGCCCAAGTCAGAGCTTCCTTCTGTGGGAAAGTTCTGGATAAGCTTTGAGGGCCCTGGGCTGGAGATCTACCCAATAAATGAAGTGGTCAAGAGCACAGTTAGGGGCAGGCTTGTTCCTCACCCCTAGAGACTTTTCCTACCTCTGATTGCATCTGAGGAAAGGCTTGATGTCAAAGCTGTCCTCCATGTCTATGTTAGCCCTAATGGGCACAGAAGCTCCGGAATGCCAGCCTGTCCATACCTGACGACCACATAAGTCTTTCTGTCCCATCTCACACAAATGTGTGTCCTCCGTACTTCTTGTGAACTGGGACAGTCAGCATTTAATTTAAAAAAAAAAAAAAAAAAAGGGCTTGGCATGGTGGCTCACACCTGTAATCCCAGCACTTTGGGAGGCCAACGTGGGCAGATCCCTTGAGCCCAGGGGTTTGAGACCAGCCTGGGCAACATGGCAAAACCCCATGTCTACAAAAAATGCAAAAATTAGCTGGGCATGGTGGTGTGTGCCTATAGTCCCAGCTATCTGGGAGGCTGAGGTGAGAGGATCACTTGAGGAGGCAGAGGTTGTAGTGAGCCGAGACTGAACCACTGCACTCCAGCCCAGGTGACAGAGCAAGACTCTGTCTCAGAAATAAACATAAGAAAAAGGTGTACTGCATCTGTGGCTTCGGTTCCCTCAGGCCTCCTTCCTCCTCCTCTCTGCCCTCCCCTCTGTTCCTTTCCCATTTGGGAGAATTGGGTTTGTATCTCCACTATGATTCCTTATTCTTCCCTACTTATGGGTGTATCTGCTTCATTAGCTAAGTTAGAAGAAATGAGATAATGGCAGGGGAGACAGCACATGTTATTTTGAACAGATATTGGATATTTACAGTCCTCAAGGGAGGAGAGAAGGACGAGAGTTCTTTAAGGCACTGCAGCAGCTTTCTCTTAAAAAAAAAAATTCTTGGCTGTGGGTGGTTAGGGGATGTGGAGGTGGAGCACAGGTGGTTTTTAGGGCAAGAAGTGACTCTGTGTGGCACTCTAGTGGGGGAGGCAGAAGGTACAATGCTGAGAGCGAACCCCAATGTAAACGATGGACATCAGATGATAACGCTGTGTTCGGGCAGGTTCAATTGTAAGAAACCACTCTGATGGGGGATGTGGATAGTGAGGGAGGCTGTGCGTGTGTGAGGGTACAGGGCAGTCTCTGTACCTTCCACTCAATTTTTCTGTAGACTAAAATTGCTTTAAAAAACAGTCTAAATAAAAAAAAAAAAGAATCTTTATTGATACATGTGGAAGCAACACTATGAAAGCTGTTCTCATCCTTATCACTCCAGTTTCCAACCCAGAGCACATCTGTCCGCATGTGAGTGGGGAATGACGACCAATATGCCTTTCTTTTGAATTTTTTGAGACAAGGTCTCACTCTGTCACCTAGGCTGTAGTGCAATGGTGCCATCATGGCTTACTGCAGCCTCGACCTCCCAGGCTCAGGTGTTTCTCTCACCTCAGCATCCTGAGTAGCTGGGACCACAGGTGCATGTCATGTACAAATTATTTTTGTAGAGATGGGGTCTCCTTATGTTGCCCCAGATCATCTCAAACTCCTGGGCTCAAGCAGTCCTCCTGCCTCAGCCTCCAAAATGTTAGGATCAGAGGCATGAGCCACCATACCCACCCAGGCCTTTCAAGAGTGATTTTTATGATATCCTCATGGGAGCAGGGAGGACCCTAACAATTTTTCCAAATGGAAGTATCTGCGACACATATATGGGGAGAATCAGGATGAGTGTGGAATGACTCGAGAAGCTTACTTTCCATGCAGCCTAAGCACACCATGTGGGCAGGGGACCCTGGGGTCCAGCGTCCAATCTGCAGGAGATGGGGCTGCCTCAGGAGGGTGGCAAGGTCACTCACCTCCTCCTTCTCTGGGCTGTTCCTCGATTCTACCTCCACTTGCAGGGAGATGGTCTCTCCAATGCTTCTCCTCTTGGATAAGCGATCCTCATCTGGGGAAGAAGCAGCCCAGAGGCTGGAGTTCCCAGTCCTCCGAGGTCCAGGACTGAGCTGCTAGCCCCACCTCCCAACCCCTCTGCCTCTGCTTGGCCCATAGTCCTCAGGCTCAGTGAACGCTCAGGCTACACCTGTAGTTTACAGAAGCTTCTGATTGCTGTGGGCCTTCTCCGTCCATCTTAGAGTGGTCAGTTTTGCTCTTTGGGGCTAATATGTTGAAATCATCAATGAGAACACAAAGAAGGTTCTTATGACCAGAATACATCGCACCTTACATGTAAACATCATCTGCTAACAGCACCAGTAGCTGTCGTCCATCAGTATTTACTAAGTGCATTTGCATTAATACAGGTACCTATCTCATCTACCTCTCACGCCAACCTTCTAAGGCAGCTATTGTGTTTTTTTGTTTTGCTTGTTGTTTTTGTTTTTGTTTTTTGAGATGGAGTCTCACTCTCTCGCCCAGGTTGGAGTGCAATGGTGCAATCTTGGCTTACTGCAACCTCCATTTCCTGGGTTCAAGCAATTTTCTTGCTTCAGCCTCTTGAGTAGCTGGGACTGCAGGCGCCTACAACCACACCCAGCTAATTTTTTGTATTTTTAGTAGAGATGGGGTTTCACCGTGTTGCCCAGGTTGGTCTTGAACCTTTGAGCTCAGGCAATCTATCCGCCTCGGCCTCCCAAAGTGCTGGGATTACAGGCATGAGCCACCACACCTGGCCAGCAGCTCTTGTTAATATCCCTGTTTTACAGTCAAGGAAACTGAAATTCATGATGTAAAGGACTTTTCTAAGATCTTTCAGGCAGTAAGTTGCACAAAGGTCTTGAACTGGGTCTCTGGTTCTGTAGCCATGTATGCTCTTTCCAGCACAACGGAGCCTCTCCCATCCTCAGGCCAGGCCATCTCATGGGCCAGGTACTTCCAAGGACCCTGCCCTGAGAAGAGGTGGGGCAATCAAGAGGGCCTCACCATAAACTCCCACTGTGTCTTTCAGCTCTCGTGACATCCAAGGTGCCTTACAGGCAATCAAAGGGCCACAAGTCCCTTATACTCAGGCCCTTAACTGGCCAAGGAAACAGAGAGGCAGGCTCGGGTGTCCCTGCACAGAGCTCATACCTGTCAGCTGAGGGATGTAGGGCAGGCAGAGCCGATCTGAATTGTAGCCACTGCCTCCCAAGACTTCACTGATCTTGCTCTGGCGGAAGAGGAGCTCAGTCACTACCCCATCAAGATTCTGAGACAGCCTGGAAGACAAAGGAGGGAGGAAGCACATTAGAATCATGATATCTAGAATGACTTCTGAATAACTTTTTTTTTCTGAGACAGAGTTTTGCTTTTGTCATCCAGGCTACATTGCAGTAGCGCAAACAGCTTACTGCAACCTTTGCCTCCTGGATTTAAGTGATTCTCCAGCCTCGAGCTCTTGAGTAGCTGGGATTACAGGAACCCACCACCACGCCTGGCTAATTTTTTGTATTTTTAATAGAGATGGGGTTTCATCATATTGGCCAGGCTGGTCTCGAACTCCTGACCTCAGGTGATCCACCCACCTCAGCCTCCCAAAGTGCTGGGATGACAGGCATGAGCCACCATGCCTAGCCAACTTTTCTCATTACAAAAGTAACATCTTCACTATGGAAGATGACAGAGAAGTAAAAGGAAGAGTCACCCCTGGTCCCATTTCCAGAGATAACCACTATTCACATGTTATAATGTATTCTTATGCACAACAACTGCATCCTTCAGTTACTGTTTTTTTTAGAGACAGGGTCTCACTGCATTGCCCAGGCTGGAGTGCAGTGGCTGTTCACAGGCACCATCATAGCACATTACAGCCTTGGCCTGCTGGGCTCAAGTGATCTTCCTGTTCACCCTCCCAACAGGCATGCTCCACCACACCCGGCTTTTATTTATTTAATTGTTATTTTTTAGACTGAGTCTCTCCCTGTCGTCCAGGCTGGAGTGCAGTGGCACGATCTCAGCTCACTGCAACTTCCACCTCCCAGGTTCAAGGGATTCTCCTGCCTCAGCCTCCCAAGTAGCTGGGATTACAGGCACGTGCCACCATACCTGGATAATTTTTGTATTTTGAGTAGAGACAGAGTTTTGCTGTGTTGGCCAGGCTGGTCTCCAACTCCTGATCTCAAGTGATCCACCCGCTTGAACCTCCCAAAGTGCTGGGATTTCAGACATGAGCCACTGTGCCCGGCCTAATTTTTCTTTTTCTTTTTTTGAGACAGAGTCTTCCTCTGTCACCCAGGCTGGCGTGCAGTGGCACGACCTCAGCATACAGCAACTTTTGCCTTCTGGGTTCAAGCAGATTCTCCTGCCTCAGCCTCCCGAGTAGCGTAGCTGGGACTTCAGGTGCGCACCACCGCACCTGGCTAATTTTTGTATTTTTAGTAGAGATGGGGTTTCCCTATGTTGGCCAGGATGGTCTTGAACTCCTGACCTCAAGTGATCCACCCACCTCTGCCTCCCAAAGTGCTGGGATTACAGGCATGAGCCACCGCACTCAGCCCAGGCAAATTTTAAAAAACTTTTTTGTAGACATGGGTTCTTGCTTTGCTGCACATGGTTGTCTGGAACCCATGGGCTGGAGAGAGCCTCCTGCTCTGTCTTCTGAGTCACTGGACCTGCAGGTGTGAGCCACCACACCCAGCTTAGCCACATATTTTTACGTATACAGATAGATATCCCCGTCCCCACCTGCTGTTCTGTGATCTATTTTATTGACCTATTATGTAGTGGGTATTTTACATTAAATATTCTTCCAAAACATTGGCACACTTGTCTGTTGTATGGATGGGCCATGATTTATAAAGCCATCCACTACTGTGAGAAATTTTGGTTTTGCAAAATATCGTTCCCTTGAGTTCCTCTGATGTTGAAGTGACACTGGCCCATAGCACCCACGATGGACCGAAAACATCACTTGGATTGACAGTGACGTCTTGTCAGGAATGACTCCTTCAGGATGCATTTGCCATGGGCTTGGCCAAAGCCCCCAGAGGCTGTGCTTCACCTGCAAACACAGCTCAGCATTGCACGCTCGAGGCATGGACTGCAGTAATGGGATGGGGTTTAGCTTTACCCAGGACTTCCGGACCCCAGGCAGAGCCCACCTTCTGCCCTTGAGTCTGCAGAAGGCCGAGCCTCCTGGCATTGACCCCTCCTGGCCTCAGGCCACCCACCTACTTACTCAGCTGCCCTGGGGATCCCTGACCAGGCCCCCAGTCCTCTCCTCACCTGGGCCTCTCCACAAACACATCCTCGGGGAGCATATATGGAGCTTGTTTCTTCCTGGTCTCTATCACCTGGTGGTTGGGAGGAATCAGATGATAAGAGCTGGTTCAGCAGGGAGAGGGAGCTCACAGGCAATGAAAGAACCCCCATGCCAGGCTCAGCACTTCCTCCCTCCCACAACCTCCTCAGCACAGTGTCTGAAACTGAGCTTCTCCAGTGGAAACTCCCAACAACAAATACCCTCAGAGCAGCTGGAGAGGCCTAGGAGGCCTGCTCAGCCCATGGCCATCAATGACACATGTGCACTAGGTCTCCTCCATATGTAGGGAACTTAGCTCTTAAGAGACTGCAGCTTCTGGCTCTGGTGTCTCATTCCTATGCTTTTTTTGTTTTTGAGACAGAGTCTTGCTCTGTTGTCTAGGCTGGAGGGCAGTGGCACAGTCTTCGCTCACTGCAGCCTCCACCTCCCAGGTTCAAGCGATTCTCCTGCCTCAGCTTCCTGAGTAGCTGGAATTACAGGCATGCACCACCATGCCTGGCTAATTTTTATATTTTTATTAGAGGTTGCCTAGGCTGGTCTTGAACTCCTGACCTCAAATGATTCACCTGCCTTGGCCTCCCAAAGTGCTGGGATTACAGGCATGAGCCACTGCCTCTAGCTTGCTAGTATATTTTAAAGTTAATCCTGTATGTTGGTATCATTCGATCTCTAAACAATTCAGTGTGTTTTGAAAGATCTTTATGCAACAACTGAGAACACATCTGACTATAGAATGGGTGTCAGATAACACCAAGGAATTGGTGATGACTTAATAAGCTGTGTTAAGAGCATGGCAATCACGTAGGGAGGCGCTCATGCTGTTTCAGACGTGCAGACTGATACACTGCATGAAAGGACAGGGTAGCTGGGATTTGTTTTAAAATGTTTGTTTTAAAGTATTTACAATTTGTTCAGCAAAGGAAAAGAGAAGGAGATAGATGAGGCCTATGGGAAGAAATTTTCATATCTGTTCATTTCATCTGTGTGGCCGTGAATGGACGTTCGCTCACCATTCTACTCAGGCCACTTTTGCGGTATTTCATAGCTTTAGTCTGCATGATCTGAGGTATGTGTGCCGATGTGTTCCCGTGAGTAGGGGAAGACAGAGGGGCAGGAAGTGGAGGGGGCAGACAGTAGGTTAGAAACAGGTATAGGAGACCCCCCCAACCCCTGTGCCTAACTCCACCGTGCTCTGCCAAGTCATACAGGAAGGAAAGGTGCCATAAGTAACTAACTTCTCACCATGAGCAGTTCTTACTTCAACCGTGTCTTCACTGTGTAAGACTAGGTACAGAACTAACACAGTTAAGCAAAAGCTGTTCCCAGGAACCCCAAGTTGAGGGCCCCCTGAGTTCAAGCTATTCAAGTCACGAGGACACCAACCTCATGGATGTGCTGGCAGAAGGCAGGCACTGTTGTGAGCTGGCTGATGAGGTTCAGGTAGGCTGCGCCCAGAGCGTAGAGGGCACAGCGGTTGTAGACGGGCAAGTTCTCCTCATTGACCTGGGCTACGTCCTGCAGCAACACAGACACGGCCTCCGGAGTTTTTCACTGACAAACTACACTGGGTGCCAATCCTCCACCCAACCCCTTCCCAATCTTCTTTAGAAATGCTTTCTTTCCTAGACGAAGTCTTTCTCAGCATTTGACCCATAACTTCCTGGGGGAAAAAGTTGCCTTCATTAAAGGAAGGGAAGGGTCCCTAGAACAATCCATGAACTGTGAGGCTTTTAAGTACTCACAGACTATAGAGGCAACGACCTCAACTCCCCGCTCTGCAATTCTAGCTGTAGTGACCTCTCCTGCCCACACCCCCATCATTAATCCCACTGCTAGGTGCTATCTCCTTCACTATAGCTGATTCCTAGAGGACTGGATTAGCTGGTTAAACTGGGTTCATATGTTAAGCTAAAATAGCTGTTAGAGTTACCAGGGGAATGGGACACAAAGGAACCCCAAATTCTAACTCTTTTTATTTTCTTTATTTTTAAGATGGGGTTTCACCATGATGGCCAGGCTGGTCTCGAACTCCTGACCTCAGCTGATCCACCCACCTCGGCCTCCCAAAGTGCCAGGATTACAGGCTTGAGCCACTGCGCATGGCCACTCTTAAGGGTAGAGTTAAAAAGAACTGCAGCAGGCCGGGCGCGGTGGCTCAAGCCTGTAATCCCAGCACTTTGGGAGGCCGAGGCGGGTGGATCACGAGGTCAAGAGATCAAGACCATCCTGGTCAACACGGTGAAACCCCGTCTCTACTAAAAATACAAAACATTAGCTGGGCATGGTGGCGCATGCCTGTAATCCCAGCTACTCAGGAGGCTGAGGCAGGAGAATTGCCTGAACCCAGGAGGCGGAGGTTGCGGTGAGCCGAGATCGTGCCATTGCACTCCAGCCTGGGTAACAAGAGCAAAACTCCGTCCCAAAGAACAAAAAAAAAAAAAAAAAAAAAAAAAAAAAAAAAACCCCCCAAAAAAAAAAAAAAAAAAAAAAAAAAAAAAAAGAACTGCAGCATCTAGGTTGACCCTGCAGGATTTTAGCACCATCAGACAGGTGGTCTAAGACTCTGTCACTGAATTCCCAGGGTTGCCCGATTCAGAACTATGATGCCCGCCTGGCTTCAGCACCCTGGAGACCCAGACTTTGAGGTCCAAAGGACCCACCCTGACTCCCAGTAGCCTTGGGTGTACACTTGTAACCAGGAAGACCAGGAAAGTCTCAAGTCCTGCCTGGTGCCACACTGGCTGCCTACGAATCACAAAGGAGGCTTGGTAGACAGGCCCCCAGGCTTTGAGACTGTGACTTATCTTTCCAGGAAATGTATACTTTAAACAAGTGCTCAAAGCAATTCTGAAGCACAGCTCAGATTTTGGGAACCACAGAATCTTTTTTTTTTTTTTTTTAGAGGGAGCCTTGCTCTGTTGACCAGGCTGGCATGCAGTGGCACGATCTTGGCTCACTGCAACCTTGGCCTCTAGGGTTCAAGTGATTCTCCTGCCTCGGTCTCCCAGGTAGCTGGAACTACAGGCGCACACCACTATGTCCGGCTAATTTTTTGTATTTTTAGTAGAGACGGGGTTTCACTATGTTGGCCAGGCTGCTCTCAAACTCTTGACCTCAAGCCATCCGCCCACCTTGGCCTCCTAAAGTGCTGGGATTATAAGCATGAGCCACTGTGCCTGGCCAAGGGAACCAGAGAATCTTTAGGCAAATGAGTTTGTCTGGGATCACTCAGGGCTTACGAGCATCCTCTTAGGAATCCTTGGAGTTTCACTCAGCTCTGTGAGAGAATCAACATACTAGTAGCTAAGTGACACTTCTGAATGATCTGGTTGTCTGGGTCTTCTTTAGCTTGAGGATAGGCCAAGGGCACAAATGAAGCATTCTTTGGGGTTCCCCAACCAGGACCATGATTTGGGGTCTTCAGGGAGGAGTGGCCAACCACGAATGCAATATTCCTGGGTTCCAAAACGACTGTTAAGCAGTTGCCACTCAATATTTTTATCAGGGGTTGGCCAGAACAGGTCCCTCCCCTGATCCCAAGCCCCACACCCTGTGCACACCAGGCCCTACCTGAACAGCCAGCACCAGACGGATGAGGTCCACCACCACCTCCTCGTTGGCCAGCTCGATGCTGATGAGGGCCAGCAAGCCATAGAGCGCCTCATAGTGTTTCTGCACATTTGTTTCCTCCTTGCAGCTCAGGTAGATGTGTCTGTAGAGCTGCTGGGAGTGCTGGGGATGGGGGCGGGCAGGGGAAGGCCGGGGTGGGTAGGATAGGGACAGGAGGGGCAAGGAGAACAGGGAGGAAGACCAATCTGAAGATGAGGGGGATGGCTGTGTGTGCCCCCTCCTCCCTTGGGGAGGGGATGCCTTTACAGCAGACTCCAGCAGAAGTGGACACACACAGGAAGGCTTGTGTAGGGAAGGTTGGGTTCTAGGGAAACCAGCAATAGAAGCTGCTGCCCAAATCCAGGGGTAGGAGCAGAACACAGTGACTGGCCCTTGACTGGCTCATCCCTCTGGGTTTGACTCCTAGAGAGGCCAGCCGGTCAATCTGACCATGAGGGAGGAGGCATAGCCAAAGAGGGAAGAGGCAGGCTCCAGGGGCAGTCAGTGGTCACCAGTGACTTTTGCTCTGTCACCCAGGCTGGAGTACACTGTCACAATCTCGGTTCACTGCCACAATCTCGGTTCACTGCAATCTCCACCTCCTGGGTTCAATAGATTCTCCTGCTTCAGCCTCCCAAGTAGCTGGGATTACCGGTGCCCACCACCATGCCTGGCTAATTTTTGTACTTTTAGTAAAGAAGGGGTTTTACCATGTTGGCCAGGCTGGTCTTGAACTCCTGACCTCAAGTGATTCATCTGCCTCAGCTTCCCAAAGTTCTGGATTACAGGTGTGAGCCACTGCACTCGGCCTTCACTGTGTCTTGAGGACATGCTTGCTTACCTTCTTCATGAAGACGGTGTCTTGTCGAGAGCACTTGTCCACTTTCAGCTTTAGGACAGAGATGTCACTGAGGGTACTGGGACGGGATGCAAAGGGCCTCCTTAGCTCTTGTACGAGGCCAGCCTGCACTCACAGGGGGTCACTGGGCTTTATCCCCAACACCGTTAGTCGGTACAAAGCCTCCAGTGCTCCCTGGCCCTGGTTCTTACCCTAATTACCTTTTCCTCTCAAGTTCTCAAGAATTTGTCCCTTTATCTTTCTCTCTCTTTTTTCTTTTTGAGACAGGGTCTTATTTTGTCACCTAGGCTGGACTGCAGTGGCTCAGTGATCACAGCTCTCTGCTGCCTTGACCTCCAGGGCTCAAGCAATCCTCCCAACTCCGCCTCCCAAGGAGCTGGGATCACAGGTGCGAGCCACCACACTCAGCTAATTTTTAAATTTTCTTGTAGAGATGAGGTCTCACTATGTTGCCTGGGCTGGGCTGGAACTCTTGGGCTCAAGTGATCCTCCCGCCTTGGCCTCTCAAAGTGCTGAGATTATAGGCATGAACCACCACACCTGACCCCTTTTTCTTAAATCTTCACTCTGATTATTCTCTTCCTCTTCTTATCCCCACCAGGTCCTTTCAGTCTCCTGATAACGCTGTACCCCTTCCTCCTCACACTTGCAAACTCCCTTTAGTGACACCTCTCTATCTTCCAGATCTTCAGTCCACGCTCCTCCTCTCCCAGACGCAAGTGCCCTTTGGTCTCTCCTCCCCTTGCAGGACCCCAGGGTCAATGTTGGTGATCAACTCCCTGGAGAGTCTCACTGAGTAGCTGAACTGTCCTCCCGTCTGGGTGTGAGGCTACTGGTCCAAAGGACAGAACCTACTGGAGAGTCCTCTCCCCATCTTGCATCACCTGAAGGAGACACCCCAAATTCACCTGATGGTAGAGAACTTGTGGCGGTTGCCATGACGATCAATGAAACTGATGAGAATCTCTAGAACAAAGAGTCGAATTTCTGCATCCTCCATGAGGGCGGTGGAGAGGAGGCGGTCCAGGAAGTTGCTGGGCAGGGCTGACATCATGTTGTTGCACTGGAAACCTGTGGATACCTGCAAGGGAGGCATGACAGGTGTGCCTAGGAACGCTGTCCCTCTCAGGTGCAGGAGGAGATGGAGGAGCAGCCAGTGGAAGTCCGATCTGATGTATACATCCTCTCTAGACATCGCCCAATCCAGCCTCCCCTACCCTGTAGCCCAGGCAATTTTTTGAACACTCCAACATTCACCTAGATGACATTGAGTTCAGTAGACATGTGAATGGATGGGGACAGCGTGCAGGGACATTAGGGTGTTAAAAGCAAGCAAAGGATGAGCCCTGGAGGGAAGCAAAAGCCGGGCAATCTCTGAACCTAACATTCCAGCCAGTTAGGGCACAACTGATGAACAGCCACCAGGAACACAATGCCTCATTAAGAGTAGGACCGTCACAAAGAACGAGACAGTGGAAGAACTCACAGCTGGGCTGATGGATCAGAACTCATACACATGGCAACCACCAAATAGTGCACACAGGTAGCATCTGGTAACATGACTGTTAGCATGGCAATAATGGGGCATTGTGACTAAAGCCAATTTGGCATAAATAGACGACATGCCATATATGCTGTCTTCAAAGCATTGAAATGCAGCCAAGCACTTTTCCTGTTAAATCCATATTGCAAAGCAATGACTTTGATGATTCAGAAGGTCCCTGAGGATGTACCCCACACTGTCACCTTAAGAAGATGCTGGGTACAGGCTGGGCACAGTGGCTCACGCCTGTAATCCCAGCACTTTGGGAGGCTGAGGCGGGTAGATCACCTGAGGTCGGGAGTTTGAGACCAGCCTGACCAACATGGAGAAACCCCATCTCTACTAAAAATACAAAATTAGCCAGGCATGGTGGCGCATGTCTGTAATCTCAGCTACTCAGGAGGCTGAGGCAGGAAAATTGCTTGAGCCTGGGAGGTGGAGGTTGCAATGAACTGAGGTTGTGCCATTGCACTCCAGTCTGGGCAACAAGAATGAAACTCCATCTCGAGAAAAAAAAAAAAAAGATGCTGGGAACAAATTAGTGAGGGTAAACTCAGAAAAAAAAAAAAATGGCAGGAATATGGAGCCCAAGCTGATAACTATATGAGGACAGTGCTGGAGCACAAAGGTTTATAAAAATCTAGTGCCGTGGAGTGTGGACTAGAGAGGAGGGGAGGGAAGGCATGAGGTGGCGGGTGGGGGAGTCTGTTTAGGCTGGCATGGCGAGAACAGAGACAGAGACTGAGAGACAAGATGGGAGGTCTAGGGAGGGAGAAGGGACTGGGGACCTCCCAACTTCAGTCTGAGAAGTTTGAAATCTGATTGTACATCAATTATAAACTGAGGCTGGGCACAGTGGCTCACACCTGTAATCCCAGCACTTTGGGAGGCAGAGGTGGACAGATCACTTGAGGTCAGGAGATGAAGACCAGCCTGGCCAACATGGTGAAACTCCATCTCTACTAAAAATATGAAAAATTAGTCAGGTGTGGTGGCAAGTGCCTGTATTCCCAGCTACTTGGGAGGCTGAGGCAGGAGAATCGCTTGAACTTAGGAGGCGGATATTGCAGTGAGCCGAGATCGCACCATTGCACTCCAGCCTGGGCAACAAAATCAAAACTCTGTTTCAAAAAAAAAAAATTATAAAGTGAGATCTACTCTGAAATAAGAGGTACCTTGTAGAGAACAGCATTTCTAGACAATTCTTCTTGTAGCTGAGTTTATGCTAGCTGAGGAGGGGCGGTTGTGGGATGTTGTGTTTAGGCCAGGGGTTGTGCTTCAAAATAACCTGGGGAGCTTGTTACAAATACAGATTCTAGGACCTCACTCAGGCTAACAGCTCAAAACCTCTGGGGAATTAATATATTTATCACAAGATTGGCATCGGAATGGTGTTCGAGAGCAATGGATCTAGACTCTAGTGATGGCTGCAAAAATGTAAAGAAGAGTTACATAAAACACTGAGGATGGGAAGGATGGGGGCTGGGGGACTGACGTGGGCAAATGTGCCAAGAACACATGCTGGCAAAACAGGGGAAACAGAGGGGGAAAAGGGAAAGAGGGGGTACCTGGAGGGAACCAGGGCGGGAATCAGCAGATTCCATCTCAAGACAGACCATGTCTGAGTGACAAGGCTATCCGTAGCCAATAAGGAACCTTTGTGAAAATTAGAAACAGGTGCCCCACCTGCTCTGGCTGACCCAGCTCTGGGAGTGCCCAGCCTGGCTAGTGAGTGGAGCACAGGCTAGATTTCAGCCCCCATTCAAATGACTGGGAGTATTTGTGTAGTAAGCAACCTGCACGGCTGTGTGTGGAGGCCTTCACTTGGTCCCTTGGAGCTGTCTCCTGCAGAGGAAGAGCAGGAATAGGGATAGATGGGGCTCACCTGCAGGAGGGATTTTAGCAGCATAATCTGGGTCAGTCGGTTCCTGTTCTCCCTGTAGACCAGAGACACAAACACTCAACGGGACTGTAATGGGGTGGAGATCCCACACTTGACAGCTTAGTTCTACCCCTGCTTCGTTTCTTCATGAGGCTTATCATCTTGGGTTACCCAGGACAGTGACTTCTGGACCCAGGAAGCAGACCAAGGGGTGATGGGCTCCCCCCATGGTGGTAGGTGGTTATTGGTGGAGCAGCCTGAGAAATTGTCGTAGGATCCACGAGCCCCACGAGCTGCTGAGGGATTTGAGAGTAAAAGGAGAGCAGAGGGCTGAGACAAGAAAGTTAAGAGGGATAAAGGAGGGGATCAGAAAATGCCGCTGGGAGAGGAGGACTCCGGGCTGGGGGAGATTGGTGGCTCACCCTGTCCTGCCCGTGTCCACCGCCTGGTGCAGGGACGGCAGCGGGACCTTGCTCATGATGAAGAGGATCACCTCGGAGCGCTGGTAGGTGGGCAGCGTGCTGGCAAAGGAGCCTGCGGGAGGTGGGGGAGAGGGCGTCCAGTGAGGCACAAGCTCCAGGGCCCCTCCTGGTTCAGCCTTTCAGTTGCACAAACACCTGCAGAGAGCGAGGGCTGCTGCTCTCTGGAGTCAATCCAGGCCCAGAGAAAGGAACCCAGGATGGCCCGGGTGTGATTCGGCCTCTCTGGTAACGGGAGGCATCAGGTGGCTCTGGAGGTCTCTTCCAGGCTCCGTTTTTTCTCTTGTTCCTGAGGCTGTGGTTAAGGTCTTGGCTCCTTGGCTAGTGGGTGGGGATGATGAATGCTGGGCCGTGGGACCAGGGCAGGGAGAGCCTAGTTCTCGCTGGGCGCTTGTTTCACCGGCTGCCCTAGGGTAAATCCGCCTCCCACGAACAGCGGCTTCTGCATTCCTGCCCTGCCTAAGTCTCCAGGCTGAGGGGAAGCTCACATGGCCAGGACAGGCAGGCTGTGAAAACGGCTTTATCTCCGCTCCCAGGAGCACACACACTTTCTTCCTGGCCTGCCCCCTTCCTCAACCTTTTTTCTTAGTCCCCACCTCTCCATCCTGGAGGCCCAAACCTGGAAGCACCAGGGAGGTTTGATGGAGACTGGGCTAAGGAAGGTCTGAGACTTCGGACCTGGAAAACCATCCGACTGTTCTGTGCTGTCGCTCGGGCCCTGCCCAGGCAGCGGACCAAGGACCAACTTCATTTTCTCCGATGTCTGCGAATAGCATGTGGGTGCTGGACAATCCTACAGCACGCGGATGGGTGCCCTTCGCCCCAGTGCGGCGCCTCCCTCTCCAGCTCCCATCCCCGGGCCGTCCCCGGGGCCTCGCCCCTTTCGAGGGTCCCTCGGGCCTCCCCTCGGCCCCGCCCAGCCCCTGGCCCCGCCCCACGCCTAGGTCCCTCCCAGCCCCTGGCCCGCCCCGCGCTGCCCCTCGGCCCCGCCCCGCGCCGCACCGACAGTCTTGATGACGGCCTCCTGGAACATGCGCTCTTCGTGCTCCTTGATGATCTTGGTGCCGAGGCTGACCGCCCCATCGTAGCTCCCGGTCAGCGCGTAGTCGATGCTGAGCCGCAGCTGCCTCAGCAGCGTGTTGAACATCTCCAGCACCGTGGGCCCTGAGCGTGGCAGAGCGGGACACCCGAGATCCAGGGCTGGCACCCTCCTCCTCCCTGCACCTAGCGCAGGCAGGGCAGGCCCAGGCCGCCTTCCAGCCTGGGCTTCCTCTGTGCCACCAACTTCCCGGCGGACTTCTCCCGAGGAAAACGGCCTCCAACCCCTACTTGTTGCCCCTTGCCTCTCTCTGGAAGAGGCAGCAGCCTCCGCGGGGTCCCCGGCCCTCAGGCCCTCGCTATGCCCCTTACCCACAGAGCCAGTGGCTGCGATGACCGCGGCTTCGGACAGGACCTCCACGATGCCCGCGCGCACCGTCGCGGCGCTGCGGCTGTTGGCGTCCAGGTGGCCCAGGAGCTGCTGGATAACCAGGTGGGAGTGCTGCGGCTGCGGGAGGAAGATGAGCTGGGCCTGGACAGCAACCCCACGGGGCCCCTGGGCCGCACAGCCCTCTCCTGGCACCCAAAGGTGGGGGTCAACTAAAGGGACGTCCCAAGGCCCCAGACACTGCAGGTGGCACTGACACCTCGTGCCCTTCCTGGATCCTTCCCTCCTCCCTCCAACAAAGAGACAAATCCAGGCCAGAGTGGTGGCTCACGCCTGTAGTCCCAGCACTTTGCGAGGCGGAGGCTGGCAGATCACAAGGTCAGGAGTTCAAGACCATCCTGACCAACATAGTGAACTCCGTCTCTACTAAAAGTACAAAACTTAGCCAGGTGTGGTGACAAACGCCTGTAGTCCCATCTACTTTGGAGGCTGAGGCAGGAGAATCACTTGAATCTGGGAGGTGGAGGTTGCAGTGAGCCAAGATCATGCCACTGCACTCTAGCTTAGGCAACAGAGTAAGACTTC
>NW_016107316.1:16644045-16652995 GCF_001604975.1 Cebus imitator | reverse complement strand
AAAAAAAAAAAAAAAAAAAAGAGTCGAATCCCCAGTGGAGGCCTTGACTGACAGTTTTCCAGGGCCCTTGTCCTTCAAAATGGGTCAAAAGACCATTTGAAAATAGTATCTTCCTTTCATTTCCCAGGCCTCAGGTCTTACCAGCAAGGGCCGCAGAGGCCACATGGCTTACTCCAGTGTTGCTCAAAGTGTGGCCCCTGGGCTGGCGTCCATGCGAGATGGGTCTGATACTGGTTTACACCGAGGTAAGGACGAGACAGAGTCAGTGCTTACTAAACAACTTGTCAGTGCTGTAGCAGCCAAGGGTGTGATCCGTAGGCTTGCATTTTGCATGAGTTTTTCATTTAATTTTTCTAAGAATTATTTGCTTTAATTGCATTTTATAAAAGTATTGGTCTGTGATGTACAGGAAATAAAACCAGCCGGCCCTTCTCCACAGCTAGCTTCAGCAGCACTGGATTAGGCAGCTGGTGGCTTCGGAGGAGTCACAGGGGACTTCTGGCTTTCTACTTCAGCACTGGCCTGGTTCCCAGTGGGGCCCCTGTCCCGGGATCTGGCTGGCCTGGGGCGCCACCGTACCTGAATTGAGTACATGATGATTTTAAAGCAACGGATGGCGAACACCTTGGGCTCCCAAAGAGAATGGTTATCCAGATGGCTGCGAGGGAGAGAACGTGGGGGAACAACTATGAAACTCCTGGTGATGTTAGGGAGAAGAGATTAGCTTGGAGGGAGAGGGACGCCTCCTCAGAGCCCCTCGCACAGTTCACAGGTGAGGAAGTGAAGCCTGAAGGGCCTTGGGGCAGTCCCAACCCAGCGCTGGAGAGAGGCCAAGGACAGCGCTCTGCAGCTGTGGATGTGTGCAGTGAAGCTGGGCACCTTCGTTTAGCATTGGGTGCCTTCCCACCGGCAGCCTTTGGCCACCCCATGGCAGCTTCTGCTGTCACAATGCAGGGAACACAGGCACAGGGAAGGGACCAACTTGGCTGTGGCGCCACAACTGTAACATCCCCTTCCTCCCAGCCAGCCAGGAGATGCCAGGGACCTGAAACATGTCCAGGCTGAAGGCTGGGCCAAGGTGGTGGGGTGCGGGTACTCACATGAGAACAGGTTTGATGGCATTTTTGATGTTGCCAAAGGCAGCCCGGCCCAGCAGCTCCCGAAGGCACCTCTCAGCCAGCTCCGCAGGGCTCTCTTTCTCCTTCTCAGGTGCTTGGAGGGGTGAGGGAGACCGGCTGGGAAGACAGAGGCATGTGGGTAGAGGGTGGCATGCAGGCTGGGCTCTGTGCAGTCCTGGCTCTCCGTGCCTCATCCATGCAGGACAAGCAGGAGTCTGACATAGGTCATGCTAAGCAATAGGGGAGGTGTCACAGCTGTCAGAGATTAAACAGGGGTAAAGAAGCCCCCCACTGTGGGGAGTGAAGGAAGACTGGGGAAGAAGAGATAAAGTTCCTTTTCTGGAAATCCTTAAAGATTTCCAGATGTGCCCCTGTGGGAAGGATGCTCTGAGCCCCAGGGGCCAGGCGAGGCGTAGAACATGTGTGTCTTGATGCACCTAAGGCTTCAGCCAAGGAAAAGGAGACGGGAGATGAAGACAGGGAAGGGGGGCAAAAAACAAAAATGGAAGAAAGGAGAGGAAAGAGAGGGAGGGAAAAGGAAAGGCTCAGTGGTTGGCTCAGGCAAGACTCAGTGATACCCAGGTTACAGGGAGTGAGCCCATATCTGGACCAGAAGAGGAGCCCGAGGACTCCCAGCTCAGAGACCACAGCAGCTTGTCAGTGAGATGCTATTCTAGAAATGGCCACCAGAGGACACACGTACCCCCTTACCCCCACCCCAGTCTCTAGCAGCCTGGGCTCAACCGACCTAACCAGCCTAGGGCACAGGTAGCCCAGGTGGGACAGCAACGTGGACCTTCCTCCCCATTCCTTTTTACAGAGGGGAAAAATGAGGGGACAGGGACAGTAATGAATCCCATGCTTAGGGGGGCTAGGATTAAAACCCAGAATCTGCAAGCTCTTGCTAAGTGGCTGCGGGCTGGTCAAGCATGCACGTTTGCAGGGCCAGAAATAGCATCAGGAAGCAACAGAGGAAGGAAGGTCCAGATGGAAAGTCCACAGTGATCAGAGCCACGAAAGGCATCTTAAAACCTCCTTGGCCCTGCATTCAGGGAGACAAAAGGCAACCAGACTCTTGGTTCTGTGTGTTATTACTAACCGACTTACCCCCAGGGAGCCCAGCACCACCACGTCCTTCCTTTGGTAACACAGACATTAGAGGAACTGCGGGCTGGCACAAAGCCAGACCCATGGCTGTAGGGAGCCAGCTTTGGACTCACTGCAGAGCAAGCTACAATGCCACAGTTCCTGGCCTTGCAGCTGGGTTTCACTGACCAACCCAAACCATGTGGTTCCCAAGTAGCCCTTGGAGGGCTGGCCATATCCACTGACCCACTCCCCCGCCGCCCGCTTACCTCTCTGCCTCCTCTACGTGCTGCAGATTGAAAAGCAGTGATGGAACGATCTTGTCCATGTGCTGTGGGTCCCAGATATTGGCCTGCAGTTCATCATTCACCGTCTTCCTCACCACCCCTTGCAGGCCTTTGATTCCTGACATTCGAATTCTGTAAGGAAAAGGGTGAAATGGGACTTGGAAGTCCTCAAGCCCTGAGAAGTCCAGCTTATTGGCTGAGAGAGCAGCACAGCTTGGGAGTTAAGGATACATTTGTCCATCAGAAGGCAGAATGGAGACCACCTGCTACTCTCATGGACCTCCTGGCGCTGGCAGACATGAGCCCAGGAAGCCATGTCTTCTGACTCATCCTGGAGACTCCAGGCTGCCCTTGCCCTAGTACCACCCAGGCTCCAGCCCTAGGGTGCTGGGTGCTCCAGCTCCCCGTGTTTAGTACTCAGCTGGGGTTGTTCCAGCTTGGGCCCAAGATATGAGAGCTTAAAATGCTGCCAAGAACTGATGAGGCAGAATCGAAGGCTGTGAGCAACTTGTGGAGGCTGGGGGAGGCGGATCTGGAGGGAGAGGCACAGAGCAGCAGGCTCTCTGGGCACAGAAGGTTTCAGCCTGGGGCTAGGCTTAACCAGAGGAGAAACTGAGTAACAGCACAGAGGGAGCCCCTTTTGTCCACCCTAGTCCCCACTCTGCTGACCCAGCATCAGCACAGCCCTGTGGGAAGAAGCCCTTGTCACTGGCTGTTTATTTCAGCCTGAAGTTTCTTTCTTTTTCTTTTTTTATAAAAACCTTTTTTCTGCTTATAAAATAATACATGCTAATCATAGAAAAGTATAGCGAAGAGCAGATTCACCACTACCACCACCACTCAAAGATAATCGTTACTGGCATTTTGATGGCATTCCTTTCTTCTGTGCATAATATGTTACAGAATTAAGAACCCAGTGCATATTTGATTTGTATTGGCTTTTTTCACATACATTCTATGCATTTTCCTGTGTCATTAACTCTTCATAAACATGTAGAATGGTTGCCTGATACACTATCATAAGATCTTTTTAAACTAGTGACTATTGGTCATTTAAGTTGTTTCCAAAAGTTTTGCTTCTTCCTGTTTTTTTTCTTTTTTTTTAAGACAGAGTCTCACTCTGTTGCCCAGGCTGCAGTCTGGAGTGCAATGGCGCAATCTCGGCTCGCTGCAACCTCTGCCTCTCGGGTTCAAGAGATTCTCCTGCCTCAGCCTCCTGAGTAGCTGGTATTACAGGAGCCCGCCACCATGCCCAGCTAATTTTTGTATTTTTAGTAGAGATGGGTTTCACCATGTTGGTCAGGCTGGTCTCGAACTCCAGACCTCATGATCTGCCCAAGTTGGCCTCTGAAAGTGCTGGGATTACAGGCGTGAGCCCAGCCAAACATTTTGCTTTTATAATAATGCTATGAGGGTCATCATTGTATAAAATACTTTACTACATTTCAAGTCACTGCCATGAGTGGAATCACTGAGTCAAAATGTAAGAAATAAAAGGCAGCCAGGCACAGTGGCTCACACTTGTAACCCCAGCACTTTGGGAGGTCAAGGCCAGTGCATTGCTTGAGCTCTGGAGTTTGAGACCAGGCTGGGCAACATGGCAAAACCTTGTTTCTACAAAAAATTAAAAAATCAGGCTGGGCGTGGTGGCTCACACTTGTAATCCCAGCACTTTGGGAGGCTGAGGCGAGTGGATCACCTGAAGTCAGGAGTTTGAGACCAGCCTGGCCAACATGATGAAACCCCATCTGTACTAAAAGTACAAAACTTAGCCGGGCCTGGTGGCGGATGCCTGTAGTCCCAGCTACTCAGCAGGCTAAGGTGGAAGAATCGCTTGAACCCAGGAGATGAAGGTTGCAGTGAGCCGAGATTGTGCCACTGCACTACTGCCTGGGCAACAGAGTGAGACCCTGTCTCAAAAAAAAAAATTAGGTGTGGTGGTGCTACTCAGGAGGCTGGGGCGGAAGGACTGAGTAAGCCTGGGAGGCAAGGTTGCAGTGAGCTGAGATCCTGCCATTGCACTCCAGCCTGGATGACACTCTGTCTCAAAAAAAGAAATGAAAGGCTCCCAAATTGCCAAAATAACTGCCCCCAACCCCCTGCCCATGTGCAAGCCGCAGGAGAATGCCACTCTGACAGTGCCTGCGGCGGATCTCATTTTACACATTGAGGATCTCATTTTACATATTAAGGATCTCGTTTTACACATCTGTTCTAACTTTATGACTCCAAAATATCCTCACATTTTGCAGCTATTTCAATTCACATCCTTTTGTGATTATCGGAGATGAGCAGTTTTTCTCAAGGTTGAGTTGCCAGTTGCATTTTAAATTTCAGTTTTAATTGGGGTTGTCAGGGTGCTACCCTGGGCCTTACCAAGGGACCGTGACTGGGGGTAGCAGGAGCCTATGAGCACCAGCATACCCTGGTCCAGGAACTTCTAGGGCCACTGGCGGATGGGCAAGGATTCCCTGGAAGCACCTGGCCACACTGACCTGACCCGGACCACATTCAAGACCCTGAGCTGGCAGCTGTCCGAACTTGGGAATGAACGATCAGGAATACTGTCCCACTGACTTTTCTTGGTTCCAGGTTAAAAGGCACTCCCCACCAGACACGGTGGCTCACGCCTGTAATCCCAGTACGTTGGGAGGCTGAGGCAGGCGGATTATAGGGTCAGGAGTTCGAGACCAACCTGACCAACATGGTGAAACCCCATCTCTATTGAAAATACAAAAATTAGCCAGGCTTGGTGGTGTGCGCCTGTAATCCCAGCTACTCAGGAGGCTGAAGCTGGAGTATCACTTGAACCTGGGAGGCGGAGGTTGCAGTGAGCCGAGATCACGCCACTGCACTCCAGCCTGGGCAACAGAGCAAGACTCTGCCTCAAAAAAAANAAAAAAAAAAAAAAAAAAAAAAAAAAAGGCACTCCCCAAGGCTCAAGTGAAACACATCCTCAGCGTGTTGGACTCGTTTGTACCACTCAGAAGGGCTTGGCTGGCAGGAAACCAGGCCTGGTTGGCACAGAAAGTTCTACCCAGGGCTCCCTTATGTGTGCACGTGAATTAATTTTTCTTCTTTCCCTAACTACCTTGCACTCCTTCAGTCTCCCCAGAATCCCTTCCATAAATGCACATGATTTATTCTGTTGCACCCAGAGCTGACCATGCCTTTCAAAACTTCAGAAAGATCAGGCCTAGGGGAGGAGGAAACTTCTTACTGCTCCTATTTATTTATTTATCGAGGCAGAGTCTCACTCTGTCACCCAGGATGGAGTGTGGTGGCACAGTCTTGGCTCACTGCAACTTCCATCTCCTTGGCTCAAGTGATTCTTGTGCCTCGGCCACCTGAATATCTGGGACTACATTTGCACACCGCCATGCCTGGCAAATTTTTTGTATTTTTGATGAAGACAGGGTTTCACCATGTTGGCCAGCCTGGTCTCGAACTCCTGACCTCAAGTGATCTGCCTGCCTCAACCTCCCAAAGTGCTGGGATTACAGGCATGAGCCACTGTGCCTGGCCCTTACTGCTTCTCTTAGTGGGCACAGTGGAGATCTACCCATGACCAAAGGCCCCATGAAGTCTCTGAATCCAAGGGGAGATCAGATAATACTGATGCACTGGCCCTGAGAAATCACACCACCCCCCCACACACTCAAACACACCACACACACACATACCCTACACTCACACCCACCACACACACACCACACACATGCACTCATATATACCACACAAATCACACACACACACTCATATACACCACACACACTACACACACTCATACACCACACACACATACAAACCACACACACCCCACACACACCACACATACACCCCCCACTCTCACCACACACACACCACACAACATACACACCACACAACACACTCCACACATACACACACCACACACACACACACACACACACACCACACAACACACACCAAACACATACATCAGACACCACACACACACACCACACCACACACACATACCACACAACACACAACACACACACCAAACACACACATCAGACACCACACACACCACACCACACACCCCACACATACCACACCCCACATACCCCCCCCCACACACACACTTGCATGCACAGACCCACTTCTGGACCCAAGGGTGTTCTTGGAAAGGGCAGCAAATGGCATTCAGAGGCAGCGTCTGGGTTCCTAGAGCAAAATAATGCTGTGTGCACGGACAGCCCAGCACAGCTGCCACCAGGTCAACTGAGTCTGAAAAGGCTGAGAATGAACAAGAGAGATCTCAGGGAAAAAGGGGTACAGGGAGGGGACGGAAGAAACAGGCAAGAAGGGGATGAAGGAAGAAAACTGACACCAGACGATCCCTCCCTCTCCCTCTCTCACTTGCAGGCCTTCCTGTCTTATGGGATATGCTTTTATATGCACACACTCCAATTTATAAAAACACTTAGCTGACAGAGGTATACTTGAACATAGAAGCAAAACCCCTCAAGTAAAATCACAAAGAAATTGACCAGGTGCAATGGCTCGTGTCTGTAAGCTCAGTACTTTGGGAAGCAGGGTAGGGGGATCACTTGAGCCCAGGAGTTTGAGGCCAGCCTGGGCAACATAATGAGACCCTGCCTCTACAAAAAACAAAATTAGCTGTGCATGACTGCACATGGCTGTATTCCCAGATACTTAGGAGGCAGAGGTGGGAGGATGGGTGACAAGTGCCAGCCTGTGGGTATAATGGCACTGCTGGTGGCTGGGAGCCAACCTTCCTCCTGATGTTCAGGAAACTCCCAATGCTGCTGGAACACAGTGCTGACCACATCACAAACTATGGATGGTGTGTGTGTGTGTGCAGTGGCATGAGGAGTGTCCCATCCACTCCCCCAGCACCCTAGAACAGCTTGGCAGGGCCTGCATGGGCAGCACGTGTTACAGACATACGTGGCCATGATCTGTACCTCCCCCAACACCTGCTTCTGGACACGCCCCCATAGCTCCAGCCCCTCTGCCTCTTCATAGCCATTTTCCAATGGTGGTGACTTGGGAAGTCAAACCTGGAGAAGGTGAGGGGCCCAGTGCAACTACATGGCGTTGTCTGGATTCCCCCAGTCCCCGAGACTCTCATAAGCCAGGTGTGGACCCTCCCTGCAGCTGCACGACCAGAGTGGGGGAGGAAGGAGCCCCTCACCTTCTCCAGGATTGGCTCCTTAGAAGCATATATTCCTTTTAATTTCTTTTTCTTTTCTTTTTTCTTTCTTTCTTTTTTTTTTTTTTTTAGAGATGGGAACTCTTTCTTTTGCCCAGGCTGGAGTGCAGTGGTGCAATCATGGCTCACTACAGCCTCGACCTTCCAGGCTCAAGTGATCCTCCCAACTCTGCCTCCTAAGTAGCTGGGAATATAGCCATGGTGCAGTCATGCCCAGCTAATTTTATTTTTTGTGGAGGCAGGGTCTCATTATGTTGCCCAGGCTGGCTTCAAACTCCTGGGCTCAAGTGATCCTCCTGCCCCAGCTTCCCAAAGTACTGAGCTTACAGACGTGAGCCATCGCACCTGGTCAATTTCTCTGTGATTTTACTTGAGGGGTTTTGCTTCTATGTTCAAGTATACCTCTGTCAGCTAAGTGTTTTTATAAATTGGAGTGTGTGCATATAAAAGCATATCCCATAAGCCAAGTTGCTTGTCTTAAAGTGTTCATTCATTCTGTTATTCACTCAACAAGAATTTCTCAAGTGCTACTGCTCTCCGGGCAATGTTAGTGCTTGGGATGCATCTGTGAGTAAAATGACAGACCCTGCCCTCATAGAGCTTACATTCCAGTGGGAAGAGACAGGTGGTGAACAAGAAACACAGAAGGTAATTTATGAAACTTCTAAAAAGGGAAAGAAACCCCAGCAGAGTGAGGGAGTAGGGAGTGGGCATGTGGGGGTGTGCAGGGCGGCTTTACTGACAAGGGGACATTTGAGCAAAGGTTTGACAGAGGCGACGCAGTGAGCTGCACGGATCCCTGGAGGAAGCATTCCAGGCACAAGCACAGACTGTGCAAAGGCCCTGGGGCAGTCTCTGTGGTGTGCTGGAAGGGAAACAGTGAGCGGGAGGGCCAAGGAGATAGAGTGGAGAAGGCAGCTGGGATCAGCCAAGGGGCAGACTTTGTCTCTTTATTGGTAGGTATAGATTTTGATGGTTAATGGTGAGTGGGCATGTTTCTGGAGTAGAAATGCATGTAATTCTGAACAAAGAGTATACGTGGGGGTGTGTGTACATGCATGTGTTCTGTCACTGGCTCTCAAATTGGGCTCAAATGACTGTTATCTTACATTGAGCCCCGTTGTCCGGCCCAAGCAGTTTTTACTTTAGAAACCACATGTGGGGGCAGGCGTGGTGGCTCCCTCCTGTAATCCCAGCACTTCGGGAGGCTGAAGTGGGCAGATCACCTGAGGTCAGGAGTTCAAGACCAGCCTGGCCAA